>NC_040083.1:16312678-16615214 GCF_003369695.1 Bos indicus x Bos taurus | reverse complement strand
ATGAAAGTGAAAAGTGAAAGGGAAGTCGCTCAATTGTGTCCGACTCCTAGCGACCCCATGGACTGCAGCCTACCAGGCTCCTCCGTCCATGGGATTTTCCAGGCAAGAGTACTGGAGTGGGGTGCCATTGCCTTCTCCACCACACCCCATCAGGCTTTTCCAAATGATGGATGCTCTTCTGATCAGTGATCCCATTTGGCTGCTGGAAAGGCAAAGTGTTAGTTGCTCAGTTGGGTCTGACTCTTTGCAGTCCCATGGGCTGTAGCCCACCAGGCTCCTCTGTCCATGGAATTCTCCAGGCAAGAATACTGGAGTGGGTTGCCATACCCTCCTCCCGGGCATCTTCCCAATCCAGGGATCAAACCCAGGTTCCCACACTGCAGGCAGATTCTTTACCATTTGAGCCACCAGCTGCCTGCAAACATCTGTGTCTGGAGCTGTACCCTCTGGGAGAGGGCAAGAACAAAGAAATGACTTAGCCTGGTGTTTTGGTCCTGAATCAGCTTTGCTTGAAGAGCTGCTCGAGACACTAGGCCCTAGGTATCACTTTCTAGGGAGTCTGGAAAGAACTGCATTCACGTTCTCCCTCCTTGGATGCTCACAGTTCACAGTGGCATAATCAGAGGTCTTGAGAAGCCCGGAAACAATTTTAACTTGTTTTAACCTCGAGTTTTATCCATTTATTTTTTACATAACACTGCATGAAACACTTTGGGAAAAACGCACTAGATTGTCCTCTGGCCCCTGTCAATGCCATGGAAACAGCTCTACAGGGAGTCTGTCCTTCTCTCCAGCTCCCTTTAGAAACCTCACTCTGGAGCCCTCGGGCTGTGAGAGGCAGTGGAGGAGAGGCTCTTCTCTTGCAGAAGCCCTCAGGTGCTTGTCGGCAAACCTAGAACCTGTCTACTGATTAAACACACAACGCAGGTGATTGGACACATTCTCTAGTTCTGCCTGGAGACTCATTTCCTGGAGAGCTGAGTGGGTTTTTTTTTTCTTCTTCTTTTGTTTATTTTGTTGTTTTTCTCTTTCCACTGTCCTTGACTTTGGCTCTTAAAACTAAAGGGAAAAAATAAGTATGATATTTTTCTCTTTCTGACTTACTTCACTCTGTATGACAGACTCCTCTCTACAAATGACCCAATTTCATTCCTTTTTATGGCTGAGTAATTAAATATAATAATAATAATAATAATAAACCAGTGATTCTCGAGGCTGTCTATATTTTAAAAAAAACAAAAACAAAAAAAAGGGAAAAAAAGGATCAGGAAATAACATTTCACCAAATATACTCATAGTCTTTGCTTTCCTCTCTTACTTGTCAAATCAAAGACTTGGGCAGATGGCCACATGAAAACTAAAACATTTTCTCCTTTTGGTAAATGGGTTGTCATCATGAAAGCAGAGAGAAGGGTGGTCATTGCCTTAGTATTGGTGTATTCTAGGCTGTGGTCCTGGAGCTCTGCTGCCTGGGCTGTTTGAGTCACTGCAATGTTTCTTAGGAATCACTGGAAATTTTGAAGGAGGCACAGGAGAATCAGACAGAAACTTGAGACCACTAATTTGATTTTCTCTTAGAATCTTGGAATCTTATTTCAATAGCTCTAATTAAGACACTTTCGTTTAAACTTCACACATTTTATAACCATTGCTACCTTTCAACTGTTACTCACCTGAACAAATCATCTGTCCAAGAGGACTGGGACACATGCCAAGCCCAGACCAGGCTACGTGCCTCCCCCATGTGCCTGAGATCTCTTCTTTTCATCTATCACATTTTCCATCATCACAATAGTAAAAAATTACTGCATGTCTGCTACGTGGTAGGCACTGTGCCAGGTCATCCTATTTCATCTTGACCATTGAGTTTTGTAGTTCTCATCCCAAGTCTTGGTGTCAACATAGATTGGCTACAGGCAGGCAGGCAGGAAGGAAGGAAGGCAGGATGTATTTCCAGTTCCCCCAATTTAAAGACACATCAAATAAAATTATTAGCCCGATAAATTTATGAAGCATCTTTTGTACAATACGTACTTTACTAATAACTTTATCTTCCTTTCAGTGGAATTTCAACATATCTTCTGAAAAGAATAAACATGACAATTTCAAGTGACTTGATGGCAGCAAGAAGCTTATGTGGTATTGGAAAAAGAAAAGGGAGAAGAAAACCAAACAAAAGTAAGAGGAGCAAAAGGCATTTTACAATATAAAAGCTGTGAGTGTTTCATATCTCTCTTCTGTTTAAAACAAACAAACAAAAAACACTGGGGTTATAATTCCATCACTGTCACAGCCTATGTTGCCCTCATAAAAGAGTAATTTCATAATCCTCCACTGATATGAAGTTGCACTGATATTTGGGCCTTAGATTTACATATTTTCTAATGTTATCTTCTTTTATTTATTTATAAAATTATTTTAATTATTAATCAAACTTTTATTGATAATTTATGTCAATTTGATGATAATAAAGTGGTTTTTATTTTAATTATTTTTAAATAACTGTTTATTTGGCTGTGCTGGGTCTTGGCTGTGGCATGTGGGCTCTTTGATCTTTGTTGTAGCATGAGGGCGGGGAGGAGTCTTTAGTTTCATTTTATGCCCCATTTAGACCAGTTTTTCACAAAGGCTCTGACTCCTCATTCCCCTAAACGCTGGCTCCTCAGGATATTCCTAAATGTGATTTTTTTTAAAAAGTACATGGTTGGACTTCCCTGGTGGTCCAGTGGTTAAGAATCGCCAATAAAATAAATAAATAAAAAATTTTAAAGTACATAGTCAAATAAACTTGTCATATCATGGTTTAAACAAGCTTAACAGGTGTCTTGCTGTAAGCTTTTAGAGGTTTATAATATGCTAATATACACCATGAGTCTACACTGAACATATAAAGTTTTCTAAATTTCTTGAATCACAAAAAGCTTTTTTCACGGAACTTCTTGCAAAATTAGTGTTTCATGAAACCAACTTAGGGAAGACAGATCTGAGTACTTTCCGCACCTGAAGATGCTGTGCTGATATTACCCCATTTCTAACTGCAGGAGGCTCTGGTCTGACACACAGCCCGTCTCTGCATCAGGATCCCCCAAGCTGACCTGAACTAGCTCACTGGGAGTAGCTCTGAGACGCTCTGGTGCAGAGGCCCTGGCAGGCCCCCGCTCTCGCCCCTTCTCACAGGGCCAGCACTGCTTTTGCCTCCCTCTGCCACAGAAGCCAGAAATGAATTTCAGCCACACCCTGGAATCTGTCTGGTCCCTATGTCTGTCTGGTCCTCCATGTCTGGTCCCTCATGTCCAGTCAAAGCTGGACATAAACAGCTTCCAGCATATAAACTGACTACAGGGAGACAGAAATTGTCTTGCTGTTCCGACAGGAAAAAGGACCCAAGTGCGTTCAACCTATTTTATGAGAAGTCAGGCTTCTGAGAAGTTATGGCTACGATGTTATTAGGTGACAGATTTTCTTCTCCATTTAAGAAAAGAAGGAAGGAAAAACATGGTATACTCAAGACACTTATTTTCACTTAAGTACAGTTTAACAGAAAATCAGGCAGACTTTAGTTTTGTGCAATTACCAAATTTGCACAATTTGCACAAAAATTACTTTTACCAATTATGTAACTTTTTGCAGCCTTGGTTCCTCAAAACTATAAAATGGGATCTTGCCATATTCTTTTGGTGTTAAAGTGAAAGAATGTTTGCAAACTTGGTCATACTATGCTTGATGAATGGTTGACACACAATGCAGTATTAGCTATGGATGGTACTGAAGGATTGTGTTCTCCATGTTGGTCCCCCTGGGAAATAAGGTCCATGGGTTCTTTTTGTTTAAAAAAGCAAATGACAGCATCTTTCCACAAAAATAGATTTCTTGCAAGGAAAACATGCTTTAAAAAAAAAGACACAAATTAATCATTTCTCTTCTTATTTGTATTGCCCTTGGGGAAAAAAAATAAGAATCTTCTATTTCAACAACACCTCTTGTTCTACTTGTCAGAAAATAAATAAGTAACCTTACTAGAGGGCTACCTGTGGGTGACAACTCCAATTATCTTCAAGTGTATTAAAAAAAAAAAACAAAAAACTTTATTGGGTCTCTACAATGTGTCCCCGCATGCCAGGCCAATCCCCAAGCCAACTCTAACCAGTGCCAACACATCCCGATGGCTAGACTTTCTCCAAATGGATCAGAAGCATGGCAGAGATGGGCTAGCTGTTCACCAAGGCAGTCCCTCATCTTCCTGGGCACATGGCCAGATTGAATTTCCTGGCAGCCCTCACTCTTAGCTCTGACTATGTGACTGAGTCCCTGCCAATGGGATGTGAATGGAAGTATGTGTGCCCTTTCAAGCCTAAGCCATACAATGCTCCCATGCACATCCCTCCAGCTCTTGCCATTTGCCCCAGCTTGATAAAAATAAGCTTGGAAAACTTGGAAGCCACAAGGGAGATAGCAGAACCACAAGATGGAAAAAGCCTGATGCCTGATCACTTCTTGAGGAAAAAAGCCAACCACAGCGCATGAGTATTTCTCACTCAAGTATACTTTGAAACTATCTTTCCACAAAAATAGATTTCTTGCAAGTTCCAAACTACATATGAGTGAGAAATACTCCAATCAGGTTTGAGCTATTCTGTGTTTTTGGATGTGCTTATTAAGTTAGCCCCCTGGTGGCTCAGAGGTTAAAGTGTCTGCCTCCAATGCAGGAGACCCTGGTTCGATCCCTGGGTTGAGAAGATCCACTGGAGAAGGAAATGGCAACCCACTCCAGTACTCTTGCCTGGAAAATCCCATGGACAGAGGAGCCTGTTAGGCCATAGTCCACGGGGTCACAAAGAGTCAGACACGACTGAGTGACTTCACTTTTTTTATTAAGTTAGCTAGCCTAGGAACCTCCGTGGTGGTCCAGTGGTTAAGAAGCCACCTGCCAATGCAGGGGACACATGTTTGATCCCTGGTCTGGGAAGATTTCACATGCCATGTGGCAACTAAGCTTGTGCACCACAACTGCTGATCCCACACACCTCACTTACTGAACCCCAAGCACCCTAGAGCCCAAGCTCTGCAACCAGAGAAGCCAGCACAATGAGAAGCCCGAGCACTGCTATTAGACAGTAGCCCCCACTTGCTGTAACCAGAGAAAGCCTTTGTGCAGCAACGAAGACCTAGGGCACACAAAAATCCAAAAAGTAATTATTTTAAAAGTAGCTGGTAATCTAGAACTAAGATAACATTGCAGCCTAGCTTCTACTGCAGGTAAACCATCAGAAGTGCCAGAAGTTTAAGAAAAACATTCCTGAAAACCTTGAAATGAAAAATATTCATTTCATTTAAAAATGTTTCTGTAACACAAGAAAAGTTTGTCATTGCTTGACTTTAGTGACAAGAACATCTTGACCCAGCCTGTCAAATACCTATGTTTCATGGTAGTATAGTTTGTGTCAGAGTACAGACCGATACTTCTGACAATTAGACATTTCTGAGACTTTTTAGAAAAACCAAACTGGAGAAAACTGGAGTTGTTAGCTATATACAGGCTTTCATCTATATTTTGTAATTAATAGATTACAATCTCTTTCTTAACTTCAGAACTGTATGATTATAGTAATTATATATTCCATTATGATTTGACTATAGATAGTAATCCATGATTTAAATTGATCGTGAGACACATGGTTTAATTTAAAAAGGCTGAAGCATACAGGGGTATGCATTATTTCTGTGTAGCAGGGGACACTCAGAAATTTAAGCCTCAAGCTAAACCTGGGAAATTCAAGCTTCAATCCCAACCCAGGTCTAATGAAGTAAATTATTTATTTTGTTGTCTGAAGTATAAGGGACCTACCCTAGTTGAGGCCATCCAGTTAAAGATGTAATGCCAAATGAGATTACTTACTGGCTATCAAAACATGACCTTATAATCAAATGGATATCTACAGTGTTTCTGGAACACTGCCTTTGGTGATCACAGGTGTTAGCCTGAACCCAAATACATCATAAACAGCTTTTCTCAAACCATCTTATTCCCTCCATCACCACTGCTTCCACCTTTATCTAGGCCTCCATAACTCTAACCCGGCCTGCTGAAATATCTGCTCTCATCCTAGGCTCTCTGCTTCCATTCTTCCTCCTTCTCCAGACAGCCCCCAGCAAGGAGTCCCCAGAGTGATCTCTTCAAAGCACGAGTCACACGATGCCACGCTCTTGCTTAAAATTCTTTCATGTATCTACACTGATCTTAGAATAAAACTGGAAATCTGTCACAGCCTACCATGCCCTATCCAACCCCAACGTATCCTAGGACCAATTACCCTACTCCCTTCACTCCAACACAACCAATCGCCTTTGTGTTTCTTGGATTATTCCAAGCTCTTTCCAATGACAGTTTTTGAACCTACTCTTCTCATTGCCTGAAATGCCCACCCTCCAGATTTTAACACTGTGGATTTTTCCTCATCCTTCAAGTCTCAATTCAGCCATCACCTCTGCAGTTACCCTCTTATCCTATTAATTTCCTTCATAACACCGGTAACACCCTGTATTCTTTCAGTTCAGTTCAGTTCAGTTCAGTCGTTCAGTTGTGTCTGACTCTTTGCGACCCCATGGACTGCAGCACGCCAGGCTTCCCTATCCATCACCAATTCCCAGAGCTTACTCAAACTTATGTTCATTGAGTCAGTGATGCCATCCAACCATCTCATCCTCTGTCTCCCCTTCTCCTACTGCCTTCAATCTTTCCCAGTATCAGGGTCTTTTCAAATGAGTCAGCACTTCTCATCAGGTGGCCAAAGTATTAGAGTTTCCACTTCAGCATCAGTCCTTCCAATGAATATTCAGGACTGATTTCCTTTAGGATTCACTGGTTTGGTCTCCTTGAAGTCCAAGGGACTCTGAAGAGTATTCTCCAACACCACAATTCAAAAGTATCAATTCTTTGGTGCTCAGCTTTCTTTATAGTCCAACTCTAGCATCCATACATGACTACTGGAAAAATGATAGCTTTGACTATATGGACCTTTGTCTGCAAAGTAATGTCTCTGCTTTTTAATATGCTGTTTAGGCTGGTCATAGCTTTTCTTCCAAGGAGCAAGCGTCTTTTAATTTCATGGCTGCAGTCACCATCTGCAATGATTTTGGAGCCTAAGAAAATAAAGTCTGTCACTGTTTCCATTGTTTCCACATCTGTTTGCCATGAAGTGATGGGACTAGATGCCATGATCTTAGTTTTCTGAATGTTGAGCTTTAAGCCAACTTTTTCAGAATCCTCTTTCACTTTCATCAAAAGGCTCTTTAGTTCTTTGCTTTCTGCCATAAGGGTGGTGTCATCGGCGTATCTGACGTTATTGATATCTCTCCCAGCAATCTTGATTCCAGCTTGTGCTTCATCCAGCCCATTATTTCTCATGATGTATTCTGCATAGAAGTTAAATAAGCAGGGTGACAATATACAGCCTTGACATACTCATTTCCCGATTTGGAACCTGTCTGTTTTTCCATGCCCAGTTCTAACTGTTGCTTCTTGACGTGCATACAGATTTCTCAAGAGGCAGGTGAGGTGGTCTGGTATTCCCATCTCTTTCAGAATTTTCACAGTTTGTTGTGGTCCACACAGTCAAAAGCTTTGGCATAGTCAATAAAGCAAAAGTTGATGTTTTTCTGGAACGCTCTTGCTTTTTCGATGATCCAGTGGATGTTGGCAATTTGATTTCGGGTTCTTCTGCCTTTTCTAAATGCAGCTTGAACATCTGAAAGTTCACAGTTCACATACTGTTGAAGTCTGGCTTGGAGAATTTGAGCATTACTTTGCTAGCGTGTGAGATGAGTGCAATTGTGCAGTAGTTTGAGCATTCTTTGGCATTGCCTTTTCTTTGGGATTGGAAAGAAAACTTTTCCAGTCCTGTGGCCCCTGCTGAGTTTTCCAAATTTGCTGGCATATTGAGTGCATCACTTTCACAGCATCATCTTTTAGGATTTGAAATAGCTGAACTGGAATTCCATCACCTCCACTAGCTTTGTTCGTTGTGATGCTTCCTAAGGCCCACTTGACTTCACATTCCAGGATGTCTGGCTCTAGGTCAGTTGGTTAGTTTTCTGTGATTATGGTTTTCATTCTCTCTGCCCTCTGATGGTTATGGCAGCTTCCTGATGGGAGAGACTGACTGAAGGGGAAACTGGGTCTTGTTCTGATGGGCAGGGCCATGCTCAGTAAATCTTTAATCCAAGAGTCTCTGGCAGAGGCATGGGTCGGGGGCACTGAGTGCAGGGTGTGTGCATGGGACCTTTTGAAGGAGGTCACCATTATCTTCATTACCTCCACCACAGTTTGGCCTCAGGGCAAACAACAAGGCGGGAACACAGCCCCGCCCATCAACAAACAATTGGATGAAAGATTTACTGAAATTGTATTCTTTACTGTCTGAAAATCTGGACACTATGAAGACACCAACTTCTTCACCTCTTTATCTTTTACACTGTCTTGTTTCAGGCATCATATCGTCAAAGAAGAATGAATGGATGGATGGATAAAATTATAGGGAACAGATCATTTTAGCACTCATTGTCCCATGGATCTTCCATAAGAAACAGTCTTATCACATTTAGCAGTGAGTATTACTGCCGTCTACCAGTGGGGATGGTTATAGGGTAATGCCAATTTCGTCTCCCTTAAGTGCAGTATTCCTGGAAATACAAAGTTTTAGCATTGAGGCCATCCATGTATGGGTTCTATTCTAATATAAAAAATGTTTGAGTTTACAAAATTAATAGTTCCAAGAGGATGTCTTAACATTTAATTATCTACAATATTTGGGGCACAAGGCTATCTTCCCTTTGAATTTTAAGCTCTCCAACTTACAAAAAATCTTTCTCAGAAGAGACAAAAGTCCCCTCGATGCAGAGTCAAACCACAGGCTGCCTGCTTGAGTTCCCACATCCAGAACTATCGCCCTTAGAGGAGTGTGGCAAAGCAAGCCCACAACTTCATGGAAGTCCAAGACACACTTCACTTCTGCTGATGGCACTGGGTCAATATGACAAAATAGTCTGTATTCCCAGTTCTGGCTAAATAGAAGAGAGTCATGCCTACAAACAATTTCCCCCGAAGTTCCTCTGTATGTATAATAGGAAACACAGAAATGGATCTGGGCAGGGACTCTGGAAATGTCAGGGCAGTTTCTCCACACTGAGTGTCCTGGAAATGCCAACATATGTGACTACACTTTTCCACACTTGGAGCCCTGATGAAGAAAGGCTATCCCAATCCAGAATTCATGAACTCCGTTCCACAGCTCAACAGGAGAAAACTCAACAAGCTGCTGCAGAAAGCCTACAAGAAACTTTGCACTGGCCATGTAACATCCACCTGCACCGAGGGAGGTTACAAGATTCAGCCTTGGGACTTCCCTGGTGGTCCAGTGGTTAAGAATCCGCCTGACAATGCAGGGGACATGGGTTAGATCCCTGGTCCAGGAAGATTGTACATGCCATGGGGCAACTAAGCCTGTGCATCATAACTACTGAGTCTGTGCTCCAGTTCAAGAGAAGCCATGGCAAGGAGAAACCCAAGTACCGCAACTACAGACTAGCCCTGGCTCGCTGCAACTAAAGAAAGCCCATGCACAGCAACGAAGACCCAGCACAGCCAAAGTAATTAATTATGAATTTTTGAAAAAAAAAATTCAGCCTTGTAATACATGGTGGTGATGGTGGTGACAGTTACTCCTGTAAGGAAGTTGCTGGGGTCTTTGTCCAGAAAATCCTACTGCACTCTCTTTCAGAAAGACTGCAGGAAAAACTACCCCCAGGACTCAGCACCAAGAAGAGCTTTGCTTTGGGACTTCCGTGGTAGTCTAGCAGTTAAGATTATGAGCTCCCAATGCAGGGAATCAGGGTTTGATCCCTAGTTGGAGAACTAAGATCCCACATGCCATGTGATATGGCCACATACACAAAAAAGAAAAAAAAGAAGAGCTTTGCCTCTACTGAGGATTTAGCTTTGCTGCTAGTTTGTTTTATCTCTTGGATACTGTGGTTACTTTGCGTGTGTGTTAGTCACTGAGTCGTGTCCAACTCTTTGCAACCCCACTGACTGTAGCCTGCCAGACTCCTCTGTCCAAGAAATTCTTCAGGCAAGAATACTGGAATGGGTTGTCATTTCCTTCTCCAGGGAATCTTCCTGACCCAGGGTTTGAACTCGGGTCTCCTACATTGCAGGCAGATGCTTTACCATCTAAGATACTAGGGAAGCAGGGCAGGGTTCCGCCTTGCTTCTAGGAAGCCTAGAGACAGATTTGCAATCTCTCTTCCATAACGACACTAGACATTATGACAAGCACACTTATGTTCAGACTGCACCTGACTTCATCTTGTTTTCTTGCTCTTGTTTTCTCTCAACTCTAATTTCTTTAACTGTTTTTATTCTCCTGTGTTATATATATATTTATGTGTGTATGCTCAGTGGCTCAGTTGCATCTGACTCTTGTGACCCCACAGACCGTAGCATGCCAGGCTCCTGTGTCCATGGGATTTCCCAAGCAAGAATACTGGAGCAGGTTGCCATCTCCTCCTCCAGGGGATCTTCCCAACCCAGGGATGGAACACACATCTCCTGCATTGGCAGGCAGATTCTTTACCACTGATCTACCTGAGAAACCCATATATATATTTATAAGCTTCTTCAAATCCTTTTGGGAATGAAATACACACACAGTGGATTTTATACCAAACCTTTAGAACCCCTACATCTTGCAAATATACAATTTGGGCTCAGACAGACCTGGGTTTGAAATCTAATCCTGTGGATTTCCAGATACGTGATATCAGGCAAGTCACCTAATACTTCCAAGTTTCCATTTCCTTCTCTTTAAACTGAGGGTAATAACATCTATTAACTATGACTATTAACTATAACTATTAATCTGCTGCTGCTACTGCTGCTAAGTCGCTTCAGTCCTATCCGACTCTGTGCGACCCCATAGACGGCAGCCCACCAGGCTCCCCAGTCCCTGGGATTCTCCAGGCAAGAACACTGGAGTGGGTTGCCATTTCCTTCTCCAATGCATGAAAGTGAAAAGTGAAAGTGAAGTCACTCAGTCATGTCCAACTCTTTGCAACCCCATGGACTGCAGCCTACTAGGCTCCTCCGTCCATGGGATTTTCCAGGCAAGAGTACTGGACTGGGGTGCCATTGCCTTCTCCAATGACCAACCTAGACAGCATATTAGAAAGCAGAGACATTACTTTGCCGACAAAGGTCCGTATAGTCAAAGCTATGGTTTTTCCAGTAGTCATGTATGGATGTGAGAGTTGAACCATAAAGCAAGCCAAGAACCAAAGAATTGATGCTTTTGAGCTGTAGGGTTGGAGAAGACTCTTAAGAGTCCCTTGGACTGCAAGGAGATCCAATCAGTCAATCCTAAAGGAAATCAGTCCTGAATATTCATTGGAAGGACTGATGCTGAAGCTGAAACTCCAATTCTTTGGCCACCTGATGTGAAGAACTGATTCATTGCAAAAGACCGTAATGCTGGGAAAGATTGAAGGCAGGAAGAGAAGGGGACAACAGAGAATGAGATGGTTGGATGGCATCACTGACTTGATGCACATGAGTTTGAGCAAGCTCTGGGAGTTGGTGATGGACAGGGAGGCTTGGCATGCTGCATTTCATGGGGTCGCAAAGAGTCAGACACAACTGAGCAACTGAACTGAATTGAATAACATCTATTAATATATTGTATAGTGGCTATGAGACTTAAAGATAATTTACTTAAAGAGTTGGTACTTAGTACCTACTACATAAACAGTATCTCTACTGTAATTAGTAACTATGCAGACTGTTACCAAAGAATACCAAAGGCAATGTCTGGAAGACATGGGGACACACGAAAACACGGACAACTTCATCTGACTATGGAAGCAGAGATGAGCGATATGTCTACAAGGCAAGGAACACCGAGGATTTCCAGCACTAACCAGAAGCTACAAGAGGCAAGAGTCTTCCCTTGAAGGTTTGGTGGGACCACGGCCCTAATGACACTTTAATTTTGGACTTCTAGACTCCAGAACTATCAGGGAATAAACTTCTATTGTTGTAAGCCACATTGTTCATGGAAATTTATTACAGCAGTCCTGGGAAACTATCAATACTACATTCTCCAACACTTGTAGCCCCAACTGGCAGAAGTGAAATAACCAAGCCAACTTTCAGTCCCATTGACATCTGCCAAGAACTCACGGATACATATCTGGCATGTTTCATGAGGGGCATATGCTGGAAGATCACAAACGAGGGAAAAGACGAGGGAGAGGCTTTGATTTTAGGCTTAAAGGAATTAATTGCCCTCTCTGACTTTACCCCCAAGTACCACTGTGACCTTGGGCAAGTCACTTTATCCCTCGAACCCCAAGTCTGTCTCTCAGTGCCCTTCCAACCCTAAATTCTAGGATTTAGAGTCTGTACTTCACAGGTTAGCTAGAGGGAGGAGAGTTGTCAGGAAGAAAAAAGCCCCCTCGGCATGGCACCCCATGACTCTACTAGATTATTCTAGACACCATCCTCAAAACCAGGCATTGCTCAGACACTAAAAGAAAAAAAAAGCCTAAAATTTGGAGCATGTGAATTTTCTGTCAAAGAAAAGTCCACTTAAATTTTTCCATAATAATGCCTTTCTTTGTTCTTTATAAATGTTAGGAAATCTTATGACTACATGCAAACTGACAGGAATTTTAAAAAGACACTACCCTTGTTTCTGCCATGGCAATTCCTTTTAAAATTTTTATCCAAGACAAAAGGACATCTCTGTCTATCTCTCAGTCCACTCTCGTTGATTTTCCAAACCACAGGCATATTTGGATACGGTCTGGGGAGAAATCCACATCTATTCAGTGAGTAAAAGAGAGGGCTATTCTGGAAGGTGACCTCTTCTCATCTGAAATGCTTACCACCACCTCAAAAGTGAAAGCCCCAGTAGTGTTAAAATGAACCGAGTGGAACAAGGATTCGGATGGAAGCTGTTCTGGTGAACCCCAAACTGAGGGTAGGTTTTACCGATGGTGCATGTTAATTTACGTACATACTTATTTCACCAGGTGAAGTGTCTTTTCATCAGGGATCCTTTTCTAAAAGCTCCAAGTCGCCCTGTGGAGGAAGTTACTGTATGCATCATTTGAAGCTGGGCTGTGAAAGAGAGACAGCGGGAAGTCTGTCCACTCAGCCTCCCTAAGGGAGCCCTGGGGAATCCCAAAGGTGATCACCGGAAGCACATGATAGGAGAAGTGACAACATTCGGGGGAGGGGGGAAGTCCTGATTTTGGAACCACTCAGCAGTTTCTTCAGCACAAGTTAACACCCAAACTTAAGAAGCGTAAAAACGTCACCTGGCAGGCTTCTATTCAACAAACATCGATGTCTTTATTGAAGAAGTACCATGCATACAAAACTGAGTAAGAGATATATCTTGCCTGGAGGCAAAGATGTATGAGTCAACCAAATAACACAGAACTATGAGATACTACCTGCATGGAGGTATGTTGGTGTTCATGACCTAACCAGCCCCGGGGAATCCCAAAGACAAAGCAATGGAAGGAGGAGGGGATGCTGAATGAATGCTTCGGCTGCCATCTACCATTCTGTGAACTTCTCAAATCTCCCCAGCACCTGACTTTGCCCGCCCTGTGTCTCTACACCAGAACTAAAACCACCAAATAACTTCCCTGTCACTGAGAGACACAGCTTCATTATCTTCCCTCAGTCATCCAACAAATAATTACTGAGTACTTAGTACGCGCAGGACGCTGTGAAAGGCCCTGGACCTGTCTGATCCAGGTCTGGTGAGCCATTTTACCCTGGGCTTCATATTCACTAAGGATTTATAATAACACAGATTTAAAAAATCATATCATATCCAAATGATATCAAATATACAGTCACAGAGATACAAGTTCCAGGCTTAAACTTCAAGGCATATCACAATCTTTATAATCCTGTTATGGTAATTTTCAAAACATACGTGCAAGTCTCCCTACTCCCATGCTATAGATCTGCAAGGAAGTGGTCCAGGTGTCTCTGCATGTCTGTGGGCCCTGCAGGCATTCAAGAATGAGCAGCGGACAAGCCAGCTGTTGGACGTGTGCTCACAGAACTTAGTGTTTGATGGGGAGACAGATATCAAGCAAGGACCTACCACACTGATAGCTGTGGTTACTGCAGGGGAGAGAGACATGATGGGGAGCGGAGCTGGCAAGCCAGCTTTCACTTTATCTGAAGTGTTTAAATGTTTACAATACGAACACATCCACCTATTTCCTGTGGAGTCACTGTAAGTTTCTATATCAGGTGTATCATCAAGAGAAGAACAACCAAGAAAGGACCAGGGGAGGGGCGGACCCCAGCGTGGGAGGCAGTGGAAATGGGTGAAACACCAAGTTGTCGCAGCGTCAGGGTTGGTCTGGGCTAAAACAGTTCCACACGACTTTGTGGTGGCCATGGTCTGCACGCCACGTGGAAAGCAGTGCTGGGCATGGATACAACAGGCTTCCCATCTTCGAGCTCCCTACTGGGCTCAATCACCTAGTGACCCCACAAATGCAATGACTAACTTACACGCACTGAGTAACGTAACGTGTGTAGGATCAACATGTTAGGCTCACTCTGGTTCAAAACTTGCCTTTTCCTGGAGTGCTATCAATCTCACCATACGATGCCAAATGCCCACGAGTGAGTCATGGGTATCTCGTCTAGACCTAGATGTCTCATCTTCACTTTGTCAAATTGTGTCTCATCCATTACCAATAACCATGTCATCCCCATGTAAAATTCACACAGTTCCACTGAAAACAGGACATCCCTGATAATCACCTTTCCCCCGATCTAGAGAAATGAGAGCAGATATCATGGAACGATGCATGCTAAGTCACTTCAGATCTGTCCAACTCTTTGAGACCCCATGGACTGCAGTCCGCCAGGCTCCTCTGTCCATGAGATTCTCCAAACAAGAATACTGGAGTGGGTTGCCATGCCCTCCTCCAGGGGATCTTCCCCACCCAGGAATCAAACATTCATTTCTTATGTCTTCCGCATTGGCAGATGGGTTCTTTACCACTAGCTCCAAACTAGGAAGCCCTATGGAACAATGTTAGCATGTGAACACATAGCCCACGGTGACAGACTGGGCAGTTGTGACACACAAATTCTGGAATAAAAACATTTCCTTACACTGTCATTCTTTTTTACTTTCTCATATTTTGAGATGGAGTCAGATGGCATGGCTTTTACAGAAGAGAGGCATGACCAACACCGATCATCCAATAATGCTTCTGATCATGACAGTTATGTGTGACTATGTATGTGTACTATTTTGTCTTCGTATGGCAGGTACCCTCTTCAGAGTGTGCACAGGTGTCAGGGAAGGGTGCACAAGTAAAACCAGCGCAGAGAAACACAATCGAATGCCCCTGTGCATGAGGTGGACAGCTAGCAGAGGAAAAGTTTCCTGCAGAGGCCTTCATGACTGAGTTGGGCTTCTCTGGAGGCTCAGATGGTAAAGACATTGCCTGCAACACGGGAGACCCTGGTTCGATCCCTGGGTCAGGAAGATTCCCTAAAGAAGGAAATGGCAACCCACTCCAGTATTCTTGCCTGGAAAATCCTATGGACAGAGGAGCCTGGCAGGCTACAGTCCATGGGGTTGCAGAGTCGGACATGACTGAGCCACTTCACTTCACTTCTGCTCTAAGAGGTCAGTGGGGCTGGCATGGTATATAGGCTTGCCAGATAAAATATAGGACACCCAGTTAAACTTAAATTTTAGATAAATAATGAAGGATTTTTAGTACAGGTACATCCCAAATATTGCATGGGTCTTCTGTACTTTTATTTGTTAAATCAGGCAATTCTAATGGTGGAAGAGGTAGACAACATGCCTGTCAATCATCTTTCCTTTCTTGTCATGAATATTGTCAACATCATCAGCACATGAGGAATGAGGTGCATGCTATACCAAAGACCTAGGAACTTCTCCTGTACCCAAAACACTCAGAACATGCTTGCTTCTTCAACCACGGACTCCTTGAGATCATGGACTTATCTTACCCATCCTTCTTCAAGAGCTAGCCCAGTGACTGGCATGTAGTAGATGCTAAAAATACAGTTTTGAATAAATGAGGATAAAATGTGCAATGACAATAAAGGGAAGACATTTGAGGTAAGGGGGATAAGATGACAAAACTGTCCCTGACGGAAAATACAGGGACCTTCAAGGTGGTGGACGATAGCCAAATTTCCAGCCACCTCCATCATCCACTGGTAGAACCTATTAGTATAGAAGTTCAACTGAACAAACTCTTAGCTTGGTTAGTACAACGAAACTGTCTCAAAGCAGCAGGAACTATGCTAAGGTCCCTGAGTGGGTACAGGTGGAGGGGACACAAAATTGGGAGTTCAGCACTTATACAATTATTTACTTTAAAAAGCCAGAATTAAGGAGGACAAAGCACTGTAAAAGCCCCAAAGAGGAACAAGCAGTTCTGACTGAGACAATTCAAGAAGCTTTAGGAATAAGAAGTAGTATGAGGTATGGAAGGAGGTCTGGCCTTCAGAAGACTTAGGCATTTTATAAACATATATTTATTGTTATGCATACATACACAGAGTTTATAAATGCATAGTTCATACTTCTTAATTATTTTTCTTAATGTTTGTAGCATACATACGTCTAGATTTTTTTTCTGTACATGTATGCATGTGTTTATATTTAACAGACTCTATATACTACCATGTAAACTTGCTTTTAAGCTGTAAAGCTTGCCCATCTAAATAACCAAGTATAATCCCACAGCATAATTTTGAATGCTTGCACAGACATTTTCTACTGATGATTTACTTAACCAAGTACCTACTGCTGAACATTTTAATTGTTTTCAGTTTTTCCTGTGATGAACTTCCTGACAGGTAAGTCCTTAGAGACATTCATCATTATTTCTTAGAGATAAATTTCCAGAGGGAGAATTCTGAGTCAAAGATCATGTACATTTTTAAGGCTTTTGATATATGTCACCATTTTGCTCTCAAAGAAGTCTGTGTCAGTTTATAATCCTGTATAAAAGGTCTCATTTCCCGATTATTTTTCTAAGTTAGTCATCGCACAAAATATCTCTGCAAAATCAGAGTTTATACAGAGAGAGCGTATAAAGTAACATATGTAGTAGGTTTTCTTCTCAAAATAAATCAGTCCAAAAAGCCAGGATTTTAAGAAATCTCACTTGTCTACAATTAGTCCTTGGTGCAGCCAATTAATTTAGACATGAACATTTTAAGCCAAATTTCCAGTCAAAGTCTGCCATGCTTGAGGAACGGTGGTTGCTCACCATTCTAAAATGACTTTATTAAAAATTAATGCATTTCTTTTTTTTTAAGGTGGTAATTAAAACTCCCCTCCTTTAATGGCATCCCATTTCAGGTTCCTGGAGGAAAAAAATCCACTTTTTTTGGGCATACCAGAAGAAGCCTCAGTTCAGTTCAGTTCAGTCGCTCAGTCGTGTCCGACTCCCTGCAACCCCATGAATCGCAGCACGCCAGGCCTCCCTGTCCATCACCAACTCCCGGAGTTCACTCAGGCTCACGTCCATAGAGTCAGTGATGCCATCCAGCCATCTCATCCTCTGTTGTCCCCTTCTCCTCCTGCCCCCAATCCCTCCCAGCATCAGAGTCTTTTCCAATGAGTCAACTCTTCGCATGAGGTGGCCAAAGTACTGGAGCTTCAGCTTTAGCATCATTCTTCCAAAGAAATCCCAGGGCTGATCTCCTTCAGAATGAACTGGTTGGATCTCCTTGCAGTCCAAGGGACTCGCAAGAGTCTTCTCCAACACCACAGTTCAAAAGCATCAATTCTTCGGCTCTCAGCCTTCTTCACAGTCCAACTCTCACATCCATACATGACCACAGGAAAAACCATAGCCTTGACTAGATGGACCTTTGTTGGCAAAGTAATGTCTCTGCTTTTGAATATGCTATCTAGGTTGTCATAACTTTCCTTCTGGTCAAAGAAAGTGAAAATCATAAATGGTGGACAGCCATCATCACCCCAGGAATATTGGTCCAGGTGTGAATTAGTTTGGCTAAAGTGGGTGATCACCTACTCACATACCTCCTCAGAAACAAATAAGAACAAAAAATCTTTACAGCACACAGAGCTTCTCAGCAAGCAAGAAAATTAAACTAAAGTTTTAAAATACTACTAAACCACATCTAAAAGTTTAGATACTATAAGAGAGAAGTTAATGAGGCAGAAAAATATTCCCCAGTATACAAGCCCCTGGAGGATTTCTAAGAAAGAGATCAGAGGCATACAAAATGCTAGGTGGGGATGGTAAGTGCTGGTTCAGGTTTCACTACAGGAAAGGACAGTTGGAGAGTTCCAACATTTTCTAGTGGCAATACAAAACTAAGTTGGTCTAGTCTTCTATGCGATAAGTGCCATGCTCAATGATCCACTCTGTTTTTCATCTTTCTTGAGACGCAAAAAACTCAAATAAAAGAGAAAATATCCAAATATAGAAGTTTAACAAGACTGGAAAAAAACCTCAACCATGTTATGTTCTAGTGGCCTTACAATCAAATAATCATAGTCATTTGGTCAACGTCTACGATTAACTCCGTGAGAGAAGAGGTTTGGTTATAGGGCCAGGTACAAAAAAATATTTTCTTGGAGGATCGTTCTCTCTTATGTAACAGTGTTGGGTGAGCAAGTGTATAGAATCATAGCTTTCAGGGCTTTCCGAAACAGTCTGCATCTGTCCTGTGCTGGCGATTATATAGGACTGGGATGGATCATCCAGCCATCGATGATAACACAATCATAATGCTCTGCTCACTTTTCTCAAAAAAAAAAAAAAAAAGACAGCACTTCCAAAGTCAGCGTAGTCACCCCAAATCTAAAAAGCCTCAGAGGCAAAGAAGCTGAAATGCTGAGTATCATAAAATGATTAATGCAAAAACTCCTCCTCACCAAAGATACCCAGGTGTATAAAAGGCACACAAAGGAATACTTCAGACCTAAAACCTCATTGTCAACCTCTGAATCTTGTGGATTTTTCACCTCCATGGGCGAGGGGAAAAAAATGATCACCAAGCCTGATGGGATTCGAAAGTATGTGTGGCTGGCGTGCCTCATGGGTCTGTTTATCACTGGCATCCTCTCTCTGGACTGTAACTCGCTGAATGTTCGCCTGAGGAGAGTCACCTGGCAGAATCTGCAACTTCTGAGCACAATGAGCAATTCATTTCCTATAGAGTGTCTACAAGAAAGAAAAGCTTTCGAGTTGCCCCAAGAGATCCTCTCATACACCCAGCCTCTGCAGAAGAACATCAAGGAGGCCTTCTATGAAATGTCCAAACAGGCCTTCCACATCTTCACTCAAGACACCTTCCAATCCACTTGGGAAGAGAAACACCTGAGACAAGTCCAGATCGGACTTGATCACCAGCTGCAGTACCTGGAGCAATGCTTGGAAGAAGAGGAGGAGGAAAATGAAGACACAAGAGAGAGGGAAGAGCTTCTCTCAGCCGGAGAGGAGACCCTCAGGAAACCCTCAGGAGCTCCGGTCCTCCAGCTGGGCAATCTAGATCTGAGGAGATATTTCAACAGGATAGACAGGTTCCTCAAAGATAAGAAACACAGTCACTGCGCCTGGGAGATTGTCCGAGTGGAAATCAGAAGATGCTTCTACTTCTTTCAGAAACTCACAGCATTACTCAGGAGGAGATAAGGTATTCATGTATTCTAAGAATTAAAATTCTGTTTCTCCCACAATCTTGTTTTCCTTCTCATCCTCCTTCATCTTCTTTTTAAGGCTTGTGCCGTGCCATGGCTCCCCTTGACCGGATTATTGGTGGTTTGGGTAACGGTCATTTTTTTCTGCAGTTTGGCCTGGCAGCATCGGCCACATTCACCTCTCTAAACAAGGCGATGCCTACCACCCCCTGGGTGATCAAGAGTCTTGTTAGGAAATCCTGAAGACAGTTTTAGAGGAAGACTTGCCCTCCCATCCTCTTTTCTCTGTTCCTCTTTCCTTTTGCTCTTTTGTACTTGCTTTGTTGCTTTTGAACTCCCTCAAACCAATGGCCAGAGGACATGGCTCAGAGAATACTGCAAAATCTAACACCTCAATGGCTTAACTCTCTTGCTGCCAAGATTGTTTATTCTAGGAAAGTTCAGCACATTACAAGAGCCTGTACAAGACCCCATAGAATTAAAACCTTTCCTGTCTCCCTACTCTAAAAAAAAAAAATAGAAATTTTGGACCCATTTGCTTCTCAGCCTGGTTTGGTTAAAATGATAGAAACTTTGCGGGTTGGTATTTTATTACTGCAAGACAGTGAAGATCTGTAATGATATTAGATGGTTGAATGAGATGACCATAAAAGTCTCATTCAACTTTTAAGAGCTTATGATTCTAATACAAACAGCATTGGTCATTCCCAATACATATCATGCGATTTTGACACTTAAAAGCATGAAAAATGCTATAGAGAAGTTTAATATCTGTCTTTTTTTTGTTTGTTTTGTAGCTGAAATGAAATACCTATGCTTAGACTACGGAAGAATTTCACACTGGAGTCTTCCCAACTAGAAGGCCACTTTCTGCTTGTTAAATAAACTAATCTTCTTACTAATATACGACACTTTAATATACTTTATCTTTTTGAAAGTTATTTTGTATCTAGATTACCCAGATTATTTACTTAAATTTTCTTGTGTGGTCCTTCATTTGTATTAATTCACCTTCTAGTTGAATTTTCTCTACCTTTCTCTCTCCCTTCTACCCCATTTCAGAATCATCTACCTTCAGGCAAGAATTAACAGAGAGATTGTGGCTACCCAAATGCATCACAGAGAGTATCCAGTTCAACTCCTGGAAGGCCTTTACTTGCTATTTGTTTTCAAAGCATGCTGCTAAAAGGTTTAGACTCAAGATTCATCCATAGTTAAATAGTTGGATAGTTAAACTCCAACATAGTTGTACTGAGAAAGTATTAAATTAAAACTCAGTTCAAAAGTTAGAAGAAATGTTTAAAAGAACAAGAACTAGTTGTGGATCACAGTGTACTGGTTACCAGTAGAAGGATCAGACAATAAAACAAGTTCATATCATCCATTTAGTAACAGTAACTCATCAGTAAGTGTTGTAAATTTTTAAAAAGCATTACAAGCTATAAAGGAATTGGGACATGCAAGCTACAAGGCAGAAAGTATACATTTGATATTTTCCATGAATTTCTCTAATAATGCCTTTGCATGATCGCCTTAATGATTCTCCTGGGACCATGTCAGTTACTTTAGCAATTGATGGTTGCAGTCTTGCCAAATGTTTGCAATAATGCAGAAGGAAAGAAAATCAGCACTTCTAGTCAATAGAGCTTGTCTGATTGTACCAGCAGGGGCGGAAGTCACAACGGGATGCTTTTATTCAGAGCACCACTAGTCAGAAAAAGGAGAATATTCTCACTGAAAAATAGGTAAGGACACAAACGGGTAACATCACAAGAAATACTAACAGACAATATGAAAAATGTTTATTCTCATTTGTGATTAGAGAAATGTAAAAGAAGGTAATAAGATACTCCCCTCTCATCAGTATGGTAGAGATTAAAAAAAAAAAAAGAGTGGTAATGTAGAGTATCAGTGGAGTGCAGGGTACAAAAGAAAAAAATCCTATGTATTGATGGGGAAATGGTAACTGGCACAAGTTTCCTACAGGACAATATAGCTATCTTAAATGTCATAAAAAAAAGTACATTAACCCCTTAGACCTAGTTATCCTATCTCCAGAAATTTATTCCATGTAAGCAATTGGATAAGATTGTTCAATGTAGCCTTATTTATAATATCCCTCCTCCTTCTGTTTTAATTTTCACCTCTGTATTTTTTATTTTTTCTTCAATGCTGGGGAGGGTCTTCTTCTAATCCTAAAATTAAAGAAGTCGTACAAGCTTATCTTTCCCTATAATTACCCTATTTTCCTTACTGGAGTAGACTGGGACAGACATTGCCCTTTCACTTTGTTAAGGATGCTTTTAGACACTTCTTGAGCAACCCAGGCACTTCCTGCTTTTCTAGTGCTGCTGCTGCTAAATTTCAAAGGAATCCTTCCGTGGGGATCATTTTCATAATGCAGTATTTGTAAAGTGCCTTCTGGTGCTTCTAAGATTTTGCTTTCTGTCTTCTGTGGGTCCCACTGGTAACATCCAGAAATTACTGGAGAATGTGTTGTGTGTGTCCTCTCTGCTGACTTCGTCTCCTTTGTTCCTCTTTATTAAATGGAAGCTCAAAAGTTCCCACTCTGGTAGGGCAAACTCCTGTAGCTGTGCAGAGCCACAGTGTCTACTTAAAACCTTCCAGTGGGTACAAGGTCACAGGTGTTCATACAGAAGCTTCCTCCCTCCCCTGGCTTGGGGCACAGATCAAAAAGGGAAGGATAAAAAATAAATAAATAAAATAAGAGCCTCCCTGAGCCTTCCTGGGAGAGGCACTGACTGTATGTCAGACAGAAAAAGCTAACAATAGTATATGTAAGGCTATGTGCAGGTATACATTTCAACAGGTGTACAGACACAGTCTCCCCTCACCAGCTAAGCAACTCTGGGAGCACCATCTGGGGACCCTGCCCTCTGAGAGTGGCTACTACGTTTTTGCCCAAATTCTATTCCCCCCACCCTCCGAGGCATAGTTGATTTACAATATTATATTAGTTTCAGGTGTAAGTCCTAGGTCTTTAATAATCCTCGGTCACTAAGAATAAGCACCGTGTTTAAGCACACAACTTGATCGGAAAGGCAGAGTAATAACAGGGTCCCTATAACCTCACCGGAGAAGGCAATGGCACCCCACTCCAGTACTCTTGCCTGGAAAATTCCATGGACGGAGGAGCCTGCAATCCCTTGAGTCGCTAAGAGTCAGACATGACTGAGAGACTTCACTTTATTTCTCTTTTCACTTTCATGCATTGGAGAAGGAAATGGCAACCCACTCCAGTGTTCTTGCCTGGAGAATCCCAGGGACAGGGGAGCCTGGTGGGCTGCCATCTATGGGGTCGCACAGAGTCGGACACGACTGAAGCAACTTAGCTTAGCTTTAGCTTATAACCTCACCGGCGCACTCACAGGGGAATTCGGTCCCCAGCTACAGATTCGCAGGGACTGAGAAACGTCTACACAGTCAGTGCTGAGTCCTCCAGGTCTGCTCTTACCAAATGTTGAGGGGGTATCCGGGCTTTAAACTGGAGCTCTGTGCGAAGTCAGGACCCCAGGTTCATTCTGGAGGGAGCCACTTCACTCCTATTTCTAAGCAAAGTCTCGAGGCTTCCTAGGTTATTTCTATATCTCCATTAGTGGCTCGGCGGTATAGAATCCGCCTACAATGCAGCAGAGTCAGGAGACCCGAGTTACAGAAGGGGACCCTTCCCGACATGGGTCGGGAAGATCCTCTGAAGAAGGAAATGACAACCCATTCCAGTGTTCTTGCCTGGGAAATTCCATGGACTACAGTCCACCGGGTCGCAAAAGGGTCGGACACGACTGAGCACAGCACAGTACACACGCTCTCCTTAAGGAGGGCGACTCGCCTGCCCTTCGGCCCTTGGAAACTCAGAGCCTTAGTCTCAGAGCCTTAGATTTAGCTATTTGCCTATCAGATCTGCCCTGATCCCGTCCCACCGCCTTTCAACGGGCCAACCACACGCCTTTAGGCGGAGATTGGAATCCACCGGAACTCACAGGAAAAGGGCACCCGGGATTGGGGCAGCACCTCGCTTCCACTCTCTCCCGCGAGCGGCACCTTCTGGATCTGCGCTCCGCGGCGCGCTAGGGATAAGATCTGAGAAATGCGCCCGGGGCCACAGGCAGCGGAGGAGGCGGGGAAGGAACAACTTTCCCTCCGCCCTCTCACCGCAAGGCCCGGGAGGGGCGGCCCCGCAGGGGTCGGGCTCCTCGCCTTCCCCAGGCAGGCTCCCGGGCGCAAGCTGGCCGGGAGGCTGGCGTAGGGGGGCGGGGGAGGAGGACTAGAGGGGCTTCCTTGTCTCCCGAGCCCCGCCAGATGTTAGAAAGGCGAACAATAGGGGAAACGCCAAGAAACAAAAGGCCATTCGCCTCGATCTCCATCGGCTCTGTCGCGTGGTCCCTGCGGGACGGACGTCTGGGAGGGGTCAGGGAGGTGGGTGAGGGGGGATCTTGAGAAGTCTGGGGTGTCGGTCTGGTACTTACTTGCCAGGCGCCGGGGGTCGGCCCTGTACCCTTCCAGAGGGGTCCAAAGGCCGGGAGGAGCAATCAGAGGAAAGTTGAAGGGTTTTCACCTTCTTCCTGAGTGCAGGGAAAGGGAGGGGCTGGATTCCAGATGTTTGACAGTTGTTGGCCCAGGGGTTACGAAGGATTTGTACGCCCTTTACACACCCTCTCCCTTCGCGAAGCATCAGCAGTCCCCGGGGCGACCCGGCCGACGCAGCGGAGTTTCCCCTTCTGAGTCCCGAGCCGAGCCTCCGCCTTCAATACCAAGACGCCCTAAACGTGGTCCCCCTGCCCGGGCGCACTTTGGTAAAAGTTTGTCTTCCCGCCACCCACAGTCCAGCATGCACTCTGCAATCATCTGCGATCCGGGATGGATTCGGGGACAGAGTCATATCCGCCCCCTCCTCCCCAAGACAAGAACGAGTTCATTGATAGATCTTTAAAAATCAAGGCCCCGGAGCCCGGGGAGGACTCTCGTTCCAACCCGGGAAGGGAGCGGGAGGAGGCTGCCAGAGCCAAGACGCGGGCAGGGGTCTGAGGCGGATTCCAGCCCCGGAAGCAGGCGGAGGGCGGGCGGGGAAACAGGGTCCGCCGCCTCCCGCCCTCCTGTTGCACTCGCCCCAGGTGTGCCCCGCACCTCTAAACCGCCCGGGCGCGACCCGGGGCGAGCGGCTGCGAGCTGCGCCACCTCCCCTCGCTCGAAGCGAGTTCTCACTCACCGTGGGGTTTTACCTTCAGCCCCGGGGCCCTGTCGGCTCGCCGCGCCGGGGCAGCTGCAGGCGGCGCGAGAGGAAGAGGGTGAGCTCGGGGCAGGAGGGGCGACGCTCGCGGATCCAGTGAGGGGCTCCCGGGCCAGCGCGCGCGGTCTCAGCAAGCGCGCGGGCGAGCGAGCACCGGGCTCCAGCTGCCGCCGCCGCCGCTCTAGAGCAGCCCCCACCGGCACCCGCAGAACGGCTCTCTTTTGCCAGGGCGCGAGCGGAGCGGGGACCCCCTGGCGGCCGCCTTCGGAATGGCAGCTCCCTTGGGAAGAGACGTCAGGTCGCCTTAGGGTCATCGTCCCTCCGGAAAGAGGTGGGGAATGGACCGTCTGAGCGAGGCTCCCAGCCTTGTGGAAAAAACATTGACCCTCTGGCCAGGGCGGGGAGAAAGCTATCAGATCAGAAAGAATGAGTTCTGGATCCACCATGGTCACATCCAAGGCACCTAGAGAGGGGGAAATTGCTTACCTTCTCCAAGATTTTTTGACTTGAAAAATGCTATGGACTGCCGGACAGAGAATAGCAGTCATCATTGGAAAATACTTCAAGATTCTAGCAAATTCACTAGAATAAGCTGAGGGTAATGAAATGAGCATGGACCTTGAATCCCAACCCACAGCCTGCCCCTTTCTCTTTGTGTGATATTGGTCTATCACCTCTAAACCTCAGTATTCTCTGTACATTGGGAAGAGCAGTGTCTACCTGCAAGGGTGGTACTAAAGGATAAACTAAACATAGAGAGTATTCTTTGTTCATAGTAGGAGTCATGATATATAAGCCTCCTGAGGCAGAAAAAAATAATGTCTTCCATATTTTTTTATTCCTCGTATAATAACATCTTCGTCCACATCGACTGCGAAGTATACCAAATGACTAGGTATTACATTTTCTGATTCTCAGTACACACTTTAAAGAAGTTTAGAAACATATTAAGTAGAAACTAGACTACACAGAGAAACATCTCTCCCCCAAAAGCGGTTTCCACAACTACCAAGTGAGAACCTCTAAACCCACACTCAACCTTTACAATATCAAGTCTGATATTATAAGAAATATTTAATAGTCATGGTCTAATGATATCAACCCTGAATTAAAGGATTCCACTGAATTTTGTGTCATTTGGCAATGCAAAGATACTGAAGACTGTGAGTATAAAACTCAAACTCAAGAAGAAAAAATGGTCAGGTACTAAAACCCATCCAACTAAGAAATGTTTCGAGTCACTGTTGACTCATGCAATCTCATTTCTAAGCTGTCTCAAACCTCATTCACTTCTTTAAAGCTCCTTTTGTCCTTTGGCCTCATGGCAATCAACTCTTCTTCCTCATCCAGAGCAATTAGGGTCAAAGTGTCTCTTAATTACTCTAGTTTACCTTCAGTAGTCCTTCTGTTTCACTCCTTTTCCCAAATCGGGAGGAGCCTGCTGCCTGCCCTAGAATTCTCATTACAGAGTTTTTCTGTTCTGTCAAGAAGAGAGGAAAAATAAGTTTTTCTGTCTCAGAAACTAGAGAAGAACATCAAGAGCCAACTTCTGCCCTTGAAGAAAAGGCTCAAGCTCCAGGGCACAGACAGGCAGAGTATGCGTAGGGCAAAGAAAACACTGGATTCTAATCAATAAGCATTCATGGAACTGTCTCTGCCCCTCTGCTTGGGTTTCAGCCTTGCCTCATCCCACTTGCTTCCCTTAGTGGCCCCTTCAATGGGGAACAACAGTGAAGCTGGTGGGTTTGGGGGGAGACTTCATTATTTCCTGGGCTAACTTTCACCGGTGAGTGGGGTCAGTATGATGAATCACGTCCCATCTTCCTGATCCAGCTTCCCTGCCTGTGAGCTGGTGACTGGAAGAGGATGGCTCAACCTTCAGAATCTGCCCTGAAAGGCCAGCATTTTCAATCCAAGCCCTCCTTGGTCCAGTTTCTTAGTCTATTCAAACTAGTGAAAGCAAATACTGTAGACTGGGCGGCTGATAAACAGAAATGACTTCTCACAGTTCTAGAGGCTGGGATGTCCAAGAGGAGTGCCCTGGCAGATTTGGTGTTTGACGATGGCCCATTTCCTCACTGACATCTTTTCTCTGTGTCCTCACATGGCAGAAGGGGGCAAGGAAGCTTTCTCAGGCCTCTTTGTTGTTTTTTGTTGTTGTTGTTTTTAATAATTTAATTTTTGCTGCACACAGGCTTTCTCTAGTTGTGGCAAGTGGGGGGCTACTTTTCGTTATCGTGCACAAACTTCTTATTTGGTTGTGCCTCTTGTTGCAGAATGCAGGCCTGAGGCTCCAGACTTCAGGAGTTATGGCATATGGGCTCAGCAGTTGCAACTCCCAGGCTCTAGAGCACAGGTTCAGTAGTTGTGGTACATGCTATGAGGCATGTGGAATCTTCCTGGAACAGGAATAGAACCTATGTCTCCTACACTGGCAGGCAGATTCTTATCCACTGAACCACCATGGAAGTCCTCTCAGGCCTCTTTGATAAGGGCACTAATTCTATTCACAAGGGCCCCTGACTTGTGATCTAGTTCAGTACAGTCGCTCAGTTGTGTCTGACTCTTTGTGACCCCATGAATCGCAGCATGCCAGGCCTCCCTGTCCATCACCAACTCCCAGAGTTCACCCAGACTCACGTCCATCGAGTCAGTGATGCCATCCAGCCATCTCATCCTCTGTCGTCCCCTTCTCCTCCTGCCCCCAATCCCTCCCAGCATCAGAGTCTCTTCCAATGAGTCAACTCTTCGCATGAGGTGGCCAAAGTACTGGAGTTTCAGCTTTAGCATCATTCCTTCCAAAGAACACCCAGAACTGATCTCCTTTAGAATGGACTGGTTGGACCTCCTTGCAGTCCAAGGGACTCTCAAGAGTCTTCTCCAATACCACAGTTCAAAAGCATCAATTCTTCAGCTCTCAGCTTTCTTCACAGTCCAACTCTCACATCCATACATGACCACTGGAAAAACCATAGCCTTGACTAGACGGACCTTTGTTGGCAAAGTAATGTCTCTGCTTTTGAATATGCTCTCTAGGTTGTTCATAACTTTCCTTCCAAGGAGTAAGCGTCTTTTAATTTCATGGCTGCAGTCACCATCTGCAGTGATTTTGGAGCCCCCCAAAATAAAGTCTGACACTGTTTCCACTGTTTCCCCATCTATTTCCCATGAAGTGATGGGACCGGATGCCATGATCTTCGTTTTCTGAATGTCGAGCTTTAAGCCAAATTTTTCACTCTCGTCTTTCACTTTCATCAACAGGCTTTTGAGTTCCTCTTCACTTTTGGCCATAAAGGTGGTATCATCTGCATATCTGAGGTTCTTGCTATTTCTCCCGGCAATCTTGATTCCAGCTTGTGCTTCTTCCAGCCCAGCGTTTCTCATGATATACTCTGCATAGAAGTTAAATAAGCAGGGTGACAATATACAGCCTTGACGTACTCCTTTTCCTATTTGGAACCAGTCTGTTGTTCCATGTCTAGTTCTAACTGTTGCTTCCTGACCTGCATACAGGTTTCTCAAGAGGCAGGTCAGGTGGTCTGGTATTCCCATCTCTTTCAGAATTTTCCACAGTTTATTGTGAACCACACAGTAAAAGGCTTTGGCATAGTCAAGAAAGCAGAAATAGATGTTTTTCTGGAACTCTCTTGCCTTTTCGATGATCCAGCAGGAGTTGGCAATTTGATCTCTGGTTCCTCTGCCTTTTCTAAAACCAGCTTGAACATCTGGAAGTTCACGGTTCACGTATTGCTGAAGACTGGCTTGGAGAATTTTGAGCATTATTTTACCAACGTGTGAGATGAGTGCAATTGTGTGGTAGTTTGAGCATTCTTTGGCATTGCCTTTCTTTGGGATTGGAATGAAAACTGACCTTTTCCGGTCCTGTGGCCACTGCTGAGTTTTCCAAAGTTGCTGGTATATTGAGTGCAGCACTTTCACAGCATCATCTTCCAGGATTTGAAATAGCTCAACTGGAATTCCATTACCTCCACTAGCTTTGTTCATAGTGGTGCTTCCTAAGGCCCACTTGACTTCACATTCCAGGATGTCTGGCTCTAGGTGAGTGATCACACCATCGAGATTATCTGGGTCATGAAGATCTTTTTTGTACAGTTCTTCTGTATATTCTTGCCACCTCTTCTGAATATCTTCTGCTTCTGTAGGTCCATACCATTTCTGTCCTTTATCAAGCCCATCTTTGCATGAAATGTTCCCTTGGTATCTCTAATTTTCTTGAAGAGATCTCTAGTCTTTCCCATTCTGTTGTTTTCCTCTATTTCTTTGCATTGATCTCTGAGGAAGGCTTTCTTATCTCTTCTTGCTATTCTTTGGAACTCTGCATTCAGATGCTTATATCTTTCCTTTTCTCCTTTGCTTTTCACTTCTCTTCTTTTCACAGCTATTTGTAAGGCCTCCTCAGACAGCCATTTTGCTTTTTTGCATTTCTTTTTCTTGGGGATGGTCTTGATCCCTGTCTCCTGTACAATGTCACGAACCTCCGTCCATAGTTCATCAGGCACTCTATCTATCAGATCTAGGCCCGTAAATCTATTTCTCACTTCCATTGTATAATCATAAGGGATTTGATTTAGGTCATACCTGAATGGTCTAGTGGTTTCACGTACTTTCTTCTATTTAAGTCTGAATTTGGCAATAAAGAGCTCATGATCTGAGCCACAGTCAGCTTCTGGTCTTGTTTTAGCTGACTGTATAGAGCTTCTCTGTCTTTGGCTGTAAAGAATATAATCAATCTGATTTCAGTGTTGACCATCTGGTGATGTCCATGTATAGAGTCTTCTCTTGTGTTGTTGGAAGAGTGTGTTTGCTATGACCAGTGACTTCTCTTGGCAAAATTCTATTAGCCTTTGCCCTGCTTCATTCTGTACTCCAAGGCCAAATTTGCCTGTTACTCCAGATGTTTCTTGACTTCCTGCTTTTGCATTCCAGTCTCCTATAATGAAAAGGACATCTTTTTGGGGTGTTAGTTCTAAAAGGTCTTGTAGGTCTTCATAGAACCGTTCAGCTTCTTCAGTGTTACTGGTTGGGGCATAGACTTGGATTACTGTGATACTGAATGGTTTGCTTTGGAAACAAACTGAGATCATTCTGTCGTTTTTGAGATTGCATCCAAGTACTGCATTTTAGACTCTTTTGTTGACCATGATGGCTACTCCATTTCTTCTGAGGGATTCCTGTCCACAGTAGTAGATATAATGGTCATCTGAGTTAAATTCACCCATTCCAGTCCATTTTAGTTTGCCGATTACTAGAATGTTGACGTTCACTCTTGCCATCTCTTGTTTGACCACTTCCAATTTGCCTTGATTCATGGACCTAACATTCCACGTTCCTATGCAATATTGCTCTTTACAGCATCAGACCTTGCTTCTATCACCAGTCACATACACAACTGGGTATTGTTTTTGCTTTGGCTCCATCCTTTTATTCTTTCTGGAGTTATCTCCACTGATCTCCAGTAGCATATTAGGTACCTACCAACCTGGGGAGTTCCTCTTTCAGTATCCTATCATTTTACCTTTTCATACTGTTCATGGGGCGGTCCAAGGAGCAGTGGCTGTGCTGGTGCAGGAGGGCTGAGAGGAGCTACTCTACATTCAAGGTCAGGAGGGACAGCGGTGAGGAGATACCCCTCGTCCAAGGTAAGAGAAACCCAAGTAAGTGTTGCGAGAGGGCATCAGAGGGCAGACACACTGAAACCATAATCACAGAAAACTAGTCAATCTAATCACACGGACCACAGCCTTGTCTAACTCATGACACTAAGCCAGCCGTGTGGGGTCACCCAAGACATGCGGATCATGGTGGAGACGTCTGACAGAATGTGGTCCACTGGAGAAGGAAATGGCAAACCACTTCAGTATTCTTGCCTTGAGAACCTTGTGACCTAATCACCTCCTAAAGGCCCCACCTCTCAACACCATCACTTTGTGGGCTGTCATTCAAACGTATGAATTTTGTTTGGAGGCGACACAAGCATTCACTGTAGAGCATCTTGGGCTACATCTCTTCTCCAATCCAGGTTTTGTCAGAACCCTTTTTGTACAGAAAACCAATCCCATCATGAATTGAAGTAGCTATTGTTTCCCACTGACTATTTATTATTTCTTATGCATATGTGTCTTAGGTTGTTTGGAAAAGTAAGCTAAATGCAAAGAATGGGGGAGTGGGAAGGATTCAGATACCCAAAGTTCACCCACACTCATTGGATCCTCCCCATCAGACTCGCTCACACTGCTGTCTTCCCCATCTCTGGGAAGGGCCGCTCCAACCTGTCAGTTGCGTAAGGGCCCCGTGGAATCATCTTTGACTTTTCTCCTTTTCTATTCCACCTCTACACTATCTGAAAATCTCACTGATTTTTATCTTCAAGAGATATCCAGAAGCAGATCTCAGCCCACCACCCCCACAGTTGCCAGCATGGTCCAGCCACAGATACAGGCAGCCTGGAATACTGCAATAGCGTGCGAACTGGTTCCTCTGCTTACTGCCCACCCTGTATCTGCTTTCCTGCCCATATGTCACCGGTGTCATTCCTTTAAAATGTGTGTTGCATTTTGTCACTCTGCTACTCAAAAATCCTCCCGGGCCTTCCTGTCTTACTCAGAGTAAACCCAACACAAATCAGCATTCCTTCATCTCTGACTTTGTCTCCTCTTACTTTCCCCATCACAAATTCCGCTCCATCCACACTGCCCCCAAATACCAAGTAAACTTCTACCTCAACACTTGCTGCGCCCTCTGCCAGGAACACTCTTCAAGCAGATACTTAGTGGGTGGCTACCTCATTTCCTTCAGCACTTACTCAAAAGTCACTGGAGCCTCCTCTTTCAAGTCTGTTTAAAATTACAATCAACTCCCATTCGCCTCTCCAGTTTCCTCCATTGGATTTGTTGCCATGTGATATACATTATATGTCGTGGTCCGGGCGCGGGTTGGAAAAGAATTTCCAGACATGAGGCAGAATGAGAGGGAAATAAAGTTTATTAGAGTGGGAGACACTGTTAGAACAGCGGGCCAGCTCAAGGGAGAACTGGTGTTGAACAGGGGTCCTTAGTCCACTTGTATACCTAGGTACAAGGAGTGGGATAGGGGTTTTGCAGTTCATTTGCTGCTTGGATGAGGCACATATACTGGGTGGGGGAGAGGGAAGTAAGGTAAATATCTTCTCTCTATGGGGTAGGAGGGGAGACAGGTTATACTGCTCAGGAGGACCTGAAATCTGTTAATAGTTACAACATGGGGGAAGGAAGGACGATAAGGGTATGGTTTTTCTGTTCCTGCATTCCAAGATGCTCCTTGGTTTTACCTGCTCTTTCGCCCTTGGGTCACCACATTCTTCCCTCTCTTTATTTTTACGGCCAGTTCTTTGGCCCCTTTGGATACCCTGCTTGTGTCTAACTATCTACCTATTTCCCTTCTCAGACATTTGGGAACCCAGTCTCAAAGGAAAAGGGGTGATGACCACTCAGGCTTCTTCAGGCTGTACAGGGGCATCGTGAGGCTCTGGGTTCCCTTTGCCTGCTCTCTGCCAGGGTGCATTTACGATTTACAGAGGGAGATGGGAATTCATGGAATGATAAGGCGACTTGTTTCAGCATTGTCTGGGTGTTGGCCAGGGAATATTCTTATCATACTATCACTTAGAGATTTGTTGTATTCTAGAAGAAACAAACTTAACAAAAAAGTTAAAAGTACGTGGCCCAGAGATGAACAGAAGTGGAAAAGCTTCTGAGGACCTAGCCAGGAGAACCAGGATCAGACATTGGTTCATGTCATTAGTGTTTCTCTAGGTATGAGAAGATGCAAGAATTTGGGCTCATAAAATCTTTACCTGAAAACACCTATCTGAAGGCTGGTTCTTCTGGGTTTTTCCCAGAGCACAGGATGCTTATTTCTGATCTGCATCGTGAACTCCTTTCAGGCGGTGTTGAAGGTCAGCAGCTTGCAGTGGTTATAATGTAATCTTTGTAGAGGCAGCTGGCAAGTGCCAACTTCCAGTCAGCAGGGGCCCTTCATAGCCACATATTTGACCATGCTTTTGGGGCATTTCATGGCCACTGTGTCCTGCGGTGCTGGGAAGAGTCCTTCCCAGATCTAGGGAAGATTCCATTGACAGGCCACTCAGTGTGCTGTTATGGGACCAGGCCTTGCCAGTAGCAAAAATCTCTGGACCATACCTGTTTTACTAGCCTCTTGGTCCAGGAAAATATTCCCTCTTGTTGCTTCTTCCCGTATCTAGAGTTACATTATTACAATCATTGATCTCATATGGAACTGCATATCAGCATTTTATCACAGGCTCAGTCACACACTTGGTAACGAAAGAAATAATCTTCTGAAACAAGTGACATAGAAAATAATATAGTTATAGCTAGCAGTTATTAGTAAGATCTTAAGTAAGAATTATAAGTCAAGAACTTTCATTAGGTAGAGCCCAGTATAACCCAGGTCATCTGACTTTATTTGTTAAATGACTCTGCTGCTGCTGCTGCTAAGTCGATTCAGTCGTGTCCGACTCTGTGTGACCCCATAGATGGCAGCCCACCAGGCTCCCCCGTCCCTGGGATTCTCCAGGCAAGAGCACTGGAGTGGGTTGCCATTGCCTTCTCCAGTGCATGAAAATGAAAAGTGAAAGTGAAGTCGCTCAGTCGTGTCCGACTCAGAGACCCCATGGACTACAGCCCACCAGGCTCCTCCGTCCGTGGGATTTTCCAGGCAAGAGTACTGGAGTGGGGTGCCACCATATAGCCTCGTGTTAATCTCCTGATTGTACATCACAGGGCATCTGATCTTTATCTGAAGATTGGTTACTGAGATAAGCTTTAGAAACAAACTTAGAGTGTCCTTTTTAATAACTTAATTAAATATTTTAGTGATATAACATAAGAACAAGGAACTATCTCAGAAGTGAGTCTTAGTAAACACTAGACCTTAATTAATGAAACTAGAAACTCAGTTTAACAATTAACAAAACTTAATACTCAGTGAAACATGATTTTTTTCATTATGAGGGCATTAACCCTGTAGCCAGGGAAGGCTTTAGCCCATCAAATAAAAACGAGGTTTGTCAGGGAGCCGGGAAAAGCCAAGTGGCCATCTTGGATTTCTCCTAGCCCTTGCTCTTTGATTTACAGCTATTGTTCACCCATTTTTAATTCCCCAATTTAGGAGTAGACTGTTGCCATGCTTGTAAGGACATCAGGATAGCAAAAGTCTAACCATGAAGGATTTTTTTTTTTGTAATTTCTAGGATATCTGTATAAGTGACATCAACCATACAACCTGAGAAGATTCATCACTCCTCCAATAACACTTCCGATGTAATGTAACATGTCAAATGAACTCAGATAGTTTAACATCTCTCTTTGGGATATTTCAGGAGCCCTCTGGAGCATCTCAAAGTTAGCTAGAAGTCAAATGATTTAGGAAGTGTTTTCAATAAATATCAAAAGGGTTTATAACACTCAGTCAGATAGGATCATATAAGTCACTGTGAAACAATAGTTATTCACTTAGCCAAAGTTAACAAAAGATTTCAAAGGTAAACATAGAACAGATCACTTCAGAGGTAAAGAAACTTAAAATCCATTATCAAAGGCAGTTCAACATCACAAGAAAACTTGTATTTATGCACAAAACTCTTCCCTTGGGGTCCACTTTCCATAAAACCTTCTTATCACTTTCTGTACCCATTACTTTGTTCTCCAATCCTGAAACAGCCCCCTGTAAGTCAGACCTACTTCCTTTTTCCTTCGTAAAATATAATTTCATTCCTCATACCTGCTTTACTGAAAACACACATCATACTTTCCTTAAGCAACCAAGAAATGACTTTTATATTAACATTCTATAGATTGATGAACATAAATACCAGTGATAACTTCTTTAAAAAAAATTCTAGAGAACATCTCAGTATGGCATCAAACATTATTCATTAATAGTCCAAAATCTCTAGTTTCTCTATAAGAGGAAATTAGTGTTCAGTAATAGAAGTTTCAGAATCTTATTTTATTTGGAAATTACCTAGCTATTCAATAAACTTCTGTCACTTAGTTTAGCGCAACCCTAGAAACTCAGGTTACCAAAATCTGGAGAGACTGTTTTAGACAGACATTTCTAAATTATAATTATTCTTAATAGAGTTTATCTAAAAGCTTATATCTCATTTACATTTTTTTTTGAAGTTTCTTCATTTGAGGTACTTTCCTTGCTGACAAACTTGTATATAACAATATAACAATATTTAACTTATACTTAACCTAGGCCTTTTCATACTGTTCATGGGGTTCTCAAGGCAAGAATACTGAAGTGGTTTGCCATTCCCTTCTCCAGTGGACCACATTCTGTCAGCCCTCTCCACCATGACCTGTCCGTCTTGGGTGGCCCCACACGACATGGCTTAGTTTCATTGAGTCAGACAAGGCTGTGGTCAGTGTGATCAGATTGGCCTGTTGACTGTGATTGTGGTTTCAGTCTGTCTGCCCTCTGATGCCCTCTCTCAGTGCCTACTATCTTACTTGGTTTTCTCTTACCTTGGACGTGGGATATCTCTTCACGGCTGTTCCAGCAAAGTGCAGCCGCTGCTCCTTACCTTCGACATGAAAGAGGAGACTGAAAAAGTTGGCTTAAAGCTCAACATTCAGAAAATTAAGATCATGGCACGTGGTCCCATCACTTCATGGCAAATAGATGGGGAAACAGTGGGAACAGTGGCTGATTTTATTTTTCTGGGCTCCAAAATCACTGTAGATGGTGACTGCAGCCATGAAATTAAAATACACTTACTCCTTGGAAGGAAAGTTATGACCAACCTAGAGAGCATATTCAAAAGCAGAGACATTACTTTGCCAACAAAGGTCTGTCTAGTCAAGGCTATGGTTTTTCCAGTGGTCATGTATGGATGTGAGAGTTGGACTATAAAGAAAGCTGAGTGCGGAAGAATTGATGCTTTTGAACTGTGGTATTGGAGAAGACTCTTGAGAGTCCCTTGGACTGCAAGGAGATCCAACCAGTCCATCCTAAAGGAGATCAGTCCTGGATATTCATTGGAAGGGCTGATGTTGAAGCTGAAACTCCAATCCCTTGGCCACCTGATGCAAAGAGCTGACTCATTGGAAAAGACCTTGATGCTGGAAAGATTGAGGGCAGGAGGAGGCAGGGATGACAGAGGATGAGATGGTTGGATGGCATCACTGACTCGATGGACATGGGTTTGGGTGGACTCTGGGACTTAGTGATGGACAGGGCAGCCTGGCATGCTGTGGTTCATGGGTTCGCAAAGAGTCAGACACAACTGAGCAAATGAACTGAACTGAAACCGAGGCACAATGAAAATATTATGCTTAATGTTAATGAAGCTTGCTGCTGCTGCTGCTAAGTAGCTTTTAGTCGTGTCCGACTCTGTGCGACCCCATAGACGGCAGCCCACCAGACTGCCCCGTCCCTGGGATTCTCCAGGCAGGAACACTGGAGTGGGTTGCCATTTCCTTCTCCAATGCATGAAAGTGAAAAGTGAAAGTGAAGTCGCTCAGTCGTGTCCGACTCTTCGAGATCCCATGGACTGCAGCCCACCAGGCTCCTCCATCCATGGGATTTTCCAGGCAGGGGTACTGGAGTGGGGTGCCGGCACAGACATGTCTATATTATATTAGCAAACATTAACACTAGATACATAATATTGAAAATTTCCCAGTTCACGTGAATCTGAAATTTATTTAGGTTAATTTCTCTTGTATTTAGAATTGCTTGATTTGTAAGTGCTTACTTTTCTTTAGGCCAATTAAATTAGAACTCATTTACAACTTCAGTAATATTATTAAAAAATAAAAAAAGACACACACTGAGACATACATAAATCCAGAGAGACAGAAAGAGATCTCATAGTTTTCTGCTTGAGATTTAAAATGTCTTTTTGACACATCCCTTTTTTCTTTTTATTGTGCTTGAAGTTCTAATTTGCCCAAGGCTGAGGTCTCAGGCAAAGTGGGCCGTATATTTCAAGGACATGGAAAGGGTTAACTTCAAGCTTTTCCCTAGGCAGGCCTTTTAAAGAGCTAGTTGTTTGTAATTGCATATGCAAAAGAAACCGGTTTTGCAGTTTCCAAGAAAAAAAAAATTCATTTTAACCAGTTTTCTCCGGAGTCTAAAGAATATCACGGCCATCCTGTGTCAAAAAGTAATCTTTCCTTTCTGTAGTCATAGTTTTATAGCTAAAATACAGAGCAAATAGTGCTCAAATTGACTCTGATATCAGGGGCAGATCAGCTGATAAAAATCTTGGATTGTCCCTCTGGTGGGAAGTGAGGTCTTTGTCCCATCAGAAAAATCTGAAGGGTTAAGGGAATTTGCAGGAGTGGGGAAAGCTTGGTCTTTCTCCACCCTGAGAAACAGGAGTAGTTAGAAGGGAATTCTTTAGAATGTTAAGAGAGTTTTTGATCCCTCAGGCTTTTGAAAATAGGAGAAAGACCTGAACCAAAGGAACCTCAGAATTCTTTCCTAGAGCTCATGTGGATATGAAACGTCAAGTAAGGGTCGTCTAGGAAGTCTGATGAGAGAGACAGAGGGGGACAGGAGATGGGGGTGGGTGGGCAACAGAAAGACACATGCGGCATGAGTCCCTCAAACCCGGATTCTGACTGAGGGCCATGAAGGACTGACGTAAGGAAATTCTGAGTCCTTTCCCTGCTTTTGGCAAAAGCTAGTGTGCCATTTAGTCATTTTTTGGGTCCCCCAGTTTGTATTGGGACCAGGCCTTTTGCAGGGTCAAAATTGTCCAGTTTCTGAGAAGGTAGCCAAGAGGTGAGTCTGAGAGAGGCTCCTGTGACATATCAGAACCCATCCTTAGCCTATATGCCAAGGAACTGGGGGGTACTGAGAGTCACCGGCTGGCAAAAAGGTGTCCCTTTTTGTCTCAGCGATGTCTCCGTGCAACTAATGGCACAAAAATGGCCGACATTCCCAAAAGCCACGTCTGACAGTGAGAGGTGATCTCTGAGTACCGAGCGGCTAAGGCACCATGTGACCTGGGTAAAGAAAGACAGAGCTAAGGCACCATGTGCCCCAGGCAGAGAAAGAGATTTCTCACCCGGAGCAACCGGGTGAGTCACCATTTGGCAATCCCCTGAAATGCAGAAGGCGCCTTTGGGATGGCTCAGAGGCAACACCTGCTGCTGCTGCTAAGTCACTTCAGTCGTGTCCGACTCTGTGTGACCCCATAGACTGCAGCCCACCAGGCTCCCCCGTCCCTGGGATTCTCCAGGCAAGAACCCTGGAGTGGGTTGCCATTTCCTTCTCCAATGCATGGAAGTGAAAAGTGAAAGTGAAATCACTCAGTCGTGTCCGACCCTCAGCGACCCCATGGACTGCAGCCTACTAGGCTCCTCCGTCCATGGGATTTTCCAGGCAATAGTACTGGAGTGGGGTGCCATCGCCTTCTCCGGGATGGCTCAGAGGCAACACCTAGGCTCCTGGAAATCAATCTGGACCAAAAGGGAAAGAAGTGAAAGTGACAGGGAAGAAGGCTGAGGAATCCGCCTTACAATCCTACTGGGGAGGCGGTGGCCAGGGGACAATGACCTCTGTTTTGCTTCAACCACTATGCGCCTGACTCGGTGCACAGATGTTGTCTTGCTGGGGGCAGATGCCCTTGTGGCCTGATCTGTTCTGTGTCTGCCTTATCCTCACACAGGTGTCTTCATGTGGCAGGCGTCCTAATGATTTTTAAGTGCTTGACCTGTGCCCACACAATATTGGTTGGCCTAGTCCTCAGGAGAGAAGAAAAAGGAGAGACCCTCACCCTTTCGGGCAGCAATTATTGGGGCTCAGTGAGCAGTGCAGCCTTTGGAACACACCAGAGGGTAACCCTGGCCAGAGTTCCTCAGTGGCTTCTATAGCACTTACCTGTTTGCACAGGGTCCCTGTGAGAAAGGAGAAGCGAGGAGGTGGGGAAGGAGACCCCAAGTTCCCCATATGGGCCACCAGAAATGTCGTGGTCCGGGCGCAGGTTGGAAAAGAATTTCCAGACGTGAGACAGAATGAGAGGGAAATAAAGTTTATTAGAGTGGGAGACACTGTTAGAACAGTGGGCCAGCTCAAGGGAGAACTGGTGTTGAACAGGGGTCCTTAGTCCACTTGTATACCCAGGGTACAAGAAGTGGGATAGAGGTTTTGCAGTTCATTTGCTGCTTGGATGGGGCACATATACTGGGTGGGGGCAGGGGGAGTAAGGTAAATATCTTCTCTCTATGGGGTAGGAGGGGAGACAGGTTATACTGCTCAGGAGGACGTGAAATCTGTTAATAGTTACAACATGGGGGAGTAAGGACGATAAGGGTATGGTTTTTCTATTCCTGCATTCCAAGTCCCTCCTTGGCTTTTTCTGCTCTTTTGTCCTTGGGTCACCACATTATATATACGGCCTGTAAAACTTCCCCAGTGGCTCAGACAGTAAAGAATTTGCCTACAGTGCAGGAGACCTGGGTTTGATCCATGGGCCAGAAAGATCCCATGAGAAGGGAATGGCAACCCACTCCAGTATTCTTGCCTGGAGAATTTCATGGAAAGTGGAGCCTGGCAGGCTACAGTCCATGGGGTTGCAAAGAGTTGGACATGACTGAAGCAACTTAGCACAAAATAGCACATGTCTAATGCCTGTATGAGTGACTTCACTTTCACTTTTCACTTTCATGCATTGGAGAAGGAAATGGCAACCCACTCCAGGGTTCTTGCCTGGAGAATGCCAGGGACGAGGGAGCCTGGTGGGCTGCCATCTATGCGGTCGCACAGAGTCGGACACGACTGAAGCAACTTAGCAGCAGCAGCAATGCCTGTATTCATTCTCTATGGATGCTATAATAAATTACCCAAAACTGAATGGCTTAAAGTAATACAAAATTATTATCTTATGGTTCTGGAGCTTAGATGTCCTACACAAGTTTCACTGGGCTAAAATCAAGATGTCAGCAGGGCTGCATTCCTGTTTTAAATCAATAGGGGAAAATCAGTTTCCGTGTTTTTACTAGCTTCTGGAGGCCACCCACATTCCTTGGCTCATAGCCCCCCTTCTCCATTTTCAAAATCAGCAAGGGTAGGTCAAATCTTTCTCATATTGCATCACTCTGGCCTTTTCTGCTTCCCTCTTCTATTTATGGGAAATTGACATTGAAGCCAACCAGAAAATCCAGGATTATCTCCTTATGTTAGAGTCAGATGATTAGCAATGCTAATTCCATCTGCAACCTAATCCCCTTTGTGGTGCAATATATTCACAGGTTAGGGAGATAAGGATGTGGATGCCTAGAGAAGCAGTTATTTCATCTACAGGCTGCCTAGTTACTCTTCCCACTAGGGTATAACTCCATGAGACAAGGATTTTATCTATTCAGTTTATTGCTCTGTCCCTAGACTAGCTCAATAAAAGTATAGGAAATGTGTAGATACTTGCTATGGACTGAATTTTTGTTCCCTACTCCATGCCCCCTCCCCTGCTGCAATTCACATATTGAAACCCTAATCCCCAATGTGACAGTATTTGAAGATATGGCCTTTGGGAGGTAATTAGTGTTAGATAAGCTGAACGGGCATGGTTGGGGGGGGGGGCGGTGCTTCCCAGGTGGCTCAGTGGGTAAAGAAACCACCAGCCAATGCAGGAAATGAAGGAGATGAGGGTTTGATCACTGGTCAGGAAGATCTCCTGGAGGAGGGCATGGCAACCCCTCCAGTATTCTTGCCTGGAGAATTCCATGGGCAGAGGAGCCTGGTGGACTGCAGTCCATGGGGTTGCAAAGAGTTGGACATGACTGAGCGACTAACACACACACACACACTTGCTAAGTACTTTACATGAAGTATCCCATTTAATTCTCAGAAGATCCCTATGTGGTAGGTACAGGTGAAGACACTATAGACTAGGAAGTTAAATTAACTTGCCTAGGGTCATGCAGCTAGAACATCATGTAGGTGGGTTTTAGACTGGACAGTATGACTTAAGCCCATGGCCTTAACCCTCACACTCCACTGCCCCTATCGCATGGCAATGGGCAAACCTGGACCTTGCCCTCAAGATTCTTCCAATCTAGTAAAAATGATAAGAGAAACACAAGCAATAACACACACTCACAAAGACTATAGAGTGTAGTGTAGGAGAGGCCAGCATGTTTTTGTGGAGCATAGTGATGGGATAGATTAATTCTGGTTGGAGCTGATTATAGGCAACTTTAGGGAGGATGTGGCATTTGGGCTGCACTTAAGATGGTGGACATTGGTGGAGTTGGATGGAAAGGCTGTTTCAGGCAGAAGGAGCCACAGGAGTAAGGATACCCGAAAGGAGAAAAATGCTAATGTGTTCCAGAAACCCAGATTCATCTTGTTGGTATGGGGACTATGCATGCAGTTAGAGGATGAGGGCTGGGATCCCAAAAACTAGGCTAGAGATCAGGGGGATTTAATGATTTTGTTAACAGTTCTTAATGGAGAAAAATGACCTCAAGGAGCTTCCAAAGTAATGTCTGAAGCTGTAACTCAAAAGGCAACAAGCAGTAGAGAAAAATGAACATCTTGTTGAATAAATTGTGTTCAGAAGCTGCTAACTGTTTGCAGGGCAATCCTGGACCTACAAATCCGAGCTCAGGGCACAGCCTCAAATATAGGAGGCTCCAAAGCTTCTAAAAGCGGGCAAATATGGACAGTGAGAACGACTGGCCCCTCCCAACCTTTGCACAAGTATGGTCTCACCACTTCCACTTCACAGATAAACGAACTAAGGCTGGAAGGAGTAAGTGATTCATCCCAGAGGACACAACCACTAAAATTGAGACACTGAATCTGGATCTCATGACCATCAGTGTTCTGTGTGTCCTGATACATAAGTGGAAAAGGCCACAGGGTGTATTAGTCCCAGAGGAGGAGGCTGTCAGCTTTTAGGCTCTTTCACATCCCAGGTTCCTATGGGGTAAATCTGAGGAATTTGGGTGTGGCTACTCATGAATCTCACTTCCAAGCTCTTCTAGGCAACAGAGAGAAGCCAGAATTATCTGAAAGATGAAGTACAGAGAGACAAGGTTCATAGTAATCAAGAGAATGGGCTTCGAAGTCTGAAAGACTGACGTTAGCTGTGTCTAGTCTCTCTGAGTCAGCTTACTTCGTTTCATAAAATGAGGTAAATGACACACGTAATTGTACGGACTCAATGGAGGGCTTCATGTAACGTGCTTAGCAGAGTACTTGTCATTTTAAGTGCTATCAGGTAAGTGCTCAAAAACCTGTGTCCTCCTCCTTCCAGTCATTCTCAGCCACCCTCACACAGCCCCTCCCCTGGGAGAGTAAGCTGTCCCAGCTCTCAGTGCGTGTTACACTCCACACTGAATCCAGAAGACCCACTGTCCCTTGGGGTGACGTCTCCTGGGATTGGGAACAAAAAGAGAAGGTTTCTGGTGAGGTCGATACAGAATGAATAACATTCATATTTCTTGTCAAGTCAGTGCAGATTATTTTTCATCATTTTCAGTTCATGCTTTATACATACATTTCCTGGAAGAGGAAAGTCATGCTGGTCTTCAGTGGTGTATGGGAAAAGTCCCAGAAAGATTCTGTGGCCAGACCACTTCATTACAGATTCCTCTGAGAGGGCACCAAAAGAGCAAAGGAATGTCAGAAGGGTATCACCATAGCAACATCATAACAATCAGACTGAAACAGAGTAAAAGTGGAGAGAGCGTGTATGCCTTGTCATTGATGAACATAGGCTCACAGTTACGTTGCCCTGGAGAGCAGTGCTCAGAGTTCAAGGGCTACTCCAGTTCGGTTTGGTGAGAGGTGAGATTTGGTGAAAATTCTGTTCATTTTGGCCGAGTGATTGTGCTCTAAACTGATTACCACAGGCGGCTTGCTAACAAATAGTAGATGTTCTCAGAGTCTCTCCTTTGATCCCAAGCAATGATGATTTGCAAGGCTAAGTGTCTACATAACAAATCAAAAGTAAGGGCTTACCCACTTTGATTTTGTTTACAAAATCCTGACTAGTCACAAGTTTGGAGGGATTGTCTCAGTGCTTTATGGGATCTGTGATACAAGCATTTATGTTAGTGAATTCTGGGTTCTGGAAATAAATGTACATATTTCCCCCTAAGCACTGACATAATGGCAATTCAAAGAAAAGTGTATATGTGTGTGTGTGTGTGTGTGTGTATCAAGCAATTTCAAACCAGGACAAAACTCCATGTATCCATGTTGTTTTTAAAATGACACTGGATGTCCATAGTCATTTCCACTGAAATGATACTCTATGGTACTGTTCAAAGTTCTAGCAGCAGCTAAAAAAAAAAACAAAAAAAGTGCAATTTAGAATCACAGTGGATAATTACCTGCCTTCAATTCTATAGGCATAGAATGAATATTCTTTCCTAAGTCATTTATTGAAAGGAGACTGTGAGCCTTCTTTCTGTTTTTAAGATCTGTTTACACTTTTCATAGTGACCCAATGTTATTCCAGTTCTTCCCTACTAGGCTGGATTTAGGGTTTCTAACATAATTTGAATCTTTAACGGGCGACTCTTCTCATCAGAAGATAAGCCTGTTTTTGCTCGGGCCTGACACAAGCTGAGTGTGGCACACTTGTGGTTGGCCTCAGCACTTGAACAACGGAGAGAAATCGTCTCACCATTAAACAGATCAACTTAGATATGATCCAAGGAGGGATGGTTGCCAGGAGAACCAACAACTAATGTAGTCTTCTTTAAAGACCCGGTAGTCTAGTTCCCCCAAATCAATTTAAGAGTGAGTCTTGAACACCTCTCTTAAGTGGGAAAATTAGACCATTGTATGCTCATGGATTTGGGAAGTCATGCTCTCAGAGTAGTTCATACAGAAGGGCATAGGAAGATAGAGAAGAGGCTGGTGTGTCATGGATGCTTCGAACTTGCTTACATCCCTTTCCTTCTTCCAAATAGGAACATAACATGGGTATCAAATAGACCTTCTCTTCAAGAGGTGAAAACACTGCCATACCTTTGTGATCAGTGCCTACCCACTGGGTGGCCAATAAGTCAGTCATAAGCCCCTGCCTACCTTGGAGGGCCAACCAAGAAGTTGTGCAGATACAGTTCTCCTTGAATATCTGTGCAAAGAAACAAAAGAAACTACTGTCAGACTCAAGGTGCCGTGGAAGAACTTCTCTCAAGCAACCCCTGCCTTCCCAGCATAAAAAATAAACAAGATTTTCCTTTTCCTATCATAATTAAGGCAAGACACAAAAGCGAGGCCATTACTCACCCTGTTCTACATTAGTCCCCAGCTGTTTCACCTACTCGGGACCTTCTTTCCTCAAGATTCCAATTAGATTTGATATACCGCTCAATATTAATTTCCTCCTAAGAAGCTACATCACCATTTGGAAAGCCCCTTGGGTTGAATAATTATTGAATTTCTGAATGGCCTCCAGCCAACCTCAAATGTGATATTGTTTCATGTCCAATAATATGAAAAAGACTTTGCCCTGGGCATTGAACAGCTGTGATGATGCTTTTCTGAAGAAGTACAGCTCTCTGAAAGGTTTTCAGGGAAGTTTCATTTTAAACTGTCCCTGGGTCTTACGGTCTGCTCAGCAGAGTCCCCATTGGATTATTTCCTTCCTTCCTTCTTTCATTTATTCTCTCCTCCTCCCTCCCATTAGCCCTCTGTCTTCCCTTCCTCCTTTCTTTCTCTCCCTTCCTTCCTTTGTTACTTTGTTTCAGAGAGGATTTATGACAGCTAGGTCCCTCATCAAGATTTCCACCCAGTATTCCAGAAGAAGAAATCTCCTTTTTTATAAAAATAGAATTACACTTCCATTCCCTTTCCATGGCTTTTCGCTTCCCTGGGTTCTTTTTTGTTTGTCTCAGCAGATGCTAAATCAGGTTTTCACTTGAAGTGGTTTCTCATTGCTACTCAAGTTGGGGCAGAGTCTTCACCAGAAACCCAAAAGAAAGCACAAGTGAAGAGCTGGAAGGACATTAGAGTTGATTTGCTTCAGCGTCTAGTACAGCTCCAGAATTTTCCAGGCGATGGAGGGCAGGGGATTCATATTTATTGAGTGCCTGGTATGTGCTAGGGGCTGTGTTGGGCATTTTCACTTCTATTAGCGCTTCTTATCCTCACGATGACCTTGGATGGTAGGTATGCTTCATCCTCATAGTGGCTTTTCCTCTTTTTTCTTTTAGTCAGCCTGCTCTCTAACTCCAGCTTCTTATAATCACCTCCCAAATAAACTCATTGTCCTGGAGTCTTTGTTTTAGGCTCTGATTTGAGGGGAATCCAAACCGAAATCCTTGGGTTCCTGCTGGACTGGAAATGAAAACCGTCTTGCATGCTGATTAGTAAGGGAGAAGGTTATTGTCCTGAGTTCTGCAAGAAAATAGACTAACCCAGAGAGAAACCCTGAAGCAGAGGAAACAATTCCAAGCCAGGAACTCTATTAAGAAAATTTCCCTTAAGTAGAATTTTCTTTGAGAAAATACATGCAAAATGTTCACTCAACATGCGTGGCAGACAATACATCCAGTCACTGTTCTTCTCTTCTGAATAAATCTTCAATAGAAGTCGCCTGGTCATCCTCACTTATCTGTCAGTCTTTCTATTTTTAAAACTTATTTCTTGGGCTGTGCTGGGTCTTCAGCACATTACTGCTCTCAGGTTTTTTTTCTCTAGTTGCGGCAAGCAGGGGCTTCTCGTTGTGGTGGCTTCTCTCGCTGTGGAGCACAGACTCTACGGTACTTCAGATCAGATCAGATCAGTCGCTCAGTGGGCTTCGGTAGTTGCGGCACGGTGGACTCGGGAGCTGCGGCTCCTGGGCTCTAGTGCACAGGCGCGATAGCTGTGGCGCATGCGCTTAGTTGTTCCACTGCCTGCGGGATCCTCCTGGACCAGGGGATCAAACTCGTGTCTCCTGCATTGGTAAGCAGAGTTTTTACCACTGAGCCACCAAGGAAGAAGCCCTGTCCATCAGTCTTAACTGCATCCTGGGGAATTTTCCCCCTGCTGTTCACGCAAGGAACAAGACACAGCCATCCTTCTCTACCTGGAAGGCAGCACAGAGTGTTAGCTGAAGTAAGTTGTGGGCCATAGAGGCAGGTCAGGTTCTAGTCAGCTGGGTGACTAAGTCTCACTGGTTTTGCTGCAGAAACGATCTCCCAGATTCAGCGGCCGAAACCCCTAAGGCTAATGTCTTGCTCACGTGACGTGCTTGGATTTGGTGGATGGGGGTCGGGGAGGTTGTGCTTCCGAGGCTCCCACAGCAAAACTGAGGCTGTGGAGCAGCCACTTTCCAGAATGCTGATGGTCGCTGTGACAGAGTGCAAAAGAGGCAGAGCTCACACTGATTTTGTTCATTCTATCTGAAAGCGACCCATGTCTCTTGCTCAAGGTGAACGCAAAGTACTATCCAACTTTTAGGTAAGAGAAAAGAGAGAGGTCGAAAAGCAAAACACCTGCGAAAAATGTCTGTTTGGATAATCTTTCCACCTGAGTTTCAGTGTCTTTGTGGTGTACCATGCTGCTGCTGCTAAGTCGCTTCAGTGGTGTCCGATTCTGTGTGACCCCATAGATGGCAGCCCACCAGGCTCCGCCGTCCCTGGGATTCTCCAGGCAAGAACACTGGAGTGGGTTGCCGTTTCCTTCTCCAGTGCATGAAAGTGAAAAGTGAAAGTGAAGGTGCTCAGTTGTGTCCGACTCTTCATGACCCCATGGACTGCAGCCCACCAGGCTCCTCTGTCCATGGGATTTTCCAGGCAAGAGTACTGTGTACCCTGGGGGTATTCAATTTCTGAGGTTGTTGTGAGGGTTAAATGAGAAATGGCACATAGCCATTATTCCATAAATGTGGCTTATTTGTATGCCTGAAATATAGTATACTGATAAGTCACTTCAGTCGTGTCCGACTCTGTGCGACCCCATAGATGGCAGCCCACCAGGCTGCCCCGTCCCTGGGATTCTCCAGGCAAAAACACGAGTGGGTGAAATATAGTATAAAGGCTTACTATAAACAATAGCAAGCTCTTCAACCTTTTTCTATAAATTGCACTATCTAGTCTTTAAAAATGATTCCTGTGTGCTTTCTCTGAATTTCTCCAAGTTTTGTCTGTTCTGAGATGTGGATTCTAGCACAGTGTTCTCAGTCTAGAAAGGCCCTCCCTACTACTAAGAGATGAGAGAGTACTCTATATTTTTTTTTTGGAAGGGGAACTATTCGAATATAAAATGATGATCATGATATTTAGTATTTATAGCAAGTATTGTTCTGGTATAGAGATGAAACAGTGCAGAAGTTCATCAGAACAGTATGGGTCTCATTAGAAAGAATGTATTACTATGATGCTCAGAAAACTCAGGCTGGCTATGAAGTTACTAGAACAGTGTGGGCTTCTTTGGCCAAGTGTGTTATTATAATTTCAGTGGAATCATTATCCTGTCAAGAAAACACATGGTAAAACCTGCAGGGGCTCCCTGGGACTTCATGAGAGAGAGTGGATGCTGACTTTCCCTAGGGAAGGCAGAAGCCTGGTGGGGTCTGAGCAAGGGCCTGAGGCATAGCTTGTACCCACAGCTGCCTCCTAGGCCCTCATCAGCCTAGCTTTTGGCTCGGAAAGCTAGCACTTTGAGTATCTAGTCAGGAGACTTTCTCATTTTCCTTGGGTTGATCCCACCCCTCCTCCCCCCTCCCCATCATCTTTTCACATGATGGCAATCAACTCCTAGTTTTATAAGGTGTTCTTTATTCTGGCAGAATTTAGGCCAGGGACTTTCTGTTCAGCAAATGGCTTGGCTCACGTGGACCCTGGGGTTGTTTACGTTTTTTAGGACTTGCTATTGCGAAACCCTAGTTTATTTTACGTACTTGGACTGCTTTTGCCAGAATGAATTCATTTGCTCAAGTTATTTTTAAAATGTACTTTTTCTTAGCTTTTTAGAGATGCTCTAGTCTCTTGTTTGTGTGGGTCTAGGCCAGAAAAAAAACAAAGCAAAACAAAAAAACGCGGTCTATTGATCGAAGCCAGGAAAAATGTCTAGCCAATGTGGATCAAAGGAGGTTCTCAGTTTTGAACAGAAAATTCTCTCCTCCCTGGATGCTGACTTAACACTGAGTGGTGCTAGTCCCAGGGCTGAAATCCTTGATGCTTCCAGAACCAAGAAGGCCCTGCAAATGAGTCTCAGACTGCTCCTGCAGGTATGCTGGAGGAGGCTTTCAGGATAGTCACTGGGAAAAAAATACCTTCTGTTGTCAGTTGGCTCCTCCACAGTCCAGTAGGGAGACCACTGGAGGCTGTAGGGCCACACACACCCACGACCTCATCTGGGCCAAATGGGCTGATTCACCAGACTACCTTGCAAACAATTTTTTTGTGTGTATGAGTGTGCTTTTATTTCCTTTTTTTTAAAAAAAATGTTTTATTGAAAAATAATTGATTTAGTGTTGCATTAATTTCTGCTGTACAGCAAAGTGATCCATATATTCTTTTTCATGTTCTTTTCCATCATGGTTTATCACAGGGTATTGAATATATTTCCCTGTGCTATACAGTAGGACCCTGTTTATCCATCCTATATATAATCATTTGCATCTGCTAATCCCAAACTCTCGGTCCATCCCTCCCCCTGGGCACCCTCAAGTCTGACCTGTGTCTGTGTCTATTTCTCTTTTGTAGTTGTTTGTGGCATTTTTAGATCCCACATATAAGTGACATCGTAAGGTGCTTGTCTTTCTCTGACTTCTTTCAATTAGTATGATAATCTCTAGGTCCATTCATGTTGCTGCAAATGGCATTATGTCATTTTCTTTTTAATGGATGAGTAGTATTCCATTGAATATGAGCAGCACATCTTTATTCAGGCATCTGTTGGTGGACATTTAAGTTGCTTGCATGTCTTGGCTATTGTGAACAGTACTGCTGTTTACATAGGGCTGCATATAACTTTTTATAGTTTTGTCAGATATATGGCCAGTAGCGGGATTGGAGCATCATATGTCAACTCTATTTTTAGATTTTTAAGGAACCTGCACACTGTTCTGCATTGTGGCTGCACCAGTTCACATTCCCACCGAGTGCTGAAGAGTTCCCTTCTCACCACACTCTCTCCATCATTTGTTATCTGTAGACTTTTTAAAGATGGCGATTCTAACTGGTGAGAGGTAGTACATACCCAGGGGTTTTGATTCCTTGCAAACATTTTATTTCACAACTGGTTTTTAAACATAACTCTTTAGGACCTAGATTCTTACTTTTGGGGGAAATCAGAAACCCCTCTGAGAATCTGATGAAAGCTATGGCTCCACCACTCAGAAAAGTATATGTACATACAAACATTTGTCAGTGGTATCACTGGGATAATATCCAAGAACTCCCAAGGTGGGAATGGGGGCATAAATCCCATTGATTCAGAATTTGGGGAAGCTTCAAAACTGAGATTAATGGTATGTGGATACTATTCATTCTTTTGGAACTTGTTGAGTTCCAGGAACTACACTGGAAGATGGGGACACAGTGGTGCATAAGACAAGGATCCAGCCTTGTGTGTGAAGGCTGCAATTTAATGGAGACAAACCTAGAATAATTGTGATTATAATGAGTTAAGTGTTATGCTGGGCCTGTAAGTATGGAAACCTCTAAGAACTCTGAATGAAGGGTAGTTAATTCAACACGTATTTGATAAACATATTATGTGCTAGACAATTAGGTATAAGCTAGTGCACGTGGAACAACAGACTGGTTCCAAATAGGAAAAGGAGTTCGTCAAGGCTGTATATTGTCACCCTGCTTATTTAACTTATATGCAGAGTACATCATGAGAAACGCTGGGCTGGAAGGAGCACAAGCTGGAATCAAGATTGCTGGGAGAAATATCAATAACCTCAGGTATGCAGATGACACCACCCTTATGGCAGAAAGTGAAGAGGATCTAAAAAGCCTCTTGAAGAGGGTGAAAGTGGAGAGTGAAAAAGTTGGCTTAAAGCTCAACATTCAGAAAACGAAGATCATGGCATCTGGTCCCATCACTTCATGGCAAATAGATGGGGAAACAGTGGGAACAGTGTCAGAATATTTTTGGGGGCTCCAAAATCACTGGAGATGGTGATTTCAGCCATGAAATTAAAAGATGCTTACTCCTTGGAAGGAAAGTTATGACCAACCTAGATAGCATATTCAAAAGCAGAGACATTACTTTGCCAACAAAGGTCCGTCTAGTCAAGGCTATGGTTTTTCCAGTGGTCATGTATGGATGTGAGAGTTGGACTGTGAAGAAAGCTGAGCGCCGAAGAATTGATGATTTTGAACTGTGGTATTGGAGAAGACTCTTGAGAGTCCCTTGGACTGCAAGGAGATCCAACCAGTCTATCCTAAAGGAGATCAGTCCTGGGTGTTCTTTGGAAGGACTGATGCTAAAGCTGAAACTCCAATACTTTGGCCACCTCATGTGAAGAGCTGACTCTCTAGAAAAGACCCTGATTCTGGGAGGGATTGGGGGCAGGAGGAGAAGGGGACAACAGAGGATGAGATGGCTGAATGGCATCACCAACTCGATGGACATGAGTTTGGGTGAACTCCGGGAGTTGGTGATGGACAGCGAGGCCTGGCGTGCTGCGATTCATGGAGTTGCAAAGAGTCGGACACGACTGAGTGACTGAACTGAACTGAACTGAACTGAGTGCACATTGTCCTTGCCTCAAGGAGCTTAAAGTTTGGATGCTCTAAATCCAAAGTTGAGGGAGGGGACTGGAAGAGCAGGATACCAGCCACAAGTAAACCCTGATGGAGAAGTAAGTCCATCGAGGTGAAGGGGGTGAGTATCCCAGGCAGTGAGAGCAGTGATGAGAGCAAGGTGGGTGGGGAAGCACACACAGTCCATCTCTACCTGGGGATGAGTGGTGAGAGCAGAGTGGAGAAGTTTGCTGGGTCGGATCCCACAGGTCCCTGTGCTTCGCCCAAGGATGGTGGGTTTTATACTGTGTCAAAGGTTGTCACTGAGGGTTTTTTTTCTAAAGTAAGTGAGTAAAGTTAAAGAGGAGATGATATTAGAGAGATTGCTCTGCTTTCTGTGGAAAAATGGATTGGGGTGGTGGAGGGGCGTGGTGCCTAGTAGGTGAAGAGACCAGAGAGGGGACCTGTTGAGTTAGTGTGGGTGAGCGATGATGAAGTCCTAGCAGTGACAATGAAGCTGGAGCAGAGAGATTTGAAAAACAGGGTGAAGCCTCTGGATTGTACCTCTCAGGCTGCGACGGATTCACACTAATAAAACCACCTTGCTACTGAGGTGGTATCCTTCAGAATCATGGCTGCAGAATTGCTGCGGCTTAATAATCAGATGGGGAAACTCTATATTCAGTTGCTTAATGATGCTGATAATGACACCGATACCATTGACAACAGTGGTAACTGAATCTTATTGTTCACTTACTCTGCGCCCGTTACCCTTTCACGTGTTCTGCGTGTATCAACCTACTTTTTTTAAAAAATGACTTTATGATGTAAGTTCCATTATATCTGTGGAATAGATGAGGATATTGAGATAGCACAGAGAAGTTCAATACCTTGTCCAAGCTCACACAGCCAAGAAGTAGAAAAACAGATTTGAAGTCTCGTTCCAGGACTCACACTCCTATCAAAATTACTCTTTTCCTACAATGACAGATATAGTGTCTTTTCCTGTAAAATTCAGTACGAGCACTAAAGTGGGGATTTTCAATTTGTTCTGAACATTGTAGCCACAATAAAAACGTTTCCATGCCACTCACATCCTCCAGAAATGTAGTAAGTGAGGTGCTAAGTTGCATCTGACTCATTGCGATCCTGTGGACTGTAGCCCACCGGGCTATTCTGTCCATGGGATTCTCCAGGCAGGAATACTGGAGAGGGGTGCCAGTTCCTCCTCCAAATAAGTGAGGTACACGAAGCAAAATGCTGGGCGTGAATGTTTTGGCAGATTCAGTTTCCAAAAAACAGAAAAGCAGAAAAAACAAACAATGGTGTTTTCGAACAATGAATGCTGTTTTCCTTTAGCCATAAGGGAGTTTTTAAACTTGACAAATCTATTCAGCTTTCAAAGCATTCCACATTCTCCACCCACAAGCAAATGCCAGAAGGTGCCAGTTTGAGCCAATTCTGAGCTCAGGAATGATTTTCTCAATACTAGATCAGATTTCTTCAATGTCCATGCTCCACAAACGGATGCTTACTAATGTTCTAATGAGTCTGATGAAAACTGCTTAGCAACTTATCATGGTACTAATGTAAAAAGGACATTTCAGCAAGAGATGATGTAGTGAGACACAAATGCAGAAACAGAAAATGACAGGGTCTTACTACTTTAAAGGGACTGAAAATCACTGCATTGAGATCTTTGAAATTTTAGAGCTAGGCTGTGCATAGGCTCAGTTTAATGGACTTTCTTGGTGGGGGGAGAATGCTTCCAATTACATAAAGAAAGTAATTTCTTTTGCAGGAACTAATTTTTTTTGCAGAGGACAAAGAAAATAATGTTTAGTAAACTCGTATTCACTGAACTAACTTTTTTGGAAGCATGCCCTTTGACCTGACACCATGCTAGACACAGATACAAAAATGAAAAAGGCATCTATCTTGTCCAGACTTGCTGCTGCTAAGTCATGTCCGACTCCATGCGACCCCATAGACGGCAGCCCACCAGGCTCCTCCATCCCTGGGATTCTCCAGGCAAGAATACTGGAGTGGGCTGCCATTTCCTTCTCCAGACTTTAGCAGTGGATAAAGAGAAGCAAAGAAATGGTGTAACAGACAAAGCAAAAGAAAATACCAGGAAATTAGAAGTGAGATAGTGAGGATAGAGGGAGGAACAAAAACTGTGTCTCAAGATTTTGGCCTTAAATTTGGGAGTGATGTGGAGCCATTAAACAGAAGTGATGATCAGATTTGATTTTATAAGGATCATGCTGTTGTCAGTGTGAAGACTGGGTTGCAGTTGGGGAGATCAAAGGCAGGATCAGCTCCAATCTTCATAAAAATCATTCCAAAGCATTCTGCTACCTCCCTGGCTGTTCTCTAATTCACTTCCTCTTGTCCCCAAGACATAAGATTTATAATCTTTAAAATGCTATTTACTTTACAAGTATTTAGGTTTTCCCAGATATCTGTTACTGACTTTTATTTCCATTTACTTTGTATGACTTGAATCCTTTTATTGTTATGGAGACTTGCTTTATGGCCCAGAATATGATCATCGTAGTACATGTTCCATGTGCTCTTGGAAAGAATGTGTATTCTACCATTGTTGGGTATTGCTGCATTCTATGTCACGTGCATCAAATTGCTAGTTTTTGCTCAAGTCTTCTATATACTTACTGTTTAGATTTTTTTTTTTTTCTGTTAAGTCGTTCATTAAAATTGAGCCTATGCATAATCTAGCTCTAGAATTTGTCTTCTTCTTCTAACATTGAAAGAAGTTTTCAAATCTCCAATTATAATTGCAGATTTGTTAATTTCTCCTTATAGTTTTACCAGCTTTTACTTCAAGAATTTTGAAGCTGTTATGTAAATAAGTATTTAGGATTTTTGTGTCTTCTTGCTGAATTGACCCTTTATTTGGCATTATGAAATATTCTTTATCTTTGGTAATATTCTTTGCTGGGAAACCTACTTGGTCTGATATTAATATAGCCACTCCTGCTTTCTTTTGATTAGTGTTAGTATGGTGTATCTTTTTCTACCTTTTTAATCTGTTTGCCCTTTATTTTCAATATATGCTTTTTGTTGGTAGCATATAGTTGGATCTTGTTTTTTCATCCAATCTAGACAATCTCTGCCTTTTAATTGGGGTATTTAGAATATTTATATTTAACTCTTTTCAAAAGATAATTGACTGTTTAAGCAAAAATAATAACAAAGTGTGGAGCTTATACTATATGCAGAAGTAAAACATGAGGCCACAATAGCACAAAGGCAAGAAGAGATAAATGAGTTTTTCATTATAAGCTTCTTAAACTATATGTCAAGAGATCACTTGAATGTAGACAGGTATGTTAAAGATGTACATACTATAACCCTAAAGTAATCACTGAAATAAAAGAGTTGTAAGTAATAACCAACAAAAGAGATTAAATGCAATCATAAAAAATACTCAATCCAAAAGAAAGCAGAAAAGGAAGAAAAAGAGAACAAAGAAAAAATGGAAACAGCAAGATGATATATTTAACATAAACATATCAACAATCACATTAAATGCAAAAGCTCCAAACACCCTGATTAAAAGGTAATGATTTTCAGATTGTGTAAGAGGAGGTATAAAACCACTCATCAGGTACTGAGCTAAGTAGCTTACACAGTCTCATGAAATCCTCTTTAATAAGCATGATGTTATCATCATGTCTTCATTTCAGATATTTAAAAAATGAGCCTCAGAGAGGTTAAGTAACTTCTCCAAGTAGCACAGCAGGGCACTTCAGAGTGCTAATGAGCATATAATCCTTGCTTCATTCCCTTCCCTCCATTTCAGCAGCACTGAGTACCTGTTTCATGGAGCTGTGCCACATGACAACTTCTGTAACTGCTTGAGATGGAGTCCAGTTTAACCATCTGAGTGACCATGGTCTGTGTATTACATCCACTTACTCTCTAGCTTCCTCGTCTGTAAAATGGAACTAATGCCTGCCTCAGTGTTGTTGTGATGATAGATTCAGAAAGTCCAGTGGGTCCTGTATGTTAAATGGGGGTGGGTAACTGTTGTTACTTTCAGCTGTACCCTGAAGATCACACAAGAAATAACAATTTGTACAATTCCATGTCAATACCAAAACAGTGTTAGAGAAATGTGATGTTCACTATCTTCCTCTTTGACTTGCAACATTACAGAAACAGATCATAGTGGTAACTGTCTCATTTCTAATTTTCAGCATTATATGAAGTTCAGGTTTCCTCTTTGAGAATTTAGCAATGTAATGATCAGTCTTCTTCTAGAGAAACCTTTCAACTCAACTGTTATATTTATGAATGAATTTTTTTCCTCAGAGTAAAAATGTAATTTGTTTTCTAGACTGAAGGGTTTAGATTTCTTACACTTTCACATTGTATACCTATACTGGCAACCTGGAAGGAATAACTTCAGCTTAGGTTGTATTATTATAATAGTAACTAAGAAAAAAGAATTTGCCCAATCATTATCTTATATCTGCTATTTTAGTATATAAATTAAAAAATCAGAATGCGATCTTGGGAGTTAATAGACAAAACCAACCGAACAAATGAACAAAAAAAACCACCACATATGATTCCAGCATCATATAGAACCTTTAAATATATTTTCTTTCAAAAGAGAGTATCGGTAAAATAAAAGTTGTTTAGATACATGATGATTGTCAGCTAAGAAGGAAGCCAATCAGTCATTCCATATAGCACTGCTTTTCTGAGCAAATAACTGAAAGAGACAAAATTTCCGACATTTTATTCAAAATTCTCCATCTAGGAGCAAAGACATATAACAATGTGCACACATGCTTTAATAACTTATTTCACTGTACAACTTGCATCCCAAACAATAGTACAATAAATGAGCAAAAGAAAATAATTAGCACTTAAATAATCTAGCAAGTAAATAGCACTGAATACGGGGTTCAATAAGGTGGTATCTGTACACTGTTTCATGACTGAGCCATAGCATCCCTCATCTGGTTGAGTGTGTGTCTAAAAATCAAGATGTCTACACCTTTCCTATTAGTGATGTGAAAGGCTGGTAGGACCTATGTTGGTTCTGGTTAAATTCGGTGGGCAAGGATGGAGGGGCTCTACCACTTTTCTCCCTTTCTTATACATATCTTTCCCTTTTATGTTACTTTCACAGTTTAAATAAAAATGTATTTTATGATTGCGTATATTGTCTCGTCAATGCTGTTTCAGCACAGAATTAGGTTAATTGGGTATATTATAGCTAGCACAATGGTCCAAACACAGGAAGGAAACAAAAGAAATTGACCACTTAGTTCTGCCAAAGTAGCACCTAGTAAAACAGCAGGTCAGTAAAGTTTCTCCTGCTAGTCCTTGTATGATGAAGGCAAAGAGACATGGCAACAACTCCAAAACATGGGCAGAAATGTAAGGAAGACGGTATTATTCGCAGTCTTGAAAAGAAATCTTACTAGTGAGTATTTTTCTATTCCATTTAATAATCTGAGTTATAATGATTACTAAATCAGAGCAAGACTATACAAGAGGAAAACAAGATAAAAATGAGTGACTAGGGAAATCTGAACTTCTTCCAAGTGATTACATTTTCCAAGGGGAAAAAAAAAGGCACAGGAGGTACACATTTCAGTTTGGCTCAAAAATAATGAAAAGTAACTGGAAAAGTTGGCAATAACTATGGAAACATTAAAATCCAATTCTCTGTATTTTCTGTGACAGAGCTCAACAAACAAACAGAAAAAAAACACCCTGACTGTGATTCACCATCATCAGGACTATACACAGTGCCTGATGTTTCTACCCAGACTGAATCCTGAGGAGTACGTCTGCAAAGTAGGATCTTATAACTGATTTCAACAACACGTATGCTTGATCAATATTTTCTTTCTAAAACTTAATCTATGTTCAAGCTACCTTCCTTCTGTGGAGCTGAAAGAATCTAAATGCTCTGGTTTGTAGCTGATTGTAAAAGTAGTTCAGTAACCCCACATACCAAGGAACATCAAGAGATGGAAAGTCAACTAGTCTTATGCCTGTGAAAGCTAACTCAGATATCACTTTGATACTTGTAAACCATGTAAGTTTCAAAAAACAGCAGTTGTGGTCAAGTTTATATCCTACATCTTTAAAAGACAGCAATACTATTTATTATAATTGTAAACATAATAAGTCTGTCTCCGAAGACAGCACATCCAGGAAAAGGTGCATTTATTGTAACCGTGCACCTGACATCCCCTTACAAACTTTTTGTGACAACTGTAGTGTAACTAACTAACTGCCGTTGCTAAGTAGGGCTCTAGAGCATGACTGGAGGGAGTCTCCTTTCCCAACATCACCAACCTACGTTAGCAGCAATTATGATTGTGACGAAACATTCTTAACAGGTTACACATTTAAAACGTCATTAGAACATCTCGTTCTTGGACACTGGTATAGAAAGGTCTTCCAAAGATAAAGGAGTGGAGGCCTGGCTTAATTTTCTCAGCCAGAGCCATTATAATGTTAAGATCGCCCTCTGCTGTTAAATCAAGGTCTATCTTCAGGTTCCGAAGCGATTTAAAGGGCTTTTTCCCCTTCTGCCTACAAATAATGATACAAGAGAAATTATAAGATAGAAGAGGTCCAAAGGGTTCAAAATGAAAGCAATTAATGAAGGTTTTTCTTCCATGGAGGAGTCTGACTTACGTATCATCTTCTATATATTTTATTAGCGTCAAGGCTTTTCTGTGAAGGACGAGCAGAAACTGTGCAAGGAAAGTACTCCTGAGAGACAGACCGGGTTTCAAATGAAAGACCTGCAGGAAAATGAAGCATGCTCATAAATAATTTGCTCCCGTTCTGCTTATCCACAGCATGTTTCTGCTGACAGTGCCTGGCAGGTAACCCACGTTTGAGCAGCCCTCCCTAATGGTCTCCATGGATGGATACATCCTGGTGGACAGGAGGGGATGGACATACTGGAACGGCCTGACAGTTCTGCTTCCTCTTTTAAGAATGGACTCAAAATTGTCCTTCTACCTTAGACTACAGTCATATTTATTTTGTTATTAAAAATCATGATATAGGTTACTTCTGGTTGTGTTACTTAGCTCTGCCCATATCTTCAAATAAAACTGGAGCTCCTAGAGGTTGAACTGTGCTTTCACTATGGTTTTGAGATATTCATATTTTTCTATTTTGAGGGGTGGGGGGTGCATGGGTAGTGGTAGAACAATTTTATTTATGCTTGAGAAGCATGGAATTACATGACTTTGAATTATCCCTGAACTTTGCAACATGTCACAGATCACACAGACCTGGATCCAAAATTTCTAGTTAACCTCAGGATTATATTATTTCAAAGCTACATCCATGACAACTGTTTCCTGGCCTGATCCCTAGAGTGATATCATAACAAAGTCCCTCTATTTTAAGAAATAAGACCCATATAATCTAAAATTTTCTTTAAAATATAGATCTTTTACAAAGAAATGAGACAGTAAGGATGCTATCGTCTAAGTAAGTCTTAAAGACATTTTTTGCTTAATTAAGGCAAATATACAACATTTGTACAAAACTTCCCTTCACTAAAAGAGAACATCCTTGGGTTATAAATTAGTGCTTAGAAGTTATTATTTGAACTGGGGGATGCTGCATCTTCAATTGTTAACATACAAACTACTTTCCACAAATACTTCAGCAGAAAAATAATTTTGACACTTTAGAAAAACCAGAGATAAAACTACAAAAGGAGCTAATTCTACAGGCATTGTGGGATATACTGGAACAGAACACATGTCATATCATTCACTCTGACAATCTCAGGTTTAATACTTACCTGATCCAGGAAGGCTTTCACAAGAGTGTCTCTATGTAAGACATCTTGAAAAATATTCCTACGAAGAAAACAGACCAAATGTTGACATGGCTTATACAAAGCTGTTTTCCACAACCTCTCATGCCAGCCAAACTGAATTATTCGAAATGGGATTATAAACATATTTATAAGAATTACATAAATAAATACAATAAAATACAATAAATAGATTTGGAAATACAATAAAATAGATTAATACACTCATTTTAACTCAAGTATACATTTATCTATTACTGGAGTCTGTCAGGCCACAATGTGATTATTTTCTTTTTAATAGTATAAGCAGTCCCAGGAAAGGTATGTACGTATCTATCAATGTATTTTAATACTTCACCTTATAAAGAATATTGAGAGCCTTAGGCAGTTGGTAAATGCAACTACCAATTCCTGTCATCGCAAAAACATAAAACAGCAACAAACATAAATATACGCCACTACTATCAAAAACCCAAACAAAATAAAAGGTTAACTTCATGTACTAATAACTCCTAATAAGCAGTTTTGGAAGAAAAAAAAAGAGGATGAATGTTAGGAAACATTCAAGTGGGAATAAGGAACACACACAGATGATTATCTCCAATGTCTTGCCCACTGGGTTTGCATCCACAAGTCCATCCTCTGGTGAGTAACATGAATCAGCTACCTAAGAAAACGTTAGCTACATCGGCAATGAGCAGAGTCAAAATTAAGTTCTAATTCACACTTGAGATAATGTTCATCTACCATACAACTTAAGATATTATGCTGCTAAGTCGCTTCAGTTGTGTCCGACTCTGTGCGACCCCAGAGACGGCAGCCCACCAGGCTCCCCCGTCCCTGGGATTCTCCAGGCAAGAACACGAGTGGGTTGCCATTTCCTTCTCCAATGCATGAAAGTGAAAAGTGAAAGTGAAGTCGCTCAGTCGTGTCCGACTCTTCGAGACCCCATGGACTGCAGCCTACCAGGCTCCTCCGTCCACGGGATTTTCCAGGCAAGAGTACTGGAGTGGGGTGCCATTGCCTTCTCCGTAAGATATTATAGGCACTTTAAAAAGACTGTCTATTTCCCAGGTCTCAACCCCTTTTGGTCTTTCTCTTCTTCCTTCCCTCTCCTTGCCTTCTCCAAGGAATTTACTGGGATACTAGGCTATACTCAAGTCAGAGGGTAACATAACATTTACTAAGGTAAACAATTTTTAACTAAAAAGAAAGAAAATAGTCGGGATCATCATATACCTGATCGAAGTACCAAGGAAAGAGATGTGTGTGCAGATGTAAATAGCAAAGTACCTAAAACTTCCTAGTTTTAGGGAATGGGTGTTCCCAACTACAGAAGAAGGAAACTCAGAAAACGGGGAAAAAAAAATCAGCATTTCACAATTACTGGCTGTTCAACTGGTGGCCAGTGGGAACTGACAGCACCCACTTTCTGGCTTTGGAGAGAGAATTTAGCTATTTAAGTCTAGTGTTCTGAACATATCTGCTTTATAATTTGATTGTCTTGGTCAAAAGGGAATTAGATGAAGCAAAGTGTCATAAAAAGAGTATTTTCAGTGACTGATTTTTCATGTTTAGGTAGTGAGTGGAATTATTTTTAAGAGTTAAAATTAAAAATATCTTAAAAATAAGTAATATTGCTTAAACTAAAAAGTAAAATATGTCCATAAAACATAAAAGTTAATAATACATCAATCTAGAGTCTGAAAATATTATCTTTGGATAATGTTATGTTTAGGAAATTTACTTAACAGCTGAAAACAAATTTTAAAAGTTCATGACATTATTTGTTATGATCAGGAAAACAAGAATAGGTGGCTCATCACAGTTTGTCAAATCAGCGAAGCCAACATAACTGGCTAAAATGAGTAAGACATATTAAAACCATACATGTATCTCCTCTAAAAAAAAATTCCAGAACTTTAGATAAAGTTCACTAAATTCCCCTCAAAGAGCTCTCCAGCAACCTACCAAAAAACCAGAAACAATGGACAGCCAGGAAAAGCTGGTTCTTAATGAAGCCATCTTTCCGTACCTAGAGACACATGAGACTGGGGATTCCTGGGACATGGTGTTCCTTTGCTATGCTTGTGGGCAACACCTGCTGTCTGACTAGTGGCGCTTCACAAGTCTGTTGCCTCAGCTCAAAATTTTTCTGTAAGACACAGGATAGGGTTGCTTGCTCCAATTTTACTGCTGCCTTATCCACTAAAACCTGGATTATTTACTAGTCAACATTTACTGAGCACATTCTATATGCCGGGTACAGAGAACCATGAGAGTATATGACAATTTATTTTCCTGATTTCAGAACACTAAGTGTTTTACAGTTCAGATTTCTTTTTTTTTCTTAATTGGGTCCACATTCAACATTTTATTATCATTACTTTTTCTGTTAATTTACCGATCATACCTTATGGTAAGAAATGAACACAACACAAGAGAATATAAAAGGATGCTCTATTACTGTATTTTCACAGTTTTGCTGTATTTTATATTTATATGTCAAGGGAAAAAAAAAGATACCATTCCCTCTTTGGTTTAGTTAATAAATAAGCTTCTTAATGACCTTTACACACTAGTCTATAAGCAATGGAAGGACCTGGGTCTGGGGCTGTCTGGTTGGCCACTATTAACCTTAACATCACTGATTCAATGGGCGTGAACTTGGGTGAACTCCAGGAGATGGTGAAGGACAGGGGAGGCCTGGCGTGCTGCAGTCCATGGGGTGGCAAAGAGTCGGACACGACTTGGCCACTGAACAACAACAAACCTTAGCACCTTGTAACTAGGGGCTCAATGTATATCTGTTAATTAAGTACTTAAGTACTTATTTTTAAGGACTAATCTAACTTATGGCAAACACAATCATACTAAAAAAAATAGACATTTAAGAAAAACAATGCTTGATTCACCACAGATTTCTTCTAGCATAATTAATATGTCTTCCCTTTTAAACACTGAATTGTTTGTTTCTACTCATAAAAGACAGTTTCCTAATGCTGCTTAATGACAACATCAGAAAGCAGGGCACGACGTACAAGTCCGGGGTAAAGCTTTCATCTGTGTAGATGAAGGTATCCTGAGCTACATCTTCTTCTGAAGTGGCTCGCCAGAACGCTGCCAGCTCTGATCGCATGTATCTACGCTGATTATAAATGTGTTCGTGACAGGGTGGCATCTGCTTGACGGTATTGACGTCCACATCTATGTGTGTGGTGGGGTAGGGCGCGTACATGACTTGCCGGAAGGGAAGCACAAAGCTTCCAGTTGAATCCTGTCAGAATGAAAAGAAAACCGTCTTTTACACTGAAAGATATGAAGATTATCTTTTAATTTAAAAAATTGGCTTTAACTTAGCAAACTCAGCTCTAGAAATTTATCCCAGAAAATGAATCATGGTTGTGTGTCACGTTTGAGTGGCGTGTGTGCTACAGCACTGGATTAAACAGTAAAACACCAGAAACACTCTGAGCGTCCAAAAAGAGAAATACATATTTATTCATTTAAAGAAATGAAAGTCGTTTATTGTTTAGCTGCTAAAAATTAAGTTGCCAATGTTTATGTGTTGATACTGAAAGATGTTCATAATATATTATGAAAAAAGGAGCTTAAAACATGAAGAGTATAATCTAATTTTCTGGGCTGGGGGAAGGGAAAGATATGAAAAAATTACAGAGGAAGAAAAAGACCAGAAAGATATAAGCCAAATATTAATAGGGGCTAGTCAATGGATTATGAGATTACAAGTGAGTTTTTATATTCTTGGTTATTCATGTTCTGTTAAGTATCAGTTGAATATTCATTTTTATAGTAAGTATACTTCTTTCCAGGTACAGTCAGTTGGGTAGTCAGTTGCCATATAACAAGTACCTACTGTTATAATATCAAAGTATGCTCTAAAAGGCTATACAATTTAAACTTGCATGGAAAATTCTTAAGAAACATGTTTTCATTAAATTATAGTTTCAAATTCTCTGCTATGCATTTGGTATAGGTTCCTTTAAGGGATAAAATTATACATTAAGTGAGATGATGCTGAGGAAATTAAAGTACTAAGTACCTCATTATGCCTTTGATAGGAGAAGTTCTAATTTTCAGATCTGTACATATCAAATAAAAAATGAGTTTCTCAAGTAGTTTCTGTATTTAAACAATATTATTCTGAGCTCAGAGCAAGCATATTATTGAAAATGTAAAAGCTGAATATAATTTTTACTTGCAACAATTTTTAGTATTTTTTTCTTTCATTTTACTATGCCTACATCCTCAAGAAAGCAATCACTCTGAAAGACTCAGACAATCATTAGGAAATCTACTTCTTCATATCTCTGATGATAATCAAAACATCAATAATGAATTCAATAAAGTGAATAAGGATTCCCCATAATTAATGAAAATAATTGTTAATTTATATTTATCTGTTTTGCTCCTTGAAAAGCAGACTCAAGTAAATAAAGAAAAAGTATAAAATAAATTTTTTCTTATATATACATACACACTGATAAATAGAAGCTGGTCAAATCCTATACAATTTGTCAAGACAGGAAGCAGCTTAACATTTCCTTTTCAGTAAATGAATGTGGTACATAAAACATCAAATGGTAACAAGAATTCAAATCTGTTCAGTAAATAAGAAATAGTCCCATTTTAGTTGTGTACACTGATTCAAGCACATATCAAAAAAAAAAAAAGATCCTGAGACCAGATAGGTGTGGGAAACCAAACAGAAACACCAAGAAAGCTATTCTGTGATGTTTTCCTGATACAAACTATAAATTTATAAGATATTCACTCCATCCTCAGACCTGTGAAAAGGAAGTCAAGCTCCTTACCATACAAACACGAGACACGTTAAATGCTAATGTTCAACATATATTTATAAAGAATCTCAAAGATGATTTTAAAAAAGTTTGTGTCACTTGTGATAAATGGAAACTGTACCTTTAGTAGGCCTTGTACAAAGAGCCCTGACTCATATTTAAATGATGATTCTGCTTCACACAATCTGGAGCATTTTCTCTCTGCTGGAGTCAGAAAAAGGCATAATGTTCTTACTATCTGTAAAATGAAAATATTTTAGCATTAAAATATGGATAAAAAGGCCAGTTTGCTTAGGAAAGAGACCTGAATAGAAATTTCAGGTGTTACTTTCAATAAAACCTATTCTGAAAAATAAGTATTTCTCAGTAACCTGGAATAGTCTGTGGGATATAACAGCTGTTGCTTAACCTAAGTATTCTGTGGCCAAATAAGCTTGGAAAATGTTAGTAAAGTTAACTGTATGGTATCTCAAAACCATTACCATTTGAATACACACTATGACTCTCTAGGTGACTGATACAATAAGCAGACTTTCTCAAACTTATTTTACCATGGAAACCTTATTCCTAATCTTATATGAGGAAATAATGACCTAATATAATTATTGATTATATATCCACCCAGCAATAATTTGGATGATAAAACTAAATGCAGTTAAATTAGGCAGAATTATATCTTCTGTTTAAAAGTTAGAGTTTAGAAACCTATCATTCTGACAAGATTTGGTGATAGATCTATTAGGAAAAAATAAAAAGCCATGTAACTATCTCAGAATTCAGGTTATATTCAGAATTTTTATATTAAAATAGTGGTTTTTAAATTAATGGTGGCAACCTTTTTCCCCTCAAATTAAAAAGATAAAAGAGAAGCTATTAAGCTAAAAGAGGATGGTAGATAAGAAAAATGCAAAATACAGAACCCCAACCACTGAGGCTTTTTCTCCCCAAGAAGCAACTGGGAAGGTCTTAAGGAATCTGAAAGCTCTGCAGGACATGAACTGAAAGCTACCTTTTGGGGCAGCAGAAATAATAATAAGCCACTAGATATAATAACAGGTAAGTTAATCTGTCATAAATGGTTATACCAGAAATATAATCTTGGTAAATCAAGGGTTGGGTAAGTCTACAGGGAAGCTTATCACAGGAAAAAAATAATGAAATTATTTGTCAAGCAAATAATCATTCCTAACATACTTCTTGTGTAAAACCTGAAAAATCAGGTTTGCTTAAATTGATAAGATACATATACTTATCTCTTTCTAATTAGTGATCAGTGAAGAAAAGTACAAAATCCCTTAGTTTACTACCTAATGCTTGGAAAGGTTCATGAATTCTTTTTTAACTCATACAGCACTGAAGGAGGTGGTCACAAATGTTGCCATACAACCTCCAATGACCACTTAGTAGCAATAGGTTCCTAAAAGGAAAAGATTTAGAGGGAAAAGCAAGGTAATGAAATCACGATGAATGATGAGATTCCGTTTCCTTGGAATTAGTACCAAAAGAACATGGCCATCTTCATATACATTAACGATAACATCAGGAAATAGAAGACAAGTATTTTTAAAAACATCTGATTTTAAAATATTCTCAAAACCATTTATACAATACTGAGACTAGTATTTATAAATTATCATGATGAAATTGATAAATGACTTCCATTTCAGATAGTTTAAACTTATTTTTGCCATAAGGTGTCCCAGTAATTTGGTCAGATTACATTGCCTCCTAAAATTATAAGATCATCTTGACTGCAACCTAACCTTTAAATTACAACCCACATATGTTAGCAGCATTAAAAAATCAGATTATTTGCTGGATTACAAAATAAATTACCTTATTTACTTTCTCTGCACTGCTACCTACTACAACAGAGCAGCCACAAGTTTGCAGGTGTGAGCTGATAGCGCTGTGAATTGAAAAAGAAAGATTAAAAAAAGTTGACTGTAAAATAATTTCACAAACTAAAAAAAAAAGGCAAGTGAACTTCAAAAAACTCTAAATAGCTTTAAATGATGAACATCAAAGTTCTGATCATAATGCCATCTTTTATTTCTATAGTACTCTGCATTTTCCACCACTTGACTTTCACAGATTCTATCTGAACCTTAAAACAATGCAGTTAGTAAAATATCACAGTTTTACAGTGGAAGAAATTGAGGTACAAAGAGGTTAAAGTGGTTTGTTTAAAGTCAAATGGGGCTAAAAATAACCTCATGAATGGCTGACACTGAGCAGAATCAGGACTAAAGAGCTTCTGATTCAAGCCATGTAAGGCTTTGAGGTTAAACACATATCTTTAAGACCCCATCATGAACCTAAAGGAGAAGACTTGTAGACATAAAAGCAAGTACTTTATCCTTTCATTCCTCATTTTTTAAAACAAAATTTCATGATAATCTGTAATTGTAAAGAAACACTCAAGTAGAAGATGAGCTTATAAATGCAGGCAGAGCACTTGGGGACTAATATGCAGGCACTCAATAAACACTGGCCATTGTTATTATCATTTTTCTTAGAATAAATAAACAGACAATGTTAGCTATTTGCTATTATTATGTGCCCATATGTGCCATGCACTGTTTTAAATGCCTAATACGATTCATCTCACTGAATCTTACAACACTCCTATGAAGTAGGTAATATTATCCCATCTTACAGATGAGGAAATGCAGGCATGGAGAGCTCCTGCAGCTTGCTCAGGGTCACACAGCAGTGAGCCAGGAAGCCTGATTTTAGAGCCCACGTTCTAAAATCTACTGTAACAAGGAAAGCATCAGTACAAATACGAAAATTGTCTTTCCTAGGCCTAAGTGCGTCCATCTATAACACAACTTAATTAGAAAGGGTTCTTTGTTTCAGCTTTCATGAGAAGAAAAACAAGAAACCAGAACCAGACAAGGCTCTAAGAATTCTTATCTAAACACTATGGGAAACTCAGCTTCTTTAAATATTAAGAAGAGTCACATCAAATGTATCATAGGTAAATAACAAGTAAAGAAGCAACACAAAGCTAAGCAATAATTCAATCATGCATTGCTGACCCTAGAATAATCTAGTTAGGCATTCTCTTATTATTTTCTTCCTTCCCAATCTTGTCACAGGTGAGCATAAAATCTGCATCTGCTTCATCCAGCTTTTATGAAAAGAAACAAAATTCTTACTTGAGAAGAAAGCCTTCATGGCAACTGTCACCAATATCATCATCATTGAGAACTGTGTCAGCTATCTAAAACGCACCAAAAGGAAAAAAAGAATATTCTGGCTGTTAACAAAACGCTGAAATAACAATTTTAATACATAAGTTTTCTGAAGTCTAGGTTCAATGAGACACATTGCCCTCATTTCTGAGCATCACAAATCCCCATAAAACAATCTGTGTCACCAATATAAACTTGCAGAACAAGTGATGTGAAAGCTGGGGAGACAGGTTAAGTAACCATTTTTACAAGAGCTACTTCCTCTTCTGAGCTGTCACAATCAGGAAACAAATCTTAATTACAAAGTCAGGAAGCTGCTAAATTAGTTGCCTGAAGATTTCTCTTCACATCTATAGTGTGTAATTCCTAATGTCCTCAACAAATGGGTGATTAAGGAAATCACACTAGTGAAGATAGGGGAACGTCCACTAGAGCTATGATCTGTACACTGCTTTGTTACAAGAAGTACTGCACTGAACACTGATTGACTCTCTAAGGTCTGAAATTATCATACTTCTAGGAAATACACGAGTGGAGAATTTAACTAAATTTATCATAACTGCTATTACTAACCAAAAGGTCTCTGCTTGGTCATTAAATTCAGAATTTTAAATGTGTTTGTTAAAGTGGCTCATAATTCATATGAATGATATGTATGATAAAAATTTGTACTACTAAAATTAGAACATTACTAATATATGTAGTAGTAATATAACTTAGGGGAATTAATAAACGGTACCATTGCTCCGATTTAACATGACAACTGAGAACTTACATCTATTTCTTCTGGAACACTGTGCGATTTCATAGATGAAAGCAGTTCCATTACAGGAATGACTTCTCCAGTAAGCATTGGAATAATACTCTGACCCTGCATAAAAAAGTAAAATGAGGTGAAGAAAATCACAAACTATAGGATGAAGTTGGCGATAACAAATCAAAAACTGAAAGCAGAGAATAACACCCTTTAACACATAAATACTTGATAATTTATTCAAACACTGGAGGAGGAAATAACAACCCCTTCCAGTATTCCTGCCTGGAAAATTCCATGGACAGAGGAGCCTGGTGGGCTACAGTCCATGGGGTCGCAAAGAGTCGGATATGACTGAGCAACTGAGCGCACACATTCAAACACAGCCTCAAACAGTGTCTACTCTGAAACCTTTCTATTTCTATAAGATTTATATGCTATTTAAAACTCCTTTTCATTCTTCCAGGAATGATTTTCTTTAGTCAGAATGGAATCATTGGTTTATCATTTACACACAATAATTAAATCACCACACCAAATTTAAAAAGAATCTCCTCTGCAATTTTATTGTGAGAAATAATCAAAGGTCATTGATGCATTTTATATTAAAAATGGGGAAAGACAAGCGTAAAAAGGCTTTAAAATTCTCAGTAGAAAACTCAGTAGTAAAGCTTGAGTCAATACTCAATCTCTATATTCATAATAAGGTATAATCTACCCAAATCAAAGTCGTAGCATGTATTTTTAAGAATCAACAAAGACGACAAGTTTCCTTTAGTGTTCTTTCAAGGTAATACTACGACTGCTTACATTTCAAAAATGTAGTTTTAAAATCTGCAGTTTATAGAAGGAAGTTGAAAACTCAATAGAGAACACCGCACGTGTGAAGCGCCTCAAGTATGGGTGGCTCCTGCATGCATTCATGGCCACTGTGACTCCCCAACATGTGTGGCCCATGCTGAAATCACAGACTTTTAAAGAGGCAGATGAAACTGTCATATGTCTATCAATTTTTAGCTAAACATGTTTTTAAAATCACGTATTAAGATCAATCTAAGAACAAAACTTATCCCCTCATTCACATTTCAGGAAATGATTATATTTAAACTGCTGCTGCTGCTGCTGCTAAGTTGTTTCAGTCGTGTCCGACTCTGTGTGACCCCATAGAAGGCAGCCCACCAGGCTCCGCCATCCCTGGGATTCTCCAGGCAAGAATACTGGAGTGGGTTACCATTTCCTTCTCCAATGCATGAAAGTGAAAAGTCAAAGTGAAGTCGCTCAGTCGTGTCCGATTCTTAGTGACCTCATGGACTGCAGCCTGCCAGCTCCTCCGTCCACGGGATTTTCCAGGCAAGAGTACTGGAGTGGGGTGCCATTGCCTTCTCCAATATTTAAACTCCTTACATTGAATTGAAGAAAGTAGGGAAAACCACTAGACTATTCAGATATGACCTAAATCAAATCCCTTACGATTATACAGTGGAAATAACAAATAGATTCAAGAGATTAGATCTGATAGACAGAGTGCCTGAAGAACTATGGATGGAGGTTCGTGACACTGTACAGGGAGGCAGTGATCAAGACCATCCTCAAGAAAAAGAAATGCAAAAAGGCAAAATGGTTGTCTGACGAGGCCTTACAAATAGCTGAGATAAGAAAAGCAAAAGGCAACGGAGAAAAGGAAAGATATACCCATTTGAATGCAGCATTCCAAGGAATAGCAAGGAGAGATAAGAAGACTTTCCTAAGTGATCAATGCAAAGAAATAGAGGACAACAAGAGAATGGGAAAGACTAGATACCTCTTCAAGAAAATTAGAGATACCAAGGGAACATTTCATGCAAAGATGGCCACAATAAACAGAACAGTATGGACCTAATAGAAGCAGAAGATATTAAGAAGAGGTGGCAAGAATACACAGAAGAACTAAAAAGATCTTCAACATGAAGATCTTTTTTGTACAGTTTGCCTCTTCTTAATATCTTTTGCTTCTATTAGGTCCATACTGTTCTGTTTATTGTGGCCATCTTTGCATGAAATGTTCCCTTGGTATCTCTAATTTTCTTGAAGAGGTATCTAGTCTTTCCCATGGTGATGGAGTTCCAGTTGAGCTACTTCAACTCCTAAAAGATGATGCTGTGAGTGCTGCACTCGATATGCGAGCAACTTTGGAAAACTCAGCAGTGGCCACAGGACTAGAAAAGGTCAGTTTTCATTCCAATCCCAAAGAAATGCAATGCCAAAGAATGTTCAAACTATTGCACAATTACGCATCTCACATGCTAGCAAAGCAATGCTCACAACATTCTCCAAGCCAGGCTTCAACAGTACATGAACCATGAACTGCCAGATGTTCAAGCTGGATTTAGAAAAGGCAGAGGAACCAGAGATCAAATGGCCACCATCCATTGGATCATAGAAAAAGCAAGAGAGTTCCAGAAAAATATCTACTTCTGCTTCACTGACCATGCCAAAGCCTCTGACTGTGTGGATCACAACAAACTGTGGTAAGTCTCAAAGAGACAGGAATATCAGACCACCTGACCTGCCTCCTGAGAAATTTGTATGTGGGTCAAGAAGCAACAGTTAGAACTGTACATGGAACAGCAGACTGGTTCCAACTCAGGAAAGGAGTACATCAAGACTGTATATTGTCACCCTGCTTATTTAACTTATATGCAGAGTACATCATGCAAAATGACGGGCTGGATGAAGCACAAGCTTGAATCAAGATTGCCGGGAGAAATATCAATAACTTCAGATACAGAAATAACACCATCCTTATGGCAGAAAGCGAAGAAGAACTAAAGAACCTCTTGATGAAAGTGAAAGAGAGTGAAAAAGTTGGCTTAAAACTCAACATTCAGAAAACTAAGATCATGGCATCCGGTCCCATCACTTCATGGTAAACAGATGGGGAAACAATGGAAATAGTGACAGACTTTATTTTCTTGGGCTTCCAAATCACTGCAGATGGTGACTGCAGCCATGAAATTAAAAGATGCTTGTTCCTTGGAAGAAAAGTTATGACCAACCTAACAACATATTAAAAAGCAGAGACATCACTTTGCACACAAAGGTTGGTCTAGTCAAAGCTATGGTTTTTCCAGTAGTCATGTACGGAGGTGAGAGTTAGACTATAAAGAAAGCTGAGCGTCAAAGAACTGATGCTTTTGACCTGTGGTGTTGGAGAAGACTCTTGAGAGCTCCTTGGACTGCAAGGAGATCCAACCAGCCCATCCTAAAGGAAATCAGTCCTGAATATTCATTGGAAGGACTGATGTTGAAGCTGAAACTCCAATGCTTTGGCCAACTGATATGAAGAGATGACTCACTGGAAAAGATCCTCATGCTGGGAAAGATTGAAGGCAGGAGGAAAAGGGGACGACAGAGGATGAGATGGTTGGATGGCATCACCGACTCGATGGACATGAGTTTGAGCAAGCTCTGGGAGTTAGTGCTGGATGGCATGCTGCAGTCCGTGGGGTCGCAAAGAGTCAGACATGACTGAGCAACTAAACTGAACTCAAACTCCTTACATGCATATTTGAAGTAGAAACTCTGCATTCCTAGGACCAGTCCTTTTCTTCAGTGACTTAACTTAGTTTTCAGAGCCCCATATCATGTTAAGTTGCTTTAGAATTTAAATGTGATGCTGCCTCTGGAAATGGTATCCTAAGGCATAGGCCCCCTTGTATCTCTCAGGATGTTTTATTATTAAAAAAATTTGATCCTGTAGTAACCTATGAATACAAAACCTTCATTGTTTTTGCTTTTTAATTTTTTAAATGTCAGTTTATAATTACAACTATCAATACATGGAATTCAAAGACTAATGATTGAAGTTGTGTTAAATTTGCTTCCTTGTAAAACAATTTTACCATATGACAGCTACAAGCAACTAAAACTAGCATGATTAAACTTGTTTTAGACTATATATCATCATCAAACAGTATTTATTGCTCAAAATAAAGTCACTGCAACCACATGATGTGGGATTTGCAAGAACTCAATTATCAGGCAACTCCTTTTCAGAAAGGATAATTATGGGAGAATACCGTCCCTTTGGGGCTCCCTTGAGAGAATCCACCTGCAATGCAGGAGACCCCGGTTCAATTCCTGGGTTGGGATTATGCCCTGGAGAAGGGACAGGCTACCCACTCGAGTCTTCTTGGGCTTCCCTTGTGGCTTAGACGGTAAAAAACTCTCCTGCAATGCGGGAGACCTGGGTTTGATCCCTGGGTTGGGAAGATCTCCTGCAGGAGGGCAAGGCAACCCACTCTCGTGCCTGGAGAATCCCCATGGACAGAGGAGCCTGGCAGGCTACAGTCCATGGGGTCACAAAGAGTGGGACATGACTGAGCAACTAAACACATACCTTCCCTTTCAGTTCAGTCCAGTCGCTCAGTCGTGTCCGACTCTTTTCGACCCCATGGTGTAGGCATATATACTATTTATACACAGCATCTCAGACATTTATCATCATAAGCAAATGGAGATCCTCACTGAAGCTTAACAATAACAAATACTAGATGGCTGACCACAGAAGAGGCTCTAAAATGTCTTGAATTTCTCAGCAGGAAAGCAGTTCCCCTTTAAAAACCTCCTGTTTATTCAAGTATGTGTGTGCTTAGTCACTCAGTCGTGTCCCACTCTTTGTGACCCCATGGACTGTAGCCTGCCAGGCTCCTCTGTCCATGGGGATTCTTTAGGCAAGAATACTGGAGTGGGTTGTCATGCCCTCCTCCAGGGGATCTTCCCAACCCAGGGATCGAACTCAGTTTTCCCACACTGCAGGTGGATTCTTTACTGTCTGAGCCACCAGGGAAGCCCAAGTATAATTTCCTCCTGACACAGAAAGGGGAGGATAACATTTTTAAGAAGAGAGCTTAAAAGAGAAATAAACTGTAACGTTAATAGCTGTTAACTTTATAAGCACAGACTTCTGGTTTGAAAAACCCCCAGAAAACGTAGAATTTTACTGGGTTCTAAATTTCATTATGTTGACATAACTCTACTAGTTCCTCCATAACCAGAAGGTACATCTAGAGGTTGGTGAAAGTCCTGGGCACACTTCTTACTGCCTAGCAAGGAAAGCCGGGCTTCTGTGAGTAAAGGGAAATATTTTCTTGTTAAGTCTTAGACCTTTCTCCGTATATGCTTCCTTCTGACTTTTGTAAATATTATTTACAAAAGTACAAACATATAAATTTTGTAAAGATCATTTTATAGCATTTTGTATTTGCCTTATGTTCCTATATCCTGACAAATTTCTAGAAAAAGCGATTGTTTAAAATACTGTTTGTCTCAGGCATCCCAAAGAGAACCAGAGAGAAGGCTTGTTTACACTGGAGTTTCCAGAGGAGCAATGAGGGTGGCCAGAGACCCAGAGGCGATGAGAGTAAAAGCAGAGAACGGTTTCTCTGTGGGGGGATCTCCCTTCAGAAAATCTCTGCCCTGGGTTGTAAAAAAGGCTTTGTAATTAGTTTCCATGAGGGAAGCCATACCCTTGCAATCATGCTTCTCAAACCCTGGTGCCTGCTCCCCAAGGATGTTCAAAGCCATGGGATAAACATGGCATGTTTTCTTGGAGACTTGATACCACGAGAAGCCAGGATGGTAAGAAGGTAAGGAATACTAGTGGCAAACTGTAATATTAAAACAAATAGATATATCACGGAATAAAATGTAAACGGCATGAGGTTTAAATTGAGAAAGGAGCATTGACATAGACATACACTATTGTGTGTAAAATAGGTAAGTAGTGGGAAGCTGCTGCGTTAATACGGGGAGCCTACCCTGGTGCTCTGTGACGACCTAGAAGGGTGCATTGGGGTGGGGATAGGATATATATACATACATATATATAAACTTTTGCCTGATTCATGTTGTTGTTCGGCAGAGACTGCTACAAGACTGTAAATCAATTATCCTCCAATAAAAAAAAAATTGCGAGAGTTTTAAAGCTACAAATGAGACTTCAAAGAAATATCATGTCTAGATCTGTGTGTGTACTCCCAGATATGTTAGGGGTACTCACTCTCCTGCTACAACTACTTCTGTAGAAATGCTTAAGAAGCAATACCTTAAAAAAAATAATATACAGCACTTAAAATTTTTACTATGTGCAACTTGTCTAAAACTTATCCTACGCAAATGGAAAAAAGGTAGCAAAATATTAATTTGTAGATTCAGTTCTTATTATCGTTCATTTAACTCTTCAGGTCTAAGATATGGAAGTTTTCATCCAGTTTATTCCATTTATCTCCATGAAGGTTCTGTTTGCGTTCAGGCTCGCTCTGTCAAACTAATAATGTCTGCAGGGAATCCTCTCAACCCAGGGATTGAACCTGGGTCTCCTGCATTGCAGGCAGACTCTTTGCCATCTGAGCCAGCAGGGCAGTTTAACAGAAGCGCCCCTTAGCTTTACGCAGCCCTTAGTGGTGGGTCTGGCCGTGTCCGGGGATGAGAAATCTGCGCCTTACCTGATCTTCCATTCTCTCTGTGCCTTCCAAGACGATTTTCTGGACATTTTCTTGCCTCTCCTGAGCAAGAGAAAATTCATTAAAATTAATAAACCACAACCTTTAGATACTTGTTTATTTCCCACAATACAGTTAAACGGCAGACATCTTCCTGGGTAATTTAGTTCATGGGAAAATACTTTCCACTTTAGGGTCCAAAAAAGAGGGGTGGGTGGGAAGCACCCAACAAATCCATGCTCTCATAGACAATATGAAATAAAATAACACCCTTTTTGTTGGCAGTTAAAAATATAATTTGACAGAAAAACAGTCAGTGTAACTAACATCTGCAAAGTTTCACAAAAGAAACTAATGATTTGTACTTTTCAAACTGGATAAGATCAAGATCAATCTAGGGAATACCGAGCTAGATTTTAAATGATTTTTATAAACGTGAGCATTAAGGAGGTACGCCTGCAAACATACTTTAAAAAAAAAAAACTCTTTTAAAAGATATTACTTTCCCCTACTATCTGGCAAAAGCCTTACAAAAATCAGTAATGCTTTAGTGGATTTCCATGTTACTATGAAACTAAGCAGAAAGAATGAAATCTGTTCTTCTCATGTGCCAGAATTACAATATATGGAAATATAAATATCACTATTTATTAAACTATAGGATTTAGGTGATAACAATAATTTCCTCTAGCTCAAGTTACAAAATCGAAAGGAATATTTTCTGAATACCATTTGGTCCAACTTCTTCATTTTAAAAATGTGCGAACTTGGCAAAGAACTTAAAGGGGCCAAAGGTTATACGGGCAAAGGCTTATGAAACAATTGTCCTGAGCTGCTTATACTATACACAGTAAGTGAAAGACAGGGTCATGCAACGCAAAAATAAGCTTTCAGAGTCAAATACTTCGCAAGACAAATCCAGACTCTGAAGCTTATGTTTCTTAATTTCTCTAAGCTTTGGTTTTCTGTTTACAATGTGGAGCTATCATCTCCTACCTTCCAGAGTTAAAAGACCACAAATACCAGCCTAGATTGATTTGTACCTAATATGGTAGAAGCAGATAATAGCTCCTGTTTGAAGTTAACTGTACATAATTTCTAAAAATTAGATATAAGTGTGCGTGCGTGCCCACTCAGTTGTGTCTGATTCTTTGTGACCTCATGGACTGTAGCCTGAGAGGCTCCTCTGAACATGGAATTTGCCAGGAATACTGGAGTGGGTTGCCATTTCCTTCTCCAGGAGATCCTCCCCAACCAGGATTGAATCCAGTCTCTTGTATTGGCAGGCGGATTCTTACCACTGAGCCACCTGGGAAGCCAGATATAAATGTAGTGGAAGGTAAACTGTCAGTGGCTAGGTTAGCATGCTTAATAAGTTCCAAACCCACTCACCTTGTGCATCCATATCCTCCCTTTCCGGATAATGTGAGTTAATCTATCCACACACACTCTGTGAAGTGGGAGGTAGAAGCTCAGCTCTGTCTGGGGAAGTATAATCGATAGTCCATAGGTGCTTCTATCCCCATTCCAGTTTCCGTCGAAGATTAATGAAACAATAATTACTCCTTTCTCAGATAAGACAAAGAACTTCACGTCTATTGCCCCACTCTCTGCATTTCGAAGGATTTCTCCGTTGAGGGTATGGTTGGCAAGAAAAGTTATTTCTCCGTCGCTGAGAAGTACCTGTTCTGTCTTTGGAGCCCAGATGTGCCTTACTCTGGGACCAAGAATATTGTCCCAGTAAGCGAAGGTCGCTGCTAATAAAGGGGATTCACCACTTAAAGCAATCTCTGTCTTGGCAACAGCTGGAGATGGTGGTGGACAGAGGGTCGACATCACTGCATCCCAACTGTCACATTATCTGAAAGCTCCAGGGATATCTGGACAATGACATACAAAACCAGTGATCAAGTTCAGTGATTTTTAAGTCATCCATCAAAAACGCAATTGTTGGTATTGATATCTACATGCGTGCACATACTCAGTCATGTCCGTCTCTTTGTGATCCCATGGACTGCAGCCCACCAGGCTCCTCTGTCCATGGGATTCTCCAGGGAAGAATACTGGAGCGGGATGCCATTTCCTCCTCCAGGGGATCTTCCCAACCCAGGGATCAAACTCACATCTCCTGCATTGGTAGGCAGATTCTTTAACATTGAGCCACCTGGGAAGCCCACTGATATATATACACTACTCTGTTTAAAATGGATAACTAATAAGGACCTGCTGTATAACACGGGAAACTCTTCTCAATACTCTGCAATGACCTATCTGGGAAAATAACGTGAAGAGTGGATATATGCATGTGCTGTACAACAGAAACACAACACTGTAAATCAACTATACTTCAATAAAAATTAAAAACAAACAAACAAAAATGTGCACTCTAAGGTGTAAAAATAAAAAATTCTTAAATGATTTAGACATATGTGGTTTTCTCCTCTCCAGTCAAAAAGATGTGAAAGCATGCCTCCTATTTTTTAATAAATATTATAGTATTTATATAAATATTATATAAATACTATAACTATTATATACTAAACCTCACTGTTTCTAAATAGCCAGACTATTTGCAATTCTAATATGATTGGCTATTTGGTTCCTGAACCATAGGAATTAAAGAGAAGCCAATTGGGAAAGGGAGGGCTCACCTAGGGACCATGGCCCCTGCTCTGGGCTGAACTGTGTCCTTCCCCACCCCAAATAGATGTTCAAGTCCTAACACCCTGTGATCTTATTTAGAAATAAGTGTAATCAAGTTAGGATGAGGTGATATTGGATCAGGATGGTTCTAATACAATGGCTGATGTCCTGACAAGGAGAGAAAGCTTTGGAGACAAGCAGACAGAAACAGGGCCATGAGAAGATGAAGATAAACTGGAGTGATGTGGCTCCAAGCCAAGGTATGTGTGCTGGTAACTACCAGAAGCTAAACAGAGGCAAAGAGAGAGTCTTTCCTGGAGTATTTAGAGGAGCATGCCTCTGCCAACCACTTATTTTGGGCTTCTAGCTTTCAGAATTGAGACAGGATACATTTTTACATCACCCAGTTTGTGGTACTTTGTTACGGCAGTCCATACCTGGCAGTAGAAAGCCTTAAAAGCTGCTAAGAAGTCGGGGGTGGGAGGGGGGAGAGAAAAGAAAGACAAAAGATTATAAGACCACAACAATCTGGAACCATATGAGAAAATGAGGCAACATGATGCACACGATTATTCTCAACATATTCTTTGGGCATCAAGGGTATTAAAGCCAAATACAGGTGTTTAAAATGAGGTTAAGTATATTTAATATGCTATTTAAGAAATAGGAAATATATTTAATATGCTGTTCAAGAAAGCAGTATGGCATTTTATCATTACAAAGAAGCTTCTATACTAAATGGCTGAAATAAAAAAGCTTTAATTATTTAAAACATGTAGAGGACTAAATGGTTGGATAGGCCCTTTCAATCTACTGAGAAACAGAGAAGAGTGAACTGCCCAAGGTCACTGAGCCGAACTAGAATCCAGGTCTCTTTGACATCTTGCTGCTGCTGCCAAGTCACTTCAGTCATGTCTGACTCTGTGCAACTCCACAGACGGCAGCCCACCAGGCTCCCCTGTCCCTGGGATTCTCCAGGCAAGAACACTGGAGTGGGGTGCCATTGCCTTCTCCAATGCATGAAAGTGAAAAGTGAAAGTGAAGTCGCTCAGTCGTGTCCCACTCTTTGCGACCCCAGGGACTGCAGCCCACCAGGCTCCTCTGTCCATGGGATTTTCCAGGCAAGAGTACTGGAGTGGGGTGCCATTGCCTTCTCCAATGCACGAAAGTGAAAAGTGAAAGTGAAGTTGCTCAGTCTTGTCCAACTCCTTGTGACCCCATGGACTGTAGCCTACCAGGCTCCTCCGTCCATGGGGTTCTCCTGGCAAGAGTACTGGAGTGGGGTGCCATTTTTACATCTAAACCCATTCCAATGAATCACTCTACCACATGAATCTACCAATGAATCCACTCATACCACATTCAATGAGGTATGAATGCAAAATGAATCATTCCTGCCTAATACTAAAATTGAATACCTATGCGTATTCAGTGACAATTTCATTTAGGCAAGTCTAAAATTGTGGAATCTATTCATTATAATGGTAAAGGATAGTAGTTAATAGGTGAGCTATGATACATCTATCTTTGCCTGTATGATTGCTTTAGAAATAACATTTGATCTATAACTAAATTCATGTCAAAGTAAACCATTTTACTTAAAATAAAGAACTTTATCTACACCTTGTCAGGAGAGCTCAGAGACTAAGGAAAAGCAAAAAATAAAATACTCTAATTTTAGAGTGTTGTATGAGCACTTTTATCATGATGTCAAGAATGGATATACAGCGTTTGGCAAAATGCCTTACTGTAAGTATGTGCAGAAATGGTTTAACACAAAGACGGTTCTTGTGTATTTTTTATTTTAGAAATTCATTTAGGAAATATTCACAGTTTTAAATGTGCTGTCTCAATTTAATAGACTCTTTTAGAGACTACACTAAGTATAAGTTGTATAACTTGCTTAAAATATCCACTGTTGGGACTTCCCTGGTGGTTCAGTGGTTAGGATACCACGCTCCCAATGCAGGGAGTGTGGGTTCAATCCCTGGTCAGGGAACTAAGATCCTGCAGCCCACATGACTCAGTTGGAAAAAAAAAAAAATCCATTGTTACAGATACAAGTTAAATACTTTACAATGACAGAATACAGGAATATAATATGAATAGAAAATGTAATGATGCTAAGATAATTAATAACAGCAAACTTTAGAGGCCAAGGAGATGCATTAAGTAAACACATACCCATATCAGTATACTGTAACATATTCTTTTGTTCTTTCTTTTTGGATAAAAAAGGTGAATAATCATAAAGGTAATACTCCCACTCAAACATTTCAGCATTGTATTGAAAATAAAAGACACTTCTTAAGTGGAATTGAACCCTGGAACAAAATCTGGTTAGATTATAGCACAACCTTTTACCTAATTGTGAAAACTGTTCTATTATAGGCTACTAACTATGTTCAACGGAGAAGGCAACGGCAACCTACTCCAGTACTCTTGCCTGGAAAATCCCATGGACGGAGGAGCCTGGTGGGCTACAGTCCATGGGGTCGCTAAGAGTCGGACACGACTGAGCGACTTCCCTTTCACTTTTCACTTTCATGCATTGGAGAAGGAAACGGCAACCCATTCCAGTGTTCTTGCCTGGAGAATCCCAGGGATGGGGGAGCCTGGTGGGCTGCCGTCTATGGGGTCGCACAGAGTCAGACTGACGCGACTTGGCAGCAGCAGCAGCAACTATGTTCAATTTTACTGCTAGTATCATCAGAAAGAAAATAAAGGATGAAGATTATGTTGAATTGTTTAACTTTAAATCCTACTAGAAGAAATAACTTAAGAAATTAAAGTCACAGAGAAGTATAGTTAAGAGAGACGTAAAATGAATGTACTAACAGTTAAAGTCATCATCTTTGGCAAAGAAAATCCATATATACAGAAATGGCTCGAAATCAAGAGTCTTTCATCAATATATCTTTTTACATGTAGTGCTGGCTACACCAGACAGTTATGAAACAAGAGTTTTGAGGTAAGCCAGGATCCAAATTGGGTGACACAGTGGCTTGCCACACTCCTGTAAACAAAGAACAGGGTTCATGAGGGTGTACCCAATATACTTGCTGAAAATAACCCAACACATGCAGACATAAAGATTAATTACCACACGTTACAACTGTTAGCACAGGGGAAGTTTTAAAGTTTTGCTTTTTTTAAACCTCTGCTAAAAATCAGTCATCTCTTCTCTGATTGATATTTAGAAAGTTGGTTGGCCCTTCGGCACCCCACTCCAGTACTCTTGCCTGGAAAATCCCATGGGCAGAGGAGCCTGGTAGGCTGCAGTCTATGGGGTTGCGAAGAGTCAGACACGACTGAGCGACTTCACTTTTACTTTTCAATTTCATGCATTGGAGAAGGAAATGGCAACCCACTCCAGTGTTCTTGCCTGGAGAATCCCAGGGACAGAGGAGCCTGGTGGGCTGCCGTCTATGGGGTCGCACAGAGTTGGACAAGACTGAAGCGACTTAGCAGCAGCAACAGCAGCTGTTGTAAATAAGAACTCAACCATCATTAGACCCACATTTCTCATAACCATGCTTTCTGTTTATTACCTCCCAATCCTAAAAGAGGGGGCTTCCTTGGTCATTCAGACTGTAAAGCATCTGCCTGCAATGCGGGAGACCTGGGTTCGATCCCTGGGGCGGGAAGATGCCCTGGAGAAGGAAATGGCAACCCACTCCAATACCCTTGCCAGGAAAATACCATGGATGGAAGAGCCTAGTAGTCTACAGTCCACGGGGTCACAAAGAGTCGGACGTGACTGAGTGACTTCACAATCCTAAGAGAGGGCTTCCCAGATGGCGAGGTGCTAAAGAATCTGTCTGGCAATGCAGGAGACTCAAGAGACTTGGGTTCAATCCCTGGGTTGGAAAGACTCCCTGCAGGGAGAAATGGCAACCCACTCCAGTATTCTAGTCTGGTAAATTCCATGGAGAGAGGAGCCTGGCGGGCTATATAGTACATGGGTCACAGTGTCAGACACAACTGAGTGACGGAACGTGCGTGCATGCGCGCGCACACACACACACACACAGCCCTAAGAGAAGCAGGATCCTAATAAAATAGCCCTACTTCCAAAATAGGACCTGCCCAGACAGATTTTATTGACACTAAACTCCCTGTAATGCCAGATAAAAAAGACTTTGCAACACTTTCCAAGACTCAGAGGTGTAGTTCACCATAGCCCTATCTGACCATCTCTCACAGCTCCAGTTTCTCAAATAGGCAGGCTAACCCACTACTCCCTAGAATTACTTAATTAAAACAGAGCCCAAGGGCAGTCTTGAAAAATAGGAGTCTTTGGTTTTTTCTTTCTCTGAAAATTAATTTGGATTGCTAACAGAGCCAGAAAAAACAAAACAAAACAGAAAACAAAAAAATGACACTATTTTATTAACTTTATAAGGTGGGGGGAAAAAACCCTTTAGCTCCTATGTAATCGTCCCCTGCTGGCCTGGTGCACAATCCATCACCTACTTCTCTTGTTTTTGTTTCATAGAGTACATTCATCATGATGTTAGTTTCCAACCGATTCAGGGCTTTCCTAGACTGACAAGATGCCAGCAATACTATCTGTGTCACATAACACCATTGTATTTCAAGTATTCTGACTCCAGGCTATTAATTTCCCATACATTACATTCCTGCTTCTGTGACGTTCGAATCGTGTTAAAAGTTTTCCAACGTCTAAGATCATCAGTAAGATATAACAGTATTTTCCAAGCTCTTTGTACAAATTAAAATAACAGATGGATTGACCCCCTTTGCTTTGGATCACAAGATGAGAATAGTCTGAATCGGAATTTATCCATTGGCCACAGTCAGATTGTTTTCACTAAAGCCTAACAATCTCCATTGTTTCGGAAAGGGCCACCTCTCTGGGGCAAGTGCATGACCTCCCAGTCTCCTGAATACAGAAGCCTGGTGGAGACCACCAGGGCCAGTCAGACACTGTGTGGTCAAAGCAGACGCGTTAATCACGGCACTTCTTTCTGAAACTGATGCCATCAGTCAAGTGATGCCCAAATCATAATGGTCACTTCCTTTAAGTCTGTGCAATCTCGGAGAAGAGAAGTAAACAGGTCATGAACCACAGAACGGGAGCAAAACCCAGTCTAGAACTGCTGCATCAAATTCCAGGGCATCAGCAATCCTTAGCAACCTCGAAACCGAGACAATTCTGTAAGCCAGTAGTTTGATCCCAGCCCACCCCATCCCGCTTCTTCCTCTCTCGGACCCCGACTCGGTCCGGAGCAGCCGCGCGCCGCCAGCTCTCTGGCCTTCCCCGGGCCAGGCCTCTTGGTGCCCGAGGCTCCTTCCCCTGGAGCCCGCGGCACAGGGATCCGACGGATCGATCTCTTCGGATCTCACGCCAGGACCTCGGGAATGAGCCAGCTCGGGGACTGCGGGCGGGAAAGCAGAAAAGGAGACGGAACCCTATGACCCTATCTCTGCGCCCCGGCTGCCGGAAAGTCCGGGGCCCGGATGCAGGCAACTCCACTAGTCGCCGGGCTGGAAAACCCGATGCCCGCTTTCGGTCAGGGGAGAAAGGGGTAAAGAGAAGACCCGCGGAGCCGAGCCCTGGGGAGAGCCTCCGCCGCCGCCCTTGCCCGATCCCCGCAACCGAAGCCCAAACGGCCACCTACACGCCGGCTTCTCACTCACCCACTAGCCACCGCCTGCTGCTTCGCCGTCGCAGCCGCCGCGGGCAAATGGACCGCAACCGCAGCCCCTCCCCCGTAGCTCTGGCCCCGCCCCTGCCCCGCCCCCGTGAGCGTCGCGTTCCCGAACTGGCTTCACGCCACGGTCGTTTCTCGCCTTGTACTCTTCTTCTGTTTAAATTTTTTCCGATCTTTGCTCGTTCACCCTCCGCGAATATAGTGAGAGCAAAGGGAGGAGAGAAAGGGCGGGGAAAACTAAACCACACACTTCCTAAACACCAGTCCTCTCTGGGCCCCGCCCCCGTAAGGAAGGAACCGGGCAGCAGGGATGGTTGACGCATTAAGCGCCATCTTCCACGCGGGCGGAACAAGTTGCAGCAGTAGCATTTCCTCGTGGGACGCCGTAGGTACGTCTTGGCGTTTTCGAAATACGATTACGTAAACGCAGGAGGCCGGCGAGAGGAGGGGCGGGGCCTTCTTGCTCTATCCCCTTTGCTCAAAAACGGGCTCCGTAAAGTTAGTGTAAGGAGTTAGCAGCGAAGATTTTATAGTTTACCCAGTGGGCTGCCGGGCCCCCAGAAAGTAAAGTCGAATTGATGGCTGTGAATTGTTTTGTTTGTGTTTGGCAGGTAGCGGGCGTTCAACAAGTACTTGATGAATGAGTGGATTTCTTTTATTTATGACACAATTCTGTGTACTGTAACTTCACCCCAAGTGTCCTTAGGCAGTTTCCTTTCCCACAATATATAGTGACCGCAGTTTTGTCTTCTTTACATATAAGCATTTTCTCAGCCATGATTTTCACATCTTTAAAGATCCTATTAGCCAGTTGCACAATGTGAATGAGTGGGGGTGTCACTAACCTTTCAAAATATATTATTTTCTGATGTAAGATTTTTTTTTTTTTTAACCTCGAGATAAATCAGCCTTTTGGTCTGCACATGTGTATACTCAGGTTATTTGCTGCAGATGAGTAGCACTTAACGTTTTAAATCTTTATAAATATCGAATAGCATGTCTTCATCATTCAGAGGAAGAAATACACAAAATGATTCTCTCATACCTATACTCTTTGCGGAAATAGACCCCTTTGTGTTTTATGCTTATATCAAACACCAGAAAAGCTATCATTTGTCTAGTTCCTACTGTGTCTTTGGTGGTGTGCTTCTCAGCCTACATAAAGAATTACGCCCAATCCTCCTAACATGTTTAGGATATAGATATCGTCATCCTTGTTTTACAGAGGATTTGACTAAGGTTCAGACAGATTACCCCAAACCAGCCGGCCAATGGATTCAGGCCAGTTCTATGCAATTCTAAGCGCCCACTGAGTTCTGAGGATACCAGGCTGATACTGAGTTGGTGACAGTCTTTCTCAGATAACACCTAGTGGGGATAATACCAACACTTGCAGTTTAGAGTAAGATTGGGACTCAGAGTAAGTGCTTGAGAGAGGAATACAGTGCCAAGAGCAGTTTTTCCTACTTCAACATTCTGCCTCAGGACAAGATAACTTCCCTTGTCTCCAATTCCTCTTGGAGACTATGGAAATTGTTTCTGGCTTTATGCAACATCAACCCTAGAACAACTATGCTTCCTGTGAGAGATATAATCAAACACCAAGGCCTAAATTCTGCATGGCCATGAGAAATAAGATACATAATGAAAGTGGCTCTGTATGCAGGATGCTTTATAGTTAGTAAATGTGAGTTTTCCCCCTCACATCTAATTGAACAATTTCTGTAGGCATTGTGCAGCAGTAGCTTATATGTCTTTCAGTGAATCAGAACAAAAAAAAAAAAAATCCAGTTGCAGGGACAAAACAGTTGTGACAGTATTGTGGTTCATGGTATTTGCATGCTCCAAGGTGTAAAATAGGAAGACAGGTATCCTCACGCACATTGATTCTTCAGCAAACCAAAGAGAAAATGGAGTTAAGTATGTAGTGAAAGTGTTAGTTGATAGGTTGGGTCCAACTCTTTGTGACCCCATGGACTATAGCCTGCCAGGCTCCTCTGTCCATGGTATTCTCCAGGCAAGAATACTGCAGTGGGTTACCATGCCCTTCTCCAGTAATGTGATCTGTATTAGCAGCTGGAAAGGATGACTTGGGAGGACTTTAACCCTTAATTCCTCCAAGTTCTGTTAACCCAAATAAACCACCCTAAATATTAATAACTACACTGTTTAAGGGCAAGTAGGTTTTGTTATTGAAACACATCTTCAAGCAAGAGCCCTAGTTCCTCATTTCCAACCAGAATGATAGCCCTAAAATCTTATTTAGAAATGCATGAGCTCACCACCAGTCCACATATAACTAATGAGCAATTATACACAAAGGCTTTGCAACCAAGGGAGCCATGAAGCACCTGGCTAAGAGCTTGGGCTCTGGCATCAGAGCTGGTGTACTGTCTCTGCCTTTGGCTAATTATTAGATTTTGAACAGTACTTCACTTTCTTGCCTCGGTTTCCTCAGCTGCAAAATAGCAAGCAGAGTAAGTTCTCAAAGGGTTCTGTGAGGCTTCCCCAGGATCAAGCAAGCTAAGAATTTAGCATACTCGAGAGATAGGGACTCTAATCTCAGTAACAGAAGCAATAACAAATGACTCATCAATCTCTTCAACAATGTACATATTTATAATTCCAATAAATAGGCAATCAGAACCCAGGGGACCTTCCTGCTACATCACAAATGTCAGTTATGGTCAGGGAACCTTTCTCCCATCTTCTGTTTATTACTTTATTTCAGAAACGTGTTATGTGCTGCTTCTGGGCTGGAGCTGGGGACTTGTTGACTACCTCCCATTTACCAAGATCACAGCAAATTAGATTCAGCTGTGACTGATGCGGGCACTCCACTGTTGGACATGGATGAGAAATATTGCTGAATAAACCACAGTGAGTTTAATTTCTTTCAAGTAAAAAGATTTTATGTGGTTGCCTTAACCATTGCAGACTTAACAATATGTAGTTTAGTTTACTGTTTGGTGGGAATAGGAGCGAGCCAACCCCCAAATGAGGTACTTGCAGTTGGAATCTTGATTCCTGGATATATCAACTTAGTTCTGTGAGTTAGTGTGGATATACACGGTTGAGAAAGCTCTAGTGGGTCCATGTTTGCAGCTCACAGTCTCTAGTTCTAATGATGCTCAATGTAGGCAGTGACCCTGCAGGAGAACATCATTAGGATCCAATATATGTTTCTTTCTGGGTCCTCCGTGGGACTTATCATTCTGTAGGCAAGTCACTAAGCCTCTAGTGGGAGGAATCACACCATTGGCCAGATATTAACCTCCGTTCCTTCCATATTGGTGATCTGAAAACAAGTTGTGAATGATCTAAGGCTCCAGATGAGAGTCTCCGAGGGAAAACTCTCAGTTCACTACAGTCTCATGTAACCCCCAACAAGAAGGGCAGAAAGAAGCAGGACGACAGGCATACCCTTCTCTGTTCTTGGCATGCTGTTCGGCATGTCAGATCCTAGTTCCCTGACCAGGGATTGAACCCATGCCCCCTGCATTTGGAGTGTGGAGTCTTAACCACTGGACCACCAGGGAAGCCCCCCGTTTTCTAAATTCTTAGACAAGATCATTCATTAACTTCATATGAAGTTTTAGCTTGAAAAGTTTATCCTACTTTGATGGAATTTAGGTGGAATCAACAGTGCACAGTGATGGGTCTGGTGCTGCCCTACTTGATGTCTGAATCGCAGTGGACCAGAAACAGGTTGAAGGCAGCAAGCTCAATGGCAGTGACTCCCTTACTGACCCTATGCTTTCCAGACCCGCCTCCCTGAGCACATCTGCCCACGGTTACCTCTCTGCTCGCAACTCTCAGCACTTTTGTGTTTATACTTGTACTTTATTGTACTTAATAGAATGTTGCTTTGTAAGTAGGTTCCTCATTTCCTGTGTGTCTTCTGCCTCTTAACTTTATCCCAGGCTATTTGAGACCCAGGGCAGAGTACTTACAGTTTCGTCTTCTGACTCCTTTCTTTGGATTGGCAAATGCCAGATGGATGATTGAACTATTTCACTCCAACTATCATTATCCTTAGACCAGACACCTGTGGTGTAAGTGCTTCTTTTGAAAATAGTTTTTGTCTTTATTTAAGAGTCAGGGTTGCTCTGTGTGAGTATCAGGGTCCTTCTCATTTAAAGTGGATGAGGAGCTGTGAAGGAGACCATCTCTTTTTGTCATCCATGTCATCTTTTCTATCTCCCTTCTTCACAGTTTCTTTAACCAAGCAAAAAAATATAAAAGCCCAATTAATGACTCTGGACCAATCTTGGGTCACTTAAAACAAATTTTTTTAAAAGAATAGTATCCTTCTTAAAATAAAATAAGTTACAGTTCAGTTCAGTCGCTCAGTTGTGTCAGACTCTTTGAGACCCCATGAATTGCAGCACACCAGGCCTCCCTGTCCATCACCAACTCCTGGAGTTCACTGAGACTCACGTCCATCGAGTCAGTGATGCCATCCAGCCATCTCATCCTCTGTTGTCCCCTTCTCCTCCTGCCCCCAATCCCTCCCAGCATCAGTCTTTTCCAATGAGTCAACTCTTTGCATGAGGTGGCCAAAGTACTGGAGTTTCAGCTTTAGCATCATTCCTTCCAAAGAAATCCCAGGGCTGATCTCCTTCAGAATGGACTGGTTGGATCTTCTTGCAGTCCAAGGGACTCTCAAGAGTCTTCTCCAACACCACAGTTCAAAAGCATTAATTCTCTGGCGCTCAGCCTTCTTCACAGTCCAACTCTCACATCCATATATGACCACAGGAAAAACCATAGCCTTGACTAGACGGACCTTTGTTGGCAAAGTAATGTCTCTGCTTTTGAATATGCTATCTAGGTTGGTCATAACTTTCCTTCCAAGGAGTAAGCATATTTTAATTTCATGGCTGCAGTCACCATCTGCAGTGATTTTGGAGCCCCAAAAAATAAAGTCTGACACTATTTCCACTGTTTCCCCATCTATTTCCCATGAAGTGATGGGACCAGATGCTATGATCTTCGTTTTCTGAATGTTGAGCTTTAAGCCAACTTTTTCACTCTCCACTTTCACTTTCATCAAGAGGCTTTTTAGTTCCCAGGTATACAATATAGTGATTCACAGTTTTTAAAGCTTATAATTCATTTGTAGTTATTATAGGGGCTTCCCAGGTGGCACAGTGGTAAGGAATCTGCCTGCCAATGCAGTAGGTGCAAGACACTCCCTAGGCCTGATAGATCCCTTGGAGGAGGAAATGGCAACCTGCTCCAGTGTTCTTGCCTGGAAAATTCCATGGACAGAGGAGCCTGGTGAGCTACAGTACATGGGGTTGCAAAGAGTCAGACATGACTGAGCATGCACATCACATCATCATAGTTATTATAAAATATTAGCTGCATTCCCCATGTTGTACAATATATCCTTGTGGCTTATTTTATACATCATGGTTTATACCTCATAATCCTCTACGCCTATCTTGCCCCTCCCCCCTTCACTCTCCCCTCCTGGTAACCACTAGTTTGTTCTCTGTATCTGCCTGTCAGGTCACTTAGTTTTAAAATGTTTTAACACCTGGGGAGTTTTGATATCTCCTCCTTCAAAATCATCTTGACCAACTTGGCCCTTTTTCTTCTGTGAACATGAGGACCAACTGGCCTGTGAACTTCCACAAATAACCCTTTTAGATTTTTATTGGTTTTGTGTTGAATTTATAGATCAGCTTCTTGTCTTTCCATTTATGAGCATGGTCTGTTTCTCTACTTAACAACTTCTCTTGTACTCATGAATTAGATTTTATAGTTTTCTCAGAAAAGACACTTTGCATCTTCTGGGAGTTTTTCCCGAGTTATGTTTTAATTAGGTTGCCATTGAAATTATTTCTTCTAAAAATGACATTTTAAATTATTTGTTCTAGTATTCAGTTACGGAGAAGGGAATGGCACCCCACTCCAGTACTCTTGCCTGGAAAATCCCATGGACGGAGGAGCCTGGTGGGCTGCAGTCCATGGGGTCGCGAAGAGTCGGACATGACTGAGCGACTTCACTTTCACTTTTCACTTTCATGCATTGGAGAAGGAAATGGCAACCCACTCCAGTGTTCTTTCCTGGAGAATCCCAGGAACGGGGGAGCCTGATGGGCTGCTGTCTATGGGGTCGCACAGAGTCGGACACAACTGAAGCGACTTAGCAGTAGCAGCAGCAATATTCAGTTATACTCGTTTTGTATGTTCATCTTCTTTTTTGACATAAATAATTAAAAGCAACAAAACAAAGAAATAAGCCCCAGACAAGAAGGTACTAATCATTTTACTTTCATGTCCCTTAACTTTCAGCAGCTGCTTATGTTCTTTATAGTGTCCAGGGTCCTTAGAATGGCTCTCAAGGCTCTCCCCAATCTGCTTCCAGTCGACTTTGCAAGACTTCATTCCTCTTGCCTTTTCCCCTGTTGCTTTCTGACCCACCAGCGTTCACTGCTCTGTAACCATTGGGTTATCTCAGCCTGGAATGCCCTTACCTTCTGGTTGTGTGTAAAGAAATCTTGTTAACTGCAGCCACGTGGTGTCATCTGCAGGACGGAATTAATGTGTCTTGTGCACCGTTAATCTCCACTATTAATATAAAAGCCAAACTCTCTGTCATTTATACTTTTCACTTTTAGGGCAAATAATGGTCTTATTTAATAATATTGAGGTTAGAATCTTTTGGAGAGGGTTGTGTGTGTGCTCAGTCGCCCAGTTGTGTCTGACTCTTTGTGACCCCGTGGACCTGCCAGGCTCCTCTGTCCATGGGATTCTCCAGGCAAGAATACTGCAGTGGGTTGTCACTTCCTCTTCCAGGGGATCTTCTGACCCAGGGATCGAACCCGTGTTTCTTGAGTCTCCCGCATTAGCAGGCGTATTCTTTACCACTGAGCCACCTATGAAGCCTTTGGAAATGGTTGCAGGAACACTATGTAGGGTTTAAAGGTATCGGCTTTTAGACTTGAATTAACTGAGGCTTGAATCCCGGCCCAACCACTTTGTAACCTTGGGTAAGTTATGTAACATCTTTTTTTTTTTGCTTTTGTTTTTTGATAAAGGGTTTCATAAGGAGCTTACAGACTGAGAATAGGAAAAAGAAATTGCCTTATCATTCCACATCACAAAAAAAGCATTTTTTCCTGACATCATGAATTTGGCCCTGTCCCAGGAAACAGCAAACTGGCCAAAGTTAAACAGGCAAGCAGGACTTTCTACAGCTACTGTGACAGGGAAGAGAGACAGAAAACTCCATTGAAATAATAGTTGGAAAAGTTTTTAAGAGCTAAGATCTTTAAGCCCTAAGGGGGAATCTTAGGTTATCTATATTTATTAATTGCCAAAAGAATAAGCTCAAAATTCTCCAAGCCAGGCTTCAGTAATATGTGAACCGTGAACTGCCAGATGTTCAGGCTGGTTTTAGAAAAGGCAGCGGAACCAGAGACCACATTGCCAACATCTGCTAAATCATTGAAAAAGCAAGAGAGTTCCAAAAAACATCTATTTCTGCTTTATTGACTATGCCAAAGTCTTTGACTGTGTGGATCACAACAAACTGTAGAAAATTCTGAAAGAGATGGGAATACCAGACCACCTGACCTGCCTCTTGAGAAACCTGTATGCAGGTCAGGAAGCAACAGTTAGAACTGGATATGGAACAACAGACTGGTTCCAAATAGGAAAAGGAGTACATCAAGGCTATATATTGTCACCCTGCTTATTTAACTTATATGCAGAGAACATCATGAGAAACCCTAGGCTGGATAAAGCACAAGCTGGAGTCAAGATTGGTGGGAGAAATATCACTAACCTCAGATACGCAGATGACACCACCCTTATGACAGAAGGTGAAGAAGAACTAAAGAGCCTCTTGATGAAAGTGAAAGAGGAGAGTGAAAAAGTTAGCTTAAAGCTCAACATTCAGAAAACGAAGATCATGGCATCCGGTCCCACCACTTCATGGGAAATAGATGGGGAAACAATGGCAACAGTGTCAGACTTTATTTTTTTGGGCTCCAAAATCACTGCAGATGGTGACTGCAGCCATGAAATTAAAAGATGCTTACTCCTTGGAAGGAAAGTTATGACCAACCTAGATAGCATATTAAAAAGCAGAGACATTACTTTGTCAACAAAGATTCATCTAGTCAAGGCTATGGTTTTTCCAGTACTCATGTATGGATGTGAGAGTTGGACTATAAAGAAAGCTGAGCATTGAAGAATTGATGCTTTTGAACTGTGGTGTTGGAGAAGACTCTTGAGAGTCCCTTAGACTACAAGAAGATCCAACCAGTCCATCCTAAAGGAAATCAGTCCTGAATGTTCATTGGAAGGACTGATGTTGAAGCTGAAACTCCAGTACTTTGGCCACCTGATGTGAAGAGCTGACTCATTGGGAAAGACCCTGATGCTGGGAAAGATAGAGGGCAGGAGGAGAAGGGGACTACCGAGGATTGAGATGGTTGGATGACAGCACTGACTCAATGGACATGAGTTTGGGTGGACTCCAGGAGTTGGTGGTAGACAGGGAGGCCTGGTGTTCTGCAGTCCATGGGATCGCAAAGAATTGGACATGACTGAATGACTGAACTGAACTGAACTGAAAAGGATAAGCAGTCTTTTCCTTATCTTCACAACAGGAGATAGCTTTATAACCTGGAGCAAGACTGCCTGCATGCTGAAGGTAGGCTCCTTCTCTCTCATGGAGATTGGGAGAGGGGTTGCTCTCTTCCTTGATGCATATATTTCAAAGGTGTGATTCCAGGTCCTCAAGAAAGACATCCCTGGGTTGTAAAACTTGCAAGAGACTTTAAAAAATTTAACATCTCTGTAGGGAAGATAAGGAATTTACCTTGACAAGTTTTCTAAGGTAAAAACTCTAAAGCAGGAGTGATAGGGACTAGAGTCAGAGAGAAGCCAGTCTGAAGTTTAGACAAGCTGAGGTGAACGTGAAGGCCATCTTCCCATCTTGATCAACTCATAACTGCGTTACCACTTTGAGGTAGCGTGAGAGAGACAGAAATTCAGTTATGTTCCCACAAAATAGACTGTTTCTAAGTATAGGGCTGTGTGTCTGTTTGTGACAAAGAGGAGAGAGAGAGAGAGGGAGATTTGGAGAAAGAATGAGATGGAAAGAGAATTATTTTTGAGAAAATGGGACATTTTGAGATAATGAGTTGGATAGCATCCCCTACTCAATGGACATGAGTTTGAGCAAGCTCCAGGAGATGGTGAAGGATAGGGAAGCCCAGCGTGCTGCAGGCCATGGGGTCATGAAGAGTTGGACATGACTGAGCAACTGAACAACAACAAATAAATATAAATCAGAATGTTGGTAAATATCAGCAAACTGAAACAAAGGACCATTAAACTGATTAGAATTCTTGAGATCCAGAAAGACTTAAGTAAATTTTCCATTATATGTATTAGATCTTATTAAGTAAGTTACTAAATAAAATATTATGGTTTTGTCAACAGGTATAGGTTTTTCCAATAATGTTTCAAAAAAAATTACAATTTCTTTTTCAGTCTATCTCCTAAAGCAATGATATGCCATCCAATCTTTTTTTAAAAAAATTTTTATAGCTTTTTTTTTAAAATTTTTAAAATTCTGGCTGTTCTGGGTCTTTGTTGTGGCATGTGGGCTTTCTGTTGTTGAGGCAATCAGATTCTCTAGTGTGGTGCATGGGTTTAATTACCCCATGGCATATTATGGCTTTGTCAGCAGGTATAGGATTTTTACAAAAATATTGTTGGAAAAACCTGTACCTGTTGACAAAGCCATATCTCTTAATTGCCCTGTAACATGTGGGATCTTAGTTCCCTGACCAGGGATCGAACCCAAGTCCCTGAGTCCCCTGCATTGGAAGGTGAATTCTTAACCACTGGACCACCAGGGAAGTCCTACCATCCAATCTTAATGTATGCACTGACTATACCACAGAGAAGCAAGTAAATTCAGTGTCATTCTTCCCCTCCCTTCTGTGGAAATGTGTGAAATATTTCAACGTAATATTTAGTTTGACAAAGATGCATTTTCATTGTTAAAGTATACCTATTTTAAGTGATGAGATGGTTAGCATCACTGACTCAATGGACATGAATTTGAGCAAACTCTGGGAGATGAGCCAACTCGCTCGTGGCATGCTGCAGGCCATGGGGTTGCTAAGAGTCGGACAGGACTTAGCCACTGAACAACGACAACAAAATTTTAAGTGATGGTAATTTTTTGTGTGTATGGAGAAGAGTAGGTTGCTTGGGTTGTAAAAGTGGAACCTGACACTAGAGCAAGGATGATGACATTGTCCTTTTTACAGACCTCTCCAGTTTTTTTAATTTAAATTTATTTATTTTAATTGGAGGCTAATTACTTTACAATATTGTATTGGTTTTGCCATACATCAATGAATCCACCATGGGTGTACACGTGTTCCCCATCCTGAACGCCCCTCCCTCCTCCCTCCCCATACCATCCCTCTGGGTCATCCCAGTGCACCAGCCCCAGCATCCTGTATCCTGCATCGAACCTGGACTGGTGATTCGTTTCTTATATGATATTATACATGTTTCAATGCCATTCTCCCAAATCATCCCGCCCTCTCCCTCTCCCACAGAGTCCAAAAGACTGTTGTATACATCTGTGTCTCAATTGTTCTCTTGCATACAGGGTTATCATTATCGTCTTTCTAAATTCCATATATACGTGTTAGTATACTGTATATATAGCAACACACACACAGATTGTTTTCTTGTTTATTTGTTGTAGGAGATGGTAACAGATTACTAGGTAATAGTACACTGTTTTCTGGTGTTTGTTAGTAATGCACTGTATTTAAATTATTTTTAACCTTTGATCCACTTCATCCATTTCTCCCACCTTCCCCCACTCACTACCTCTGGCAACCACATATCTGTTCTTCACATCTACATGAACTTGTTTGTTTTTTCCCATATTTCACATGTAAGAGAAATCATATAGTATTTGTCTCTGTCTTATTGTTCAGTCACTCAGTCGTGTCTGACTCTTTGCGACCCCATGAATCGCAGCACTCCAGGCCTCCCTGTCCATCACCAACTCCTGGGGTCCACCCAAACCCACGTCCATTGAGTTGGTGATGCCATCCAACCGTCTCATCCTCTGTTGTCTGCTTCTCCTCCTGCCTTCAATCTTTCCCAGCACTGGGGTCTTTCCAATGAATCGGCTCTGTCTCATTTCATTTAGTGTAATTCTCTCAAAGACCATCTGTGTGCGTGCGTGCTAAGTTGCTTCAGTCATGTCCAACTCTTTGCGACCCTATGGGCTGTAGCCCGCTAGGCCCCTCTGTCCTTGGGATTCTCCAGGCAAGAATACTGGAGTGGGTTGCCAGGCCCTCCTCCAGGGGATCTTCCTGACCCAGAGATTGAACCTGCATCTCCCGTGGCTCCTGCATCGCAGGCGGATTCTTTACCGATGAACTGCTAGGGAAGCCCCAAAGTCCATCCATGTTGTTGCGGATGGCAAGATTTCCTCTTTTTTATAGTTAAATTATTTCATTGTGTAGAGCCACAATTTCTTTGTCCATTCATCCACTGATGGACACAGGTTATTTCCATATTTTGGCTATTGTAAACAATACTGCAATGAACATGGGAGTACAGATGTCCTTTAGTATTTTCATTTTCTTTGGATGAATACCTAAAAGTGGAATTATTGGATCATGTGATGATTCTATTTTGTTTTTTTTTTTGAGGAACCTCCATACTGTTTTCCATAGTGGCTGCATCAGTCAACATTCCCACCAACAGCATAGAAGGGTACATTTTCTCCATATCCTCACCAACATTTATTTCATGTCCTTTTTGATAACAGCCATTCAAAACAGTTGTGAGGTGGTATCCTACTGTGGTTTTGATTTGCATTTCCTGATGATTAATTACTCTGAGCATCTTTTCATCTACCTGTTGGCCATCTGTATATATTATTTGAAAAAATGTTTATTCAGATCTTCTGCCCATTTTTTTAAATCAGATTTTTTTTTTTTTTGCTGTTGAGTTATATGAGTTCTTTATATATTTTGAATGTTTTAGCCCCTTTTAAGATGTATGATTTACAAATATTTTCTTCCATTCACTGGATTGCCTTTTCTGTTCATGATTTCCTTTGCTATGCAGAGGCTTTTTAGTATAATGTGGTTCCACATACTTATTTTTGCTTTTGTTGCTTTTGCTTTTTTGGTGTCTGATTCAAAAAAAATCATCACCAAGACTTGTGTCAAGGAGCTTACCACTTGTGTTTCCTTGTAGGAGTTTTATGGTTTCAGCTCCTGTGATCAAATCTTTAATGCATTTTGAGTTAATTTTTGTGTATGGTATAGGATAGTGGTCAAGTTTCATTCCTTTTCAGTTTTCCCAACACCATTTATTAGAGACTGTTCTTTACCCATTGTGTTTTCTTGGCTCCTTTGTTGTAAATTAAATGACCATACATGTGTGGGTTTATTTCTGAGCTCTCTGTTCTGTTCAGTTGCTCTGTGTGTCTGTTTTTAGGTCAATATCATACTATTTTAATTACTAAAGTTTTGTAATACTTTGAAATCAAAGAGCATGATACCTCCAGGTTTGTTCTTCTGTATCCAAATTACTTTGGCTATTCAGGCTTTTTTTGTGACTCCACACACATTTTAAGATTATTTGTTCTGTTTCTTTGAAAAATGCCATTAGAATTTTGATAGGGATTACATTGAATCTGTAACTTGCTTTGGTAGTGTGGACATTGAACAATATTGATTATTCTGAGTAACGAGCACAGAATATCTATTTATTTATGTCTTGAATTTCCTTCATTAATATCTTGTAGTTTTCAGTGTATAGTTTTTTCACTTTTTTGGTTAAATTTATTACTAGATATTTTATTCTTTGTAATGCAATTATAAATGGGATTGTTTTCTTTATTCTCTTTATGATAGTTATTGGTGTATAGAAATGCAGCAGATTTTGTGTATTGATTTAGTATCCTGCAGCTTTACTGAATTTATTAGTTATAATAAATACTAATAAGAGACAAAGCTGACATTACATGATGATAAAGGGCTCAATCCAAGAAGAGGATGTAATATTTTACAAGTTTTATACGCTGAACATGGGAGCACCTAAATATTTAAAGCAGATGTTAACAGACTAAAAGGGAGAAATGGCTAGCAACACAATAATAGCAGCGGATGTCCATTCTGAAGGAGATCAGCCCTGGGATTTCTTTGGAAGGAATGATGCTAAAGCTGAAACTCCAGTACTTTGGCCACCTCATGCGAAGAGTTGACTCACTGGAAAAGACTCTGATGCTGGGAGGGATTGGGGGCAGGAAGAGAAGGGGACGACAGAGGATGAGATGGCTGGATGGCATCACCGACTCGATGGACGTGAGTCTGAGTGAACTCCGGGAGTTGGTGATGGACAGGGAGGCCTGGCGTGCTGCGATTCATGGGGTCGCAAAGAGTCGGACACGACTGAGCGACCGATCTGATCTGATCACACCCCATTTACGTCAAGAGATACATCATTGCACAGACAATCAATAAGGAAACATTAGCCTTAAATGACATGTTAGAACAAATATATACAGAACATTCTGCACCTTTGTGTGCTAACAAGGTGTGAGCTCTTTCCGCATTATCAGCTTCAGGTGAACGTAAGTTTTATCTCCTCACTAGACTAAGCTTTCTGAGAACAGGGGGCTTCTCTGATTCACCTTTGTCTGCCCCTTTGCCTCTAAGCTCAGTGCCTTGCCCAGGTTAGAGTCTCAGTAAATGGTGAATGCAGTTTAACCTAAGAGAATTCCCACCAGGAATGAGGATAAATAAAGAAAATTTCTCCAATCAGTGCATAGATTTGACTTTGGAGAATTTTGTTTAGCTCCAAATATAGTACAGATGATCTTAATAAAGAAAAGCTTAACTTGAAATGTTATTGCATGGTTAGGTGACACAGGCCACTTGCATCAAGATTTCTAGATAAACATTTCACACACGACTAAGTGAAAAGGATGAGAAATTCCCGCATGTTATTTTTAACTGGCAGTTGTACCCATGGTGTTAATCATCAGTTTAAACGTTTGTTATGAAAGATAAGAAAGAATTGCCTTTATGAAAGTAATGGAATTTGACAAGTTGTTATCACGAAGGTTAATTTGGACTCTTTGTGAGAGCAAGTAACTGAGTCACAGGCAGTAAGTCTGTTTTTAAAAACATAAAAAGGAATGAGTTATCATGTCATTGTTTTTCATCTTAAAAAATGTAGAGAGATACTCATCTTTTAAGTAGCTTGCCTGGGAAATTACAGAATGTCTTTTTTTTTGCCGTAATTAAGATTTTGCAACTTTTCATGTACACTATAAACATACAGACATGCGCAAATCATTTAGTATAGAACAATAAACTCGATAGATGAGAGGTAAGTTATGACTATGAAATCAAGTATTAGTTCTCTCTAGATTTATTTTCCTGCTCAGAAAGACTCATTATTTGCTTGCCCATACTCCATGTGCAGCGACATAAAAGAGAAATAGTGCTCAGACATTGCTCATCACATCTCAGGACTATCACCTGCTTTTACAGTAGTGCTAAAAAAAAGAAGGCAAACGCTGCATGGGAAATCGCGAAAGGATCTAATTCTAAAGCACTTTTTCCTCTAATGAACTATATATAAGTCAGGCGACGTGCATATTTCTTTTCTGAACACAGGGGAAAAAGAAAAGAAAAACAAGTGGCCCTTTTGATGAATCGCAAATACCTAATCCCCTTCTAGTTTTGCTACAGCAAGATCCAATTATCTCCCACATTTCCTAACGGTTTTTACAAACTGCTTGTGTATTCAAGTACATGAAAAAAATCCCAGTGAAGAAGAAAAAAAGAACAAAGTAAAGTTGCAGTCCAGATGATTTTTAAATGCCTAAATAATGTCATTGTGGAAAAAACACCATAAAAAGTGCACTTCAAATTCATAGTTGGTCTAGGGCAGCTTGTCTACAGGCCAGCTCAGGCTGCCAAGTGCTTGTTAAAATTAATTATCATACAGCAGCTTCCTCGCTCTAAGTGGAACTCACAGAAAATGTGCTTGGAGTGGAGAAATGCAAATTGGGTGATGAGGTAATTTTATACTCTAGGGACAGATTTTCTTTTTTTTTTTTCTCATTTCACGTTAGTTCTTATTAGAAAAGCTTCATTATTATTTATAAAGCAGAACAAGCCCCAAAGCCAATCCATTTCCAATCTCATTGTCACTTTTCTGCATTCCAAACACCACTAAATTCCCAAATGAGTAGGCTAATTCTTTCCTTACAGGGTCATAAAACTTGCTTGGGGATATTACTGACTTAGGTGACAGCACTTTATTCAAAATAAGTCTTATTCTCCAGGAAAAGCTTTCCAAACGCCTTATTTCTAGGTGGCCATAACCCTGGTGGAGGCTAAGTAGGCTTGTCTCCTGTTTGTCACTACTGAATTTTGTTGCTTTGAGCACCTGGGTCCTAGAGTGGTAGGGGCTCCTCGGACGCTTCAGAGTGATGCTTAGAAGACGGTCGGCATTCTACTTGTCATTTTACATGCTTAAGATGCACTCCCGAAAAATGTTACTTTTCAGGTGAATTTGGTCCATTAGAGGATAAATGGTACATTGAATATAGTATGCTTCTATTTTGCAATTAATCTAAACACTGTTACCTAATTATTTTCAATGCAAAAGTGACCAGTGTTTGTTTAGAACCCAACGACAGGGACTTCCCTGGTGGTCCAGTGGCTAAGACTCCAGGCTTCCAAAGCAGGGGCCTGGGTTCCACCCATGGTCAGCAACTAAGAGTGTGCATCCTACAAGGAAGGATCCTGCGTGCCACAGCGAAGACCCAGCACTGTCAAGTAAATGTTTTAAAAAAAGAATCCAAAACCAGCAAAAACATTCATTCTCTTTCCCCTTCCCACTCCTGCATCCTGACAAAAGCCATAGAGCAGTTCTTCTAGTGTGCCGAGTTTAACTCATGTGAGATGAATTTGCCTTGTCTGCAAATTTGTGGCTAGCCTCAGAACCAGGGGCTTGAAGATAAGAGAGTTTCCATCTCAACATAAAAGCTTGCATCCAGATGACGGTGGTAGTGAGTTCCCATCACAGGAAGTGTTCAAAGGTGGGCTCCCTGTGCCAAGGAGGCCATTCAGGTGGGCATTTCCAATCCTGAGCATCAGGGCAATGACCCCTCCCAGGTGCGTTCCCTCTTCCCATCGCTATAGCCCTATTGTGTGTGTTTAGTTGCTCCTCAGTCCTGCCCAACTCTTTGCTCCCCTGTCCATGGAGTTTCCCAGGCAAGAATACTAGAGTGGGTAGACATTTCCTTCTCCAGAGTATCTTCCTGACCCAGAGATCAAACCCGTGTCTCTTGCGTCTCCTGCATCGGCATAAGCACTTACAAAGCGAAATCTCTTTGTAAGTGTAGGACAGGAACAGAAACTTGCTGTTCCTCTCCTGATTCTGGCCAACCCACGCAGAGGAACTGTCTATGAAAGCTGACAAAGAGAAAAACTTCTCGAGGTGATGTGAAATTTTAAGTGAGAAAGCAATAAAATACAGTGGTATAACTTTGTGAATTGTTTCAGTCCAGACTCTGATTTCTGTGTACTATTTTTATTTTAAGGAAGGACTGAGATGACCAGGAAAACCTAATTTTGTGACGTTATTCACTTTTTGATAATTGAGTAGAAAGGATGGAGCATCTCCTTCCTGCCTTCCCATTACATTCCCTTACCCTCAACCCCCATTCAGAAAAATCAGCATAATCAAGGCGGTTCTGGGGAAAAAAAAAAAAGCATTTGTACAGAAAAAGTTCACTTTTTTTCCGTGAAAGAACTTTTTGTGAAAAAGGTTTAATTTGTATGATACCCAAGACCGAGCAGAAGAAGAAGAAGGCAATGGCAACCCACTCCAGTACTCTTGCCTGGAAAATCCCATGGACGGAGGAGCCTGGTAGGCTGCAGTCCATGGGGTCGCTAAGAGTTGGACACGACTGAGCTACTGAGCAACTTCACTTTCCACTTTCATGCATTGGAGAAGGAGATGGCAACCCACTCCAGTGTTCTTGCCTGGAGAATCCCAGGGACGGCGGAGTCTGGTGGGCTGCCGTCTATGGGGTCACACAGAGTTGGACACGACTGAAGCGACTTAGCAGCAGCAGCAAGACTGAGCTCCAGTTTTACCTTCTCTGAAGCCTTTCTGGATGAGTTCAGCAGTAGGACTTTTCTCTCCTGATCTAGAAGTATATTTCCTTCAGTATTGATTTAGCTCTATTGTACACCATTGATAGGAATCTTTTTATCCAGGTGTGTCTTGTCTCCTCTTAAATCGTATTCATGCTCGGCCCTGAGGCAGGGAAGTACAAGTCAAAGATGGAGATTTTACTCCAATATGACTTATACACCATGAGTTCCCTTCCTTCCTCAACCCCCATCAACCAACTCAGACACTGTGTCAGGCACACTGATGCTCATAATTAATTATTGTAGCTGGTTTAAAAGTGTTACTATAGTGCTGAACACAGGGCTTTCTACCTAGCAGGTAAACAGTAATTACATCAAGTATAATTTTATGAATAGATAACACAGTCACCTGTTAAAAAATCAAAATGATCTTAAAATGAATACACTAGGAAATCTAGTTCCCACCTTCATCCTCATTCACTCTATTCTTCCTACCTTGGTAGGAAACCACTTTATTCTATTCCAGTTTTGTGTCTAGCAACTCTTTATGTAAATGCAAGCAAATATGAATATCTGTTCATTTTACCTTCCTTTCTTTGATTAAAACGTCTCCGACTCTGTGGCCAGTTTTATACTTTTTTCATTCATCCATCTGCCGTCCTTTGTAAGTGTGTAGAGGGCTTCCTTGGGCTTCCCTGGTGACTCAGACGGTAAAGAATCTGCCCACAATGTGGGAGACCTGGCTTCGATCCCTAGGTCAGGAAGATCCCCTGGAGAAGGCAATGGCAACCCACTCCAGTATTCTTGTCTGGAGAATTCCAGGGACAGAGGAGCCTGGTGGGCTACAGTCCATGAAGTCACAGAGTCAGACACGACTGGGTGACTAATACCGACACACACACACAAACACACACACACACACACACAGAAGGCTTCCTCATTCTTTTTCTGGGCTACAGAATATTCCATTTTGTGGCTGAATCATAGTTAGAGAACTCCTTCCCTTTAGATGGATATGTGAGTTGCTTCTAGGTTATTGCTATTACAAAGAATTCTGTGGTGGATAACCAGTGATAAATATATGTTATTTTCTAAGTGTGTAGGTATACCTTTAAGGCAACCCCCCAGAAATAGACTTGCTAGTATAAATGCACTTCTAATTACTGTTGTTACTGAATTTACTTTCATTGGTGTTAAATGATTTTCACTGCCTTCAATAGTGCATGAAGAGTCCATATTTCTTCACAACTTTGCCAACCAAATGTTTAATCAAACTTTTGGATGTTTGCAAATTTGACAGGTGGGAAATTGCAACTTAGTGTAGTATTTTCTTTTTGCACCGCTTTTACTGTGACTGCAATTGAAATCTTTTCATATATTTAAAGATCATTCACATGTGGCAATTTTTTCTATTGGATTGTTGGTCTGTGTTTTTATTTCCAGCAATTTACTATATATTATAGAGATAAGCCCTTTGTAGCATGTGTTGAAATCAAATTTCTAGTATTTTATTGTCTTTAGAATTTGTCACAGAATTTTTTTTTTGGTATTTTTATGTAATGAATCAGTTGATTCTTTTTTTTTGTTTTATGACATCTGAATTATGAGTCATAGTTGGAATTGCCTTCCTTTCTCCAAGATCATAAAATTTTTCCATTTCTTGTAGTTCTTTATGTTTCATGTACAGTCTTTGATTCATTTACAGTTTATCCACATGCATAGTGTGACGTGGGGATGTAGCTTCATCTTTCCTTCCCAGAAAATCACCCAGTAGTAATCCAGAAATATAGATTGATTATAAACAGCTGTGACCTATTTATAGTTAAACCAGGATATTGATTTATTTAATTCAGAGAAACAACTGATCAGATTAGCAAAGCCAGAAGCAAGCCAAGGAACAAACATATAACCAACAAAAAACAAATCAACAGATTTCTTTGTGTTTCCCCTTAACCTGCATTTGGTCTTCATGAAACGGTTTAAAAAGAGTTCTGTTAAACCTAGTTCCTAACAGTGAGGTGCCGGACACGGTACTAGGCACCACACGAGTCACCTCTGACTTGTTTACCTCTGATCTGTCCAGTTTCATGTCAGGTGGTTTTATTATCCTCATCATGCCTGTGAGAAACTGAACCTCAGAGAAGTGAAGTGATTCGCTCAAGAAAAATTAACTTCATCTATGCAGAGAAGTAAAGAGAAAGCCATTTAACCTTGTCACATCTTTTGGGCTTTCCACTCTGCTTTATGTCAGATTACTTGATTATGATTGCCTCTATTAAAACTGAAGATCTAACCTATGCAGAAATGAAATAAATTTTCTATTAGGAGTGGGTGACCCAAGTGACACTGACTTGAGGGTGAACATAAAAAGTAAAATAATGTTAATACTGACCAGATAACTTATGTTATGCTTTAAGTGCAAAGATGTATGAAAGAAATTATATGTAAAACTCTCATTATATATAATATAGCTTTCAGACATTTAAGTTCAAAGAATGGCATTTATTGGAATTTTGTTGTGGAATTTCTTAACATGAGAAAGACTCAAATTCTCAGCTTTGTGTCTCAGTTTCAGTGTTTCATTTGATTCTTTCTTTGAAAGTTGAATTGTTCATGTATTTCCATGATGCAGAAGGTTATGTTTTACCATAAGCCTAAAAATAAAACTGTATATTTTCACAACTATCTGTTAATCCCCTAAGTCTCTGGGGCACACCTGTTAGGCTGCAGTGGGCCAGGAATGGGGGCATCTGTGGCAGTGAACACACAGGCAGGAGCATCGTGGGGCTGGCTGCTGTATCTGTGATAAGGTGTCTACTGTGACCATGTTGGTCAGGCCAGGAGGTGATGCCCGAACTGGGAGGAGGACTAAGGTCTTAGCCAGGCTGAATGAGAGGGGCATCCAGTGAAAACAAAAATAGGACTTTGAAGTATAGGACACTGCTCACCAAAACAGCAGGCAGATTATTTCCAGTGTTTTAGCAAGTTGAATCTGAGACCAGCATGCTTTAGCAGAGTCTAGCTTATAAATGTGGACACCCTCACTTCTGCTTGAAGCTGCTGTGGGATTGTATGCCTTTAAAATGGAAATTATAATTAGTAGCATTTTTTTTTTTTTTTTGCAATTTGCTTTTTTCCCCTCTCAAGATATATTTTTGCGATACGTCAGGATAATACGTATTATTTGGGGATGGAGAGAAGGAAAGTAAAAGCAGGAGAATACCTGCTCTGGGAGATGGAGGGGAAAGGAAGGCGGAGGGTGGGAGAGGAGCTTTCAGTCTGGGTAAGTGGTTGCTTTAGTCTCTGCACTTTCCTGTATATTTTATATCTTTGGTAAGATGCACATAATATAAAATTTACCATCGTAACCATGAAGTGTACAGTTTGGTATTAAGTGTGTCCACGTCGTTGTGGACCCCATCTCCAGAACTTTTTCATCTTGCAAAACTGAAACTGTGTACCCATTAACCCACAAGTTTCCATTCCCTTCCCAGGCTCCTGGCAACCACCATTCTGCTGTCTGTTTCTATTAATTTTTTTCTTCCAGTTTTATTGAGGCATTATTAATATACAGCACTGTATAGGCTTAACGTGTACAGTGCAATGATGTGATTTACATACATCATGAAGCGATTATCACAGTATGTTTAGTGAGCATCCATCATCTCATTTAGATATAAAATTAAAGAAATGGAAAAGGAGAAACAAGTTTTCTTTGTGGTAAGAACTCTTAGGATTTACTTTCTTAATTTTTATATGTAACTGCTAAGTCACTTTAGTCGTGTCTGACTCTTTGCGATCCCCTGTCAGGCTCCTCTGTCCATATAGCAGTGTTAATTTATCATGTTGTACATTATATCCCTAGTACTTATTTATCTTATAGCTGGTAGTTTGTATCTTTTGACTGCCTTCATCCAATTCCCCTTCCTCCCACTCCCCTACCTCTGTAACTACAAATCTGATCTCTTTTTCTTTGTTTGTAGGTTTTTTTTTTTTTTAATTAAAAAAAAAATTTCACTGTGGCATGAGGCATGCAGGATCTTAGTTCCCTGACCAGGGATCAAACCCATGCCGCCTGCAGTGAAAGCTCAGTCTTATGAATGGACCACCAGGGAAGTCCCTGTTTGTTTTTGAAGTGTGTTTGACTTACAACAGTATGTTAATTACTGTTATACAGCATAGTGATTTTTTCCCAGACATTTCAAAATGATAACTTCAATGTTTAGTTATGCTATATCACAAAGGTATTATTTATTGACGTGATTCCCCACACTTGGTTTATTTTATACTCATGACTCATTTATTTTGCAGCTGGAGGTTTGTACCTCTTAATCATCCTCACCTATTTCCTTCTGGTAACCACCTGTTTGTTCTCTGTATCTCTAGCTTTGTTTCTGTTTTGTTGTGTTTGTTCATTTATTTTTTAGATTCCACATACAATTGAAATCATGCAGCATTTATCTTTTCCTGTCTGACTTATCTCACTTATCTTATCTGACTTATCTCATAATACCCTCTAGGTCCATCCATGTTGTTGCAAACAGCAAGGTGTCATTCCTTTTTATGGCTAAGTAGTATTCCATTGTATATGTGTACTATATCTTCCTTATCCATTCATCTGTTGATAGGCACATAGGTTGCTTCCATATTTTGGCTATTGCAAATAATGATGCAATGAACATTGGGGTGCATATATCTTTTCTAATTAGTGTTTTTGTTTTCTTTAGATAAATATCCAAGACTAGAATTTCTGGATCATATGGTAGTTTTAATTTTTTGAGGAATCGCCATACATTTTCCATAGTGTCTGCACCAGTTTATATTCTCACTAATAGTGCAGGAGGATTCCCTTTTCTCCAACATTTGTTATTTTTTGTCTTTTTCATAATAGCCATTCTGTCAGGAGTGAGATGGTATCTCACTGAGGTTTTGATTTGCATTTCCTTAGTGATTAGTGATGGTGAGTATCTTTTCATGTACCTGTTGACTATTTTTTAATCTTTGGAAAAATGTCTGTTCAGATTCTCTGCCCATTTTAAAATCAGGTTCTCTCTGTTTTTGATGTTGCATTGTATGATTTCCTTGTATATCTGGGATATTGACCCTTTATCAGAAATATTGTTTGCAGATGTTACTATCTTCTCCATTCATTAAATGGCCTTTTCATTTTGCTAATAGTTTCCTTTGCTGTGCAAAAGCTTTTTAATTTGATGTGGTCCCATTTGTTTATTTTTGCTCTTGTTTCCCTTGCCTGAGGACATATTTCCAAATTTTGCTTTTGTTTCTCTTGCTTGAGGAGACATTTCCAAACAAGATTACTTGACATCTTAGATGTCAAAGAGAGTACTGCCTGTGTTTTCCTCTAGAAGTTTCATGGTTTCGGGTCTTACATTTAAATCTTTAATCCAGTTTGAATTTATTTTTGTGCATGGTATGAGAAAGTAGTCCATACTCATTCATCTGCATGTAGTTATCCAGTTTTCCAACATCATTTATTGAAGATACCTTCTCATTGTATATTCTTGCCTGCCATGTTGTAGACTAATTGCACATATAAGTGTGAATTGTTCCTACCAATCTGTTTGCTCTATATAGCTCATATAAATGGAGAGTCATACAGTACTTGTCTTTTTATAACCGACTTGTTTCACTTAGCATAATGGGTGCAAGGTTCATGCGTGTTGTTGCATGTGTCAGAGTTGCCTTTCTTTTCAAGGCTGAGTAATATTCCGTTGGATGTATAAATCACATTTTGTTTATCCACCCATCCATTGACAGACACTTGGGTTGCTTTAACATTTCGGCTATTACAAAAATGCTCTTAGGAGAAGAGGTGTACTAAATGTCTCTTTGAGGCCTTGCTTTTAATACCAAAAAGTGTAGTTGCTGGATCGTATCGTAATTCTGTTTTCAGTCTTTGTGAGGGAATGCCATACTGTTTCCCACAGTGGCTGCATCATTTTGTATTCCCACATATAGAGCACAACGCTTTCAGTTTCTCCACATCTTCACCAGCATGTCTTCTTTTCTGTTTTGCTTTGTGTTGTTTGAATAGTAGCCATCCTAATGGGCGTGAGGTGATGTCTCACTGTGTTTTTGGTATTTTCCTGATGATCACCTATCTTATTTCAAAACACTCTATGTTGTGATCTAGGGTAAGGGAGATGCGTGGGTCTCAGCCGGTGCTGAAGAAGGGGTGGAAGAGACAAGGGCCCAGTTGGGCAGGGAGAGGGGAGAGAGAAAGGCTGAACTGTTCCATGTCCCCAGCAGATGCAGGGTACAGATGGGAGTACAGAGCCTTTTGGGGGAATAATAGCCCTTTCCCACTGACGGAAATGTACTTGCTCTGGCAGTGGGGAGAGCTAGAGGGGTCTGTGTGCCTTTGTTTGGGTCTTTAACAGACATCACCTAAAGTCAGTGGTGGTACAAGCAAATTTAACACCTGAGTCAGTTCAGTGTCCCACACACATGCTGATGGGTGCTAGAATTTCACACAGATGTCGTCAGTGCTCCCATGCTGCCTGGTTCCCAGGGATATGCGTCCTTTTGCTCCCCATCCCTTTCTCATCACCTGTGCCCAAAGCCCCACCCATTCGCAGTCAAGAAGAGTGTCACACTGGTTGAGCCTTTCCTGGTCCCCAGTAACCAGGGTAAGCTGAGATAGAGGACTCCAGCGTCCATGCCCCTGCTCTGTCCTGTTGGAACCTGATTACTGAGGAAAGTCATTCCCAGTTGTGGCTGTCTTCTAAGTCCTGCCAGGGCCAGTTATGTGTGTTAGGACAGCACGTCTACGATTTTACAGAAACTATTGCACACGAGTAGAAATATCATTGTACAAGATCAGTATTTCTGATTTTCAGGCTTAGTGATATTCTTTGAGAATGACCAGAAATTGTCATTTATATACAGCTGTGTTCTGTTTAGATAATGCTAGAGAACAGAGAATGACTTGGAAGAACATCAAGATTCATGGCTCTAGGGTCAATATTTACCCCTCTCCAGTCAATGTAATGTTAAAGCCACTAATACAGCTTACATGAAGGGAGAATCAATTCCTGCCCCCCCTCCCCCCATTTTGTTGTTGTTAACAAATAATATAGGAAATCCTGTGTCTTTTGAGTTTATTTTGTGCATTTCTTTTTAAAAGGAAGAATGTAACATATATTCAGAAATATGCATAGTTCATAGGTGCACAGCTCAGTGAATTATCACAAAGTAAACACACCTGTGTAGTCACCACCCGGGTCAAGGAAAAGAATATTACCAGCCTCCACTACCCCAGGAGGGACTTGTGAGCTTGTTCTCGGTCACTAACCCCCTCTCTCCACCTTCTGCATTGACTGCTAACAGGAGGATTAGTTTTGCCTGCTTTGGAATTTTATGTTGCATATATTCTTGAAGCCTTTTTAAATCAAAGCATCTGGAAATGTACCGTTCCTTCTATGATATGCCATCTCAGAGGTAGAATAATTGTTTCTTTGTAGGTACCTCCGTTGGGAAGATGAATAGCTAACTCCATAAATCATCATCAGAAAGATGTATTTGTAATTTACATGAGAAATCAGCATGAAGAATAACATCACAACCTTGTGATCTAACATGTGAACACAAATGGAATTATTAAAAACAAAGATGAATGAACACCAAAATTTTCTATTTGTGAATTAGCTGGTTCTCCTTGCTCTATACTTTCTTGATAGTAAGGTGACTCTAACTTTAGGGACATAGTAGCATCCTTTTGATCATTTACATGTTTTTTCTTTCCACCAACTTTGTTCAAATGAATTTTCCATAACAAAATGTCTTAATATTTAATAGTTTAAAAGAGAAATGACTTCAAAACCAATAATACGGGGCTCTCGTGGTGGTCCAGTGGCTAAGACTCCACAGTGTCATTGCATGGGGCCTGGGTTTTCCCTGGTTGGGGAACTAGATCCCACATGTCACAACTAAGAGTTCGCATACTGCAACTGAAAGATCGCAAATACTGCAATGAAGATTGAAGATCTCAAGAGCTGCAACTACGACTTGGCACAGCCAAATAAATAAATATTTTTTAAAAACCCATATTAAAAACTCTAATATGTAGAGAGGTGTCTATTTGGTGACATACTTCTGAAATGAAGACTGACCCTAATTCCTGGGAACCCATGTGAACATTCTGTTTACTCAATTGCAAGGGAAATTCAGGTGTGAGGTGCAATGAAGAAGGAAAAAGAGTGGCCACATGGAATGTACCAGTCGGGTAGAAGGTATCATTCAGTGTCAGCAGTGCTGAGGCGTGTGTGTGTTGGTGGGAAAGTGCATCTTGGAATTCAGGAATTATAGTAGTGCTGTCTGCTGATGCTGTCAGCAGATGATACTGGCTAGAGGTGGTTTGACATTGGTAGGGTTTTCTCTTAAAATCAAAACAGTGGGAAAAAAAAAGTCGAAGTCACTCTAGAAATTTATATTGCTGTCCATCAGCTGCCACTGAGGGTAGAGATGAGTCACCATTTAGATGTAATGGGGACATTTGTATAAAGTGCCATTCCAGGATTTCTGTAGAAACACTCAGCGTGCATGCTCAGTTGCTAAGTCATGTCTGATTCTTTGTGACCCCATGGGCTGTAGCCCACCAGGTTCCTCTGTCCACAGGATTCTCCAGGCAAGAATACTGGAGTGGGTTGCCGTTTCCTCCTCCAGGGGATCTTCCTGACCCAGGGATAGTACATGCATCTCTTGTGACTCCTTCATTGGCAGGTGGGTTCTTTACCACTAGCGCCACCTGGAAAGCCCCATACAAATACCACTTGCCCTCAGACATTTGTCTTGTCTCCCCTGCCTTGCTGCCAGCTTAAGAACCACCCATGTTTTGAGTCTGTCTTGAGTAAGTTTATGTAAGATGTCTGGGAAGGGAAATGGGCTCCTGGGTTTCTCCCATAGCTTTCTCTTAGTTCATTGGCACAACATAATTTTATGTGTTAGCTAACTGTCACTATTGATAGCACAGATCCTGACCTTGAAGGGAATGAAGTGCAGCATAGACACCTCTTAATTTCCTGGCTGCAGTCTCAGTTTTCCGAGAACAGAAAACTCCCCCCAAGGCCTGTGCGTGCTCGATTAACGTAGAGGGAGTTTTGAAGAACACAGAAGAGGAAGCCACAGGCCCGGTTCGTTGTTTCCCTGCTTCTAAGTTTGAGTACTACCTCTTTTTCCTGAGCTTTGAGGAGAAGTCAGTAGAAATCACTTATTTCAAGCTGTTTCGCTTTGACTATCTTAATAGTTGTCATTTGCTGTACTCTCATAAATTCCGGACTATTACTCTCTTAATGTTTTTCTTTAAATCAGTGTTAGTTTTTGAGATATAACTTGTTTTCAAGGAAGATTTTATTTCACTTCTATAAATACGAAAACATGACACCTCTCATAAATGAAAGTCACATATAAAAATAAAGGCATTTCTTTAAAACCATCTCCCACTTTGGGAAATGGTTTAGAAGAGTGAATGTGGGATTTGTGAATCAAAGGACCTTGGCTTGGTTACTTACAGGTTCTTTGATTTAGGAAAAATCACTTAACTTCTTTGAGTACCAGTCTCCTCAAAAGGAAAAAAAAAAACAGCAGGGGAAATGATACTAATGCCCACTGCAAGAGTTATGAGGATTAGAAATGACACATAATAACTGGCACATTTTAAGTGTAGGGACCCAGAAGTTGACCACTAGTTTTATAATTATGTCCTTAGTATTAGTCTATGAACGTGTTCTTCCTGGCTTTCTTCTGAAACTTTGCCTTCTTTCTTTCTCTAAGCAACATTGGCTAAATCAAGCTACAGAGGAAAACAGGTGACTTATTTTTAAGCCTAAATTCAAGCGAGTATGGCAGATTCAATTCTTCTCCTGTGCAAATGCCTTTTCATAGGCTGTGGTGCCTGGATCACTTTTTGGAAAAGGGTTGTGATCACGGGCTGTGATTGAGTAAGGCTGGCTGTCTGCTCCAAGTGTGGGACGCGAGAGGCTGATACTGCCTATTTGACAGCCCTTAACTCCTGCCTCCTCCACACCAATCCCTCACAGCTTGCCAGAATCTGCATCTTGCAGGATACCTCTATTTCAGCCATAACTGCTTTCTTAAAAGAGGCCCCAAGGTCCCTTCAAATAAATCACACTCATTAAGTCTATTTCCCGTCCTAAAAGTGAAAGTGTTAGTTGCCCAGTTGTGTCTTACTCTTTGCAATTCCATGGATTGTAGGCCACCAGGCTCCTCCGTCATGGGATTCTCCAGGCAAGAATACTGGAGTGTGTTGCCATGCCCTTCTCTATGGGATCTTCCCGACCCAGGGATTGAACCTGGGTCTCCTGCATTGCAGGCAGATTCTTTACTGTCTGAGCCACCAGGGAAGCCCTTCCCTCCTGAGGAGGTCTGCTAGAGCAAAGCCCTCTCGCATTCTTCAGATTCTGTCACCTCTTTCCCAAAAGAACTCACCCTCCAGGCCAGCTGATTCTCCTTGTTGAGAGAGAGAAGAGCTGCTGGTGTAACTGTGATTGTTCTATCACTTTCCTCACTCTGTGATGTACAGTAAAGATTTAGCAAGTACTTGCAGGGGCTCCTTGCTGGGGTAAAGGGGACGTGTGTGCAGCCTGTGCCCCAGTTAGTGCTGGGGTCTCCTCAGCAGCTTGCCCAGTGGACTCCTCAAATAGTTTTTGGCAGAGGGCAGCACTATCAGGAGTGACACAGTAGAAAATCATGAGACATAAAAGACTCCTTAGGACACTTCCGCTTCTGCTAGCTCGCCCTCTGAAATGAACCAGTAAACAAATCATGAAAACAAGAGCAGAATTATTCTTCTGGGTTTGAAGGGCTTTGTCCTAGTAGGAAAAGAGCACTGGAGAAAGAAGCTTGACGAAGAATACTTAGAAGAACTGGACTTTCAAATGACGTTTGGATGCTGACAGATTCTCAGAGCTGACATAGACATTTCTAATACTTGTCCGTTACTATTTAATACGATAGGTTAAGTGTTGCTTCTGGGAGCTTGGACTGTTCACTTCCAAGAAGTGAAAAGATGCTCGTTATTTTGCTGATTACTTCTCTTTAGAATTTTCATTGCTCTTACATCCACAAACTGCTCCCTGGTAATTTTTCTTACTAGCAAACCCATAACCTGATTGGCTTTTCCTGAAATAGAGGGTGTTGTGAAGTCACTCAGGACACAGCTATGGTGCTGATGGGATCAATTAATGTGAGTCATAGCCTGAGGGAAGGTGTTTTGTGGAGTGTTACAATGTGACAAAGATGAGTTTAGAAATAATAGCTTGTTTTATGACTACATTTCACGATCTTGTTCACCCAGATATTTGTGACAGTCACTTTCTGGGGGAAATGTAAAGGGTGAGATAGAGGAAGACAAACTGGCAAACTTTATGATTTAGAAGGAATCGATGTTTATCGACGAGCACTTCATCATTTCAGAGGGCTTTAAGAGAAGGCTGCTTTTACAGACAATGAAAAGGGACTGTTAGTTCAGATGGCATCACCCGAAAGCTCTCCACGCCTCCTGCTTACTTCACTTTCCATTTTCTTTTTCTGCTTCTTGTTAGAAATCACAGCACCTCTGTGTGATTGGATTTGAAAATGACCAAAGAAGCTTTGACTAAAGGCCAAGGTTTGGAGAAGGAAATGGCAATCTACTCCAGTATTCTTGCCTGGAAAATCCCATGGACAGAGGAGCCTGGTGGGCTACTGTTGATGGGGTCACAAAGAGTTGGACATGACTGAGTGACTAAGCACTGCACAAAAGCCAAGGTTAAGTTGGTGTGTGAAAATGTGCTATTTTTTTTTAATTGAATTTTGTGGCTGAGCTTTTATAGTTTTGTGGCATTCTTTGGGAATCTGAATTTGATGATTATGTGAAAATTTTCTAATAAGATGAGAGGTTTGAGTAACTCGCTGTTGGAATTTTCTTCCTTAATTTCAGTTTTCATCCACAGTCTTCTTGACTCTAACTCTTCCAAGGGGGCTGCCTTATTTCTGAGGAACACAAAACCTCTGCCTGGATTTAAAGACTGAATGTCTTTGTATCCCCTCTGTCTTCCTCCCCCTCCATCCTCATCAGGCTTTCTATGTCATCTCTCCCAGACTGCATCTTCTCCTCGTCCTGTTTCTTTTCTTCCTTCTCTCTAAACTTTCACTCCATAAATCCATTTCCCAGACCTGACTTTTCTTTTACTCTCTCTGCCTCTCCAAATTCAGCAAGCCTCATTCAGGTCCAGTTCTGCCAAGGGTGTCAGATTATTCCATTCTCTGTAAGTTCTCATTCCTCCGAAGTAGTTTTTAAAGCCGTGCTATTGACTAGAAATGAAACACAGACCCTATATGTAATTTTATACTTTCTGGAAATAACTAAAATGAATTTCAATAATATATCTTATTTAATGTAATATTTCCAAAATATTTTCATTTCTGTCTGTAATTAAGATTATTAATGAGATAGCTTTATTTTTTCCTAAGCCTTACAAATCTGATTTATATTTTATTCTTATAACACATCTCAGTTTGGACTACTACATTGCAGGTGCTCAGTGTGGTGAGTGACTGCTGTATTGAACCAGGCAGGTTAAGAGTTGGTACTAGATTCTACAGGTGGTACTGCTGCTGCTGCTGCTAAGTCGCTTCAGTCGTGTCCGACTCTGTGCGACCCCATAGACGGCAGCCCACCAGGCTCCCCCGTCCCTGGGATTCTCCAGGCAAGAACACTGGAGTGGGGTGCCATTCCCTGCTCCGACAGGTGGCACTAGTGGTAAAGAACCCATGTGCCTATTCAGGAGTCATAAGAGGTGTGCGTTCGATCCCTGGGTTAGGAGGATCTCCTGGAGGAGGGAATGGCAGCCCACTCCAGTGTTCTTGTCTGAAGAATCCCATGGACAGAGGAGTTGCAAAGAGTCGGATATGACTAAAATGACTTAGCACTCACGCACCACATTCTCCAGCTCTCAAACATGCTCTTTCTTATTTCATATCTTTTCACTTGAACCAAACTGCAAACCAGTCCTTAGAATTGGAGGCTATATTTTATACTTCTTCTGTCTTCGTATTTCATTCCTGAGTGGACTGTAAGCTGTTAATAATTGCCTATTGATGGATTGGTAATATCATTGCAAGGAAAGTTATGACTAACCTAGATAGCATATTCAAAAGCAGAGACGTTATTTTTGCCAACAAAGGTCCGTCTAGTCAAGGCTATGGTTTTTCCAGTGGTCATGTATGGATGTGAAAGTCGGACTGTGAAGAAAGCTGAGTGCCGAAGAATTAATGCTTTTGAACTGTGGTGTTGGAGAAGACTCTGGAGAGTCCCTTGGACTGCAAGGAGATCCAACCAGTCCATTCTGAAGGAGATCAGCCCTGGGATTTCTTTGGAAGGAATGATGCTAAAGCTTTGGCCACCTGATGCAAAGAGCTGACTCATTGGAAAAGACTCTGATGCTGGGAGGGATTTGGGGGCAGGAGGAGAAGGGGACAACAGAGGATGAGATGGCTGGATGGCATCACTGACTCTATGGACGTGAGCCTGAGTGAACTCCAGGAGTTGGTGATGGACAGGGAGGCCTGGCGTGCTGTGATTCATGGGGTTGCAAAGAGTCGGACATGACTGAGCAACTGAACTGAACTGAACTGAATATCATTCTTATCTGTGACCCCCATTTAAGTAAAACTTACTTCCACTATAGTGTCCTCATGCTTAAAATTTCCCTCCTCTTTCCTGTACATCTAGTATGATTCAATTACCGTATCACCTCTGTTTTGTTACAGTTGAAACTTAGGGCGTCTGTGTCGAATGGGATTATAAGAAATAGATATGCTTTATTTGCAGTTGCATTGCACTAGAGAGCAGCATTTTCACAGAATACTCATCACTCCAACAACTCAGGCAAAACAGGATTTATAGCTGAAGTCAGTGGAATAGTTGTCCCCATTGTTTTTTCACTTTCCTGGCAGAGACTGGCCAAAGACTCACAAGAGTCTCCTGGTCACAGGACCCAGCCGTGACTCAGAGGCTCTCCCGTTTGGTTCCATAACGGCAAGGATACAGTTTTACAAGCTGAAACCAAATCACTGGCATGGAAATAGCTTGTAAAACTGCAAGGAGGGAAGGTTGTAGGGAAGGGAAGGAAGCCCTAGAGAGGACCAGGGAGCAGATGGGGTCCTGAAGTAGAGGATGCTTCCAGACTCTGACAGGGGTGCTCGGATGGGGGGAAGTGGGAGGAGATGACACCCCTTTTCTGTTCCACAGTCTCATGAACAATGTACAGTTGTGTGTTATTTGTAGCCCTCTCATCAATTTAATTGAAGGCAAAGGTCTCAAAGACAGAATGCTGGAGTTATAACTCTAGAACTGTGCTAATAAGCAGTAAGTCAAAGTCCATGATTTTTCTCATCACATAAAATTGTCGTATTAAAGTTACAAATGTTATCTCCATACAGCCTAATGGTGAGCACATCTTACAATCTTTATTAAGAATCTGTCAGTGGGCTCCTAAATGACCCACTTATTTAACTCTAAAGTCTTGTTTCTGTTTCTTATTGGTAAGATCAATCTTAGTTCCCTATTTACTTTTTCTCCCCACATGATAGCAAATATATCTGCTACTGAGCAGAATTGCTTAGCTGGGCTTAAGTTTGCATTTTAAAAAATGTTCACATTCCAAACCCTCGGTACCTTCACAGGTGAATAGAATTTTGACAATAAGGTCTTAGTGAAGTGAAAGTCACTCAGCCATGTCCGACTCTTTGTGACCCATGGACTGTGCAGTCCATGGAATTCTCCAGGCCAGACTACTGGAGTGGGTAGCCGTTCTCTTCTCCAGGGGATCTTCCCAACCCAGGGATATAACCCAGGTCTCCTGCATTGCAGGTAGATTCTTTACCAGCTGAGCCATCAGGGAAGCCCAAGAGGACTGGAGTGGGTAGCCTATCCCTTTTTCAGCAGATCTTCCCAACCCAGGAATTGAACCAGGGTCTCCTGCATTGCAGGCAGATTCTTTACCAGCTGAACTACTAGGGAAGCCCCAAGTGGCTACAAGTAAGCCCCAAGGTCTTAGTATCACACTAATTCCATGGAAGCAAAGGTACAAGTCAGGACGCACATGGCTTCAGATGAAGGGCTTGGGAGCTTGCTGTGACCGAAGTGTGAAAATTCTGTCAAGCTTCTGCTGCTGACTTTTTTCTCTCAGGACAGTGCATGCTGTCCATGGCCTGGCCCACTCTCTGATCCAGAGCACAGGCCTGGACGTGTGCATGCTGACTCTGAGGGGCCTAGAAAACACCCCAGTTTCAAAGCACACATACTGGCCACCTGATGCCTGGCACTCTGAGTCAAGGGCAGCCCTCCTTTCATTCATGTCTTTGTCGATGGCAGTGGACATGCCCACAGGTGAAAGATCTTGCTTCTTTATGCTAGTGTGTGGTGAAGCATAGTGTGCAGATGAGCCTTGTGATGATTATCTTTTCCTGCATTATGTATGCCTTGATTCGATTACTTGAAATGTAATTTTAAGTTTCTTAAAGCGAATAATAAAAACAAAATAGGATTTGTATTTTGTATGTCTTTGATTGTTAAATTTCATTTTCTAGTAATTTGTTTTTATTGCGTTTACGAAAGTATTGGTCTTCAGTGGGTCCTTTGTCATAGATATTTGAGAAACACTAGTTTTATTCATTGGAGAAGGCAATGGCACCCCACTCCAGTACTCTTGCCTGGAAAATCCCATGGATGGAGGAGCCTGGAAGGCTGCAGTCCATGGGGTCGCTAGGAGTCGGACACTACTGAGCGACTTCACTTTCACTTTTCACTTTCATGCATTGGAGAAGGAAATGGCAACCCACTCCAGTGTTCTTGCCTGGAGAATCCCAGGGACAAGGGACCCCGGTGGGCTGCTGTCTATGGGGTCACACAGAGTCGGACATGACTGAAGCAACTTAGCAGCAGCAGCAGCAGTTTTATTCATTAGCATATAGAGGTGGCATGAGGTTTTTTTTTTGGCCCTGAGAGTAGATTTTGATATGGGCAGGAAAAAGGAATCACAGAGCCCCGGAGACCAGAAGGAATAAAGGAGATAGGATATTGTTTCAGTGAAAAAATGGCACCCTCATTATTTTGCCTGAGGCTTGCTCCTGAATCTATTAGTAGATCTACCATTCTACAAGCTCTTATTGAATGTGTAATGTTTTCTATGTTGAAGGCATTGTCCTTGGTGGTGCCTTTTCCTCTTGCTAAAGCTCCAGGTCAGTGGTTCTTGCAAACTTGGTGGCTATACATCAGAATCACATGGGAAGCTTTATAAAAAATGTTAAGTCCCAGGGCTCCATCTGAAAACCCACTGAGTCTACATCTCAGTTGGGTGACATCTCTGAAGCTACATCTTCAAAAGGTGATTTTGGTGCTTGGCTTGGGTGGGGTAGCTTTAGCCCTTGGTCATCCATTGAAATGAGGTCAAGTGGAATTAGCAACTACTGGAATATGAAAAATGTAACAAACTCAAAACACATTTATTCAGTATTTTATTCTCTCACCTAGTGGATACAAAGAAGTTGTACTAACCGGGAAAATTAATGCTAATTTCTATAACCAGAACACACACATCTCAATGGCTCAATATAATAGAACTTTATTTTTTGCTCTTATAGCATCCTGTGCGGACGTTCCTGGTCAGGCTGTTCTCCTGGTCAATACTTCTTAAAATGGTGAATCAGAAGTGCATGCTTTTTAAACTTGGTACCCAGCCATCCTTACCACATAGCCGCTAGCTTGCTCATGAAGGGGAAAAAGAGGAGAATCATGCCTGAGGGAGTGTTTTTTTTTTTTTTTTTGTTTTAAGCCAGGCCTGCAAGTGGCATGGATTCCTTCTGCTCACATTGCCTATCTAGATGTTGTCATAACAGCTCCATTAAATGAAGGGGAGCAGGGAAATTAGATCTCCGTAAGTATCCAGGCAGCATAGAAGACGTTTTGGTGAATATGTAAGTATTGTCTGTACCGCACAAGTATGAAGTGTAGTCTTTGTGAATATTTTAAGCAATTTTATTTCCTCCAAGATAGTAGGAAATAAGACCACTGAAGAGATCTGGTTTAAACAAATACAAATTTAGTAGTTTCTATGAAGAGACCTACAAAGAGTGTTCTGCTCTTAATTCAACTTTCCAAATAGAGGCATTTATTTGATTTTTTTTTTTAACTTTATTTTTGGCCTTGCTGAGTCTTTCTTGCTGTATGTAGGCTTCTCATTATGAAGGCTTCTCTTGTTGCGGAGCACAGGCTCCAGGGTGTGTGGGTTTCAGTAGTTGAAGCATGTGGCTCAGTAATTGTGGCTCATGGGCTCCAGTGCGTGTGCTCAGTAGCTGTGGCCCACAGGCTTTGTTGCCCCTTGGCGTGGGGGATCTTAGTTCCCTGCGTAGGGATCGAATCCATGTCCCCTGCATTGGCATGTGGATTCTTAACCCACGGACTGCCAGCGAAGTCCCGAGGCATTTGTTTTTGTGTTGTAAATTATAGCATCAGTACCTGTAATAATAGGTGTGTATTGGCCACCTCCTGTGGGGTTTTCCAACGCTGATGTTGCCATTCTACATTCTAGATATTTTGAAGTCAGGTTCTCGTTTGATTTACCTCATACTGTCTTTGATAGAAAAAGATTTCTTGATATACACAAAGATAAGCAGTACTGTTAGAGAAATCAGGGAGTCTAACTCTGTAAAATCTGATTAAGTCAGATAAGAATAAAATACGCAAACTTGAGCTCATGAATTTGCAGTATCTTTGGGAGATGAGTCATCATACTTGAAATAATAAGTATATCATATTGTAGATGATAAATACTAGTATGAAAGATGGAAGAGCTTACACTCCGAGGATAGCATAGAGAAGACAGAGGTCAGTCAGGCTTGAATGGTCTTGGAAGATTTTACTGACTTTATGATGGCTGGTGACAGTACAGGAACAAGCTAGATCTTAAGTCTCACTTTCCAGGTGATCTCACACGTTATCTTCCCGTCTCCTCAAGGTCTATCCTTTCTCACTGCCGTAACATTCCGTCTCCTATAGTAAGGGCCTCAGGAAAGTTTGGCTGGGGGAGGGTAGGAATGTTTATTTTTATGTTATGTTCCATAATGAACTGTACTGCCAGTATATTCATTTGGATTTGAATATCTTCAATTATGGGGCTTCCCAGGTGGTTCAGTAATAAAAGAATCTGCCTGCCAAACAGGAGACACAGATTTGATCCCTGGGTTTGGAAGATCCCCTGGACCAGGAAATGGCAATCCACTCCACCATTCTTGCCTGAGAAATTCCAGGGACAGAGGAGCCCAGAGGTGGGCTACAGTCCATGGGGTTACAAAGAGTAGGACACGACTTAGTGACTAAACCACCAACTTCAATTATTGTTGTTTTCCAGGTACCCCATATTTTAGAAAGTTTTAGTTAATTTATTATTTATTTGCTTATTTTTTGGCTGTGCTGGGCCTTGTTGCTGTGTGTGGGCTTTCTCTGCTTCGAGTGGGGGCTGCTCTCCAGTTGCAGCGCACTGGCTTCGTGTCTGTGCTGGCTCCTCTTGTGGAACAGAGGCTCTAGAGCGTGGGCTCCCACAGTTGTGGCACTTGGGCTTAGTCGGCCCATGGCACATGTAGTCTTCCTGGACCAGGGATTGAACCCGTGTCCCTGGCATTGGCAGGCAGACTCTAAATCACTGGACTGCCAGGGAAGTCTCACTTCTTATTTTAAGATTAACATGGAATCTCGTGGACCTAGCACCAAAACAGGTGAAGTGGCCAGGACCAGAGTGCCTTGCCTCACAGTACAATGCCCTTGAGTTGATATAAATATTGGTTTTCTGTAAGGCTTCTCTAATATTCGTTTTCTTCAGACTTGTGAAATGTAAGTTCTTACCAGTGCTTTCTCATTTTTTCTTAATTATTCTTGAGTTGTTATTTACTTCGGGGCCAAAAACCTGAATCCTAGCTGCATCTTACTGAAGGGGTCTTTCTTGATTCCATTTGCTTCCAGCCACTGAAAAGTCTAGAAGGTTAGCCCCTACCAGGGCTGTCGTCTCCTTTACAAATATTGACTGTTAACTGACTCTTTATTTGAGCAGACACCAGGTGTTTGGGTGTTGAAATATGTTCTTTCAGTAAACTTTTTTCCCCGTTAGTCCTCTTGTTTAGTGCCAGATGACCCTGGTCTTTCAATGGCTCTTCCAACATATGTTGTACATACATTGTACTTCTTCCATGAGTTCATCAAGGTTGGTCTCTGGTCACTGCATACATGAGGACACTTGTGAATTCACTTTTCTAGTGTGTTGATTCGGAGAAGGCAATGGCACCCCACTCCAGTACTCTTGCCTGGAAAATCCCATGGATGGAGGAGCTTGGTGGGCTGCAGTCCATGGGGTCGCTAGAGTCGGACACGACTGAGCGACTTCACTTTCACTTTTCACTTTCATGCATTGGAGAAGGAAATGGCAACCCACTCCAGTGTTCTTGCCTGGAGAATCCCAGGGATGGGGGAGCCTGGTGGGCTGCTGTCTATGGGGTCGCACAGAGTCGGACATGACTGAAGCGACTTAGCGGCAGCAGCAGCAGCAGCAGTGTGTTGATTGGTATCTGAGTCTGAAGAGCTGGCACACACAACCCAGTCTTGTCCAGTACAAAGGAGCGTAAAGCTCCATGAAATTAGGTGATTGAAGCAGTCACTTAGCTAGTTAAAAAGTTAGGTGCAGTTAGAACCACCAGGTTATCTCTAAGTCCACATGTAAACATCTTATTGGGTTAAGAAAATTGGCTACTTAAAATTGTTTTCACTTATTAGGATTGTGGATGAGTAATAATTACCCTTCTGAGTAATTACCTTTTGAAGTAATTACACTCCTGGGATGTATCCTTAGGAAATATAATTTGACAGAAAAAAAGTTACACGTACAGCATTGTTCATTGAGCCATTATTCAAAATGGCAACAGTGTCCAAAGAGATGAATGGTTAAATAATTGATGATGCGCTCAAATGATCGATTATAATTGTTGAAAAGATAATTGATGACTTTATAGCAACTTGAAATAAAGTCTGTAACATGATGTGAGATTAAAATATCAGGATACAAAGATGTGGGTTTTCCCACCTAGTAAACCAAAATTTCCTAGGAGAGGGAGGGCCCATGGGAAGCAGTCAGACAATGATGAGGTAAAACTTAAGTGAGTCCCTTAAGTGAAGTCGCTCAGTCGTGTCTGACTTTGTGACCCCATGGACAGTAGCCAACCAGGCTCCTCCGTCCATGGGATTTTCCAGGCAAGAATAACTGGAGTGGGTTGCCATTTAAAATCCCCTATATCTGTGAAGCTTGAAATATGGACAAATGAAAGGCAAGAGAGGCTGGAAAGGTTGCAGTGTTATCCATTCATCAACTTCAATGCACCCACATTGTTGTAGATACCATGAGGAAATAGAGAGATGGTTTTAAAATTGTTCCTCCATGGATACTTGTCTATACAAGGTCACAATTTCTTTGAGAACTCTTTGTTTACTTGGGAACATTTCAGTTATTAATATATTCAGTTGATATTTGAAATTTCTCAACAAGGTAAAACTTATCTTTTAAAAATGATAGCATTTTCTAGAACACACATGCTGCACAACAGTTACCAAATATTTGAATTTTAATAGTTCTTAGAACTAATTTCTGCCCTTGAATTGAGTTTCGGTTAAAATAGTCTGAATCTGTCTACTCTAGTAGCAAAGCTGAGGCTAAGTGTACCCCAAGGACTCATTATTTTGCCACTAAGCAAGTTGCAGAAATAATATTTATTAAGCTCCTGGGAGCATGTATTAAGAACAAAACAAGTTACTCCAAAGATGTAGTTTTGCAAGAAGCACACCCCAACTTTGGAGGTGGACCGCAAGGTTGTAGCACAGAAGCAAAAGGCCGAAGGGCACTCAATAAATCATATTTCCCGTTACCTTCTTTCATACAGAACCTCAGCTAACTCATCCTAGAAAAATAAGACCCTGGTTTTTAATGACATCCAGGGAGGCATATTGTAATCATATTGAGGGATGGCTTTGTGAATGGACAATAAATATGTCTGCATATTGGTGTTACTACATTTGAAAAAGTGTTGCTCAGTTATTGCAAAAGCCTCAAGGATTAAAAATGCCTGTGTTAGGCACTGGCTCTGGGGTGGCAGTTAATTTTTCAGGATCTCTGTGGTCTATGTTCAGGGAAGCAAAACAGCCTCATACCATAAATTGAGCACTCTGATAATACACACAGATGCTTATTATCTTAATAAAAATAAAGCTACAACTGTTTCTGCACAGGACTCCATAATTAAGTGTAGTTTTATCATCAAATAATGTGTTAAACATCTTCAGAACAGCCTAGAAAACCTAGTAATCTCATTTGCTTATTTAATAAATATCTATTGAAGATAGCTAGCAGGAAGCTGCTGGATAGCACAGGGAGCCTATCCCAGGGCTCTGTGATGACCTAGAGGGATGGGATGTGGCGGGGGGTGGGAGAGAGGTCCAAGAAGGAGGGGATATATGTATACATGAGCTGATTCACTTCATTGTACTGCAGAAACTAACACAACATTGTAAAGCAATTATGTATATATTAAAAAAACCCTACCAAGTATCATATGCATATCATGCTATTAATATACAAAGTACCATCTTAGGTACTTTAAACCTTATGTACCACAAAAAAGGGGTCCTTCCCTCAAACAAACTTGAGGTTGGAGAGGAAACACAGATAACACGAACCAAAGAAGTGTATGATAGAGGACTGCGAGGAGAAGCAGGTGGAGTTATTAGGGATCTTGAGCTTGGCCTTATATGTCAAATGTTCTCCTGGTAAGGACATTCATTCTCTCAACAAATATTAATACTGATTCAATGACATGTGCCAGGCCCTGTGTTGGTAATGAGTGTTTAATGGTGAAGACTGATTTGGTCCATTACTCTTCACACTCACAGTGTGAAGAGGAGCTAGGCCTGAAACAAATGATCAGCAAGTAAAGCCCCCCAAAAGTTATCTCAGCAGTGCTCGGCTGATTCTGAGAGTGAGAACCCACTTCTTGTTGCCAGTGGAGCAGAGACTGCATCAGCTGTTCTCCCTGTAGGCTGGTGGGGAGGTAGGGCTTTTGTGAGATAAATTTTAGTTGGAAAATGATACTTTAAGAGAGCCTCCTGCTGCTGCTGCTGCTAAGTCGCTTCAGTCGTGTCCGACTCTGTGTGACCCATAGGCGGCTGCCCACCAGGCTTACCGTCCCTGGGATTCTCCAGGCAAGAACACTGGAGTGGGTTGCCATTTCCTTCTCCAATGCATGGAAGTGAAAAGTGAAAGTGCAGTCGCTCAGTCGTGTCCGACTCTAGCGACCCCGTGGACTGCAGCCCACCAGGCTCCTCCGTCCATGGGATTTTCTAGGCAAAAGTACTGGAGTGGGGTGCCATTGCCTTCTCCTTAAGAGAGCCTCCTAAGCACTAGCTTTCTGCCAAAAGTGACTATTCAGGCGGTTCTACTGCAGAGAAAAGGGGAGAAAAAGCCCTTCAAGGTTCACCTTTGTTATTACTGTACTTTGATCATTTTATCATCGGAACCTGTCCTTTGTTTGACATTGTGGCTGATTATGTAAGTCTGGAAAACATTCCATAATTCTCATTTCTCTAGTATATTATACAGTGTGTTATTGGTCTCTCCCCGTGAATGATAATATGTGAACGTCTATGCCATTATCTATAGTGTCCCATTTAATCCCATTATCTGTAGCATCTCCTTCTTATTATAGCACCACTTCAGGTTCCTGGATGCTGATTTATGGATGCACAGCAAAGAAACTGTATTTAAAAATAATGATCAAAGCCAGGAGCGATACACTTCAGTGCCTCACTTCTCAGAATACCTGAGGCTCTTCCCTTTCAAGATGCTTCATTAGTGGGTATTTATTCCCAATTACACAGCTCACAGCGATAATGTATTAGTTTTTGATCCAAGTAATTTGCTGCAGAAGTTTATCTCATCAAGGAATTTGAGACTATCCCCAATGTAAACTTAAATAGTTAACTCTGGATTTCTGTATTTATGAGTGATGGGATATCGTGAATAAGTCAAACCCAGAGAAAATACACAAATGTAACTCTGAATCAGTGATTGTCAAACTGCACCAGTCCTGGGAACCGTTCTGAAGCACCATGTTGTGCATTAGCCTGATGAAAGGGGAGATGCTTTGCTTTAAAATGAGGTTGGAAGCTGGATACACCTACTTCTCTAGGCTGCAGGGAACCTCCAAGGAGCCTCAAGTCTTCTCAGAGTTCTGAAGCCTCCACCACAGACCAGGGGTCCTCAAAGTGTGTGATCCATAGGCTCCCGTGGGCCATAGGCTTCCTCCTGGTGGGCCCTGAAGTGATCGTTTTCATAAGCACATGATCCACGTTTCTGTAGATTTTCTTCTTCCCTGTATGATGCTGTGTGTGTGTGCTCAGTCATGTCCGACTCTTTGCGACCCCATGGACTGTAGCCTGCCAGGCTCCTCTGTCCATGGGATTTCTCAGGCGAGAATACTGGAATGGGTTGTCATTTCCTAGTTCAGGGGATCTTCCTGACCCAGGGATCAAATCTGCATCTCCCGAATTGACAGGTGGATTCTTTACCACTAGTGCCACCGGTATGTGGCTAAAAGCTTAATCATGATCTATCCCAGTTATTATAGGATACAAAAATTTGGTACTGTGTACCTTCTTGATTGTTTTTGCCTTTTTTGCTTTTAAATTAAATTATAAAAAAAACCCCAAAACAAAAGCTGAGTTCTTTTCCTGTTGACAAGTAGAAGCCCAAATTGTAGGTGGGTCTTAGGTCTCTTAGTTTACCCAAATGAGCTGGGAAAATGTTTGAAAAAATGTTTGAAAATCTTCCCCATAAAAATACATTCGATTTCTTTCCTGTCTACTTTTGGCAGCTAGTACTTGTCTATACAAGTAGACAAATGAGCATGTTTTCATTCCAGTACATTTTATTTCCTCTGTGGCCACCTTCTGATGGAGGTATGAAAAACCAAAATGTGGATAGCTGGAGGGAAAAGTAGAAATAGTGAAGGGCCCTATTAATGGAAGTAGTGATACGTGAAAGAGCTTTTAGATGCTGAGAATACAACTGTGTAGCAGTTTATTGCTTTGTTTTGTGCAAATTCAAAATCAGCAGGAAGTCACTGCCCAGTTCCTGGCCATGTCCCAGCCTCACTAATCCTACCCTTTGCATAACCTAAGCCTCCTGACTCCCAGAGGCAGGATCAGCTCCCCCCTCATCTTAGAAAGCCATCTTGAATATAGCCAGGAGGGACCTAAGTGGCTGCCACGTACTCTGACATCTGCATTACTTTACTCTTCAAATTCTTAACCCGTTTTGTCACTCATTGGAAAAGTGGAGCTTTTCTGTGCGTAGTGATACAAGCCTTCTAGAACGGTTCAGGGCTTCCTTGGTGGTTCAAATGCTAAGGAATCCACCTGTAATGCAAGAGACACGGGTTCTTTCCTTGGGTCTGGAAGATACCCTGGTGGAGGAAATAGCAACTCACTTCAGTACTCTTGCCTAGAGAATCCCAGAGACAGAGGAGCCTGGACTACAGCCCATGGAGTCGCAAGAGTTGGACAGGACTGAGCAACTAACACTTAGAGCGGTTCCAGGACCAGTCGTGTCAGCATCAGCTGGGATTTTGTTGGGAAATGTAAAATCTTAAAGTACCCCCCTTAGACTCACTGAATCAAAACCTGCATTTTGGCAAGATTTCCAGGTGACTCCTGTATACATGAATGGTAGAGAAGCACTTGTGCAAATGCATTCCCTTTCTTTCCATCCTACTGGCTGCCTGTAGCCTTAACGCCCACCCCCCCCCCGCCCCCCGCCCGGGTACACACCCACCTCATGGTGGCTGCCAGTGCACCGCCTGCCTGTTCTTGGGGCTACCTACTCACAGATTGGCCATCACCATATTGGGCTCAGCTCTTTCGGTATTTTGCCGCCTTGTCTCAGATGGTGTTTCCCCTAGTTTGTCTTCAGTTGTCTGCTTTGATGACTTTCAGGAAAGTCATACTACTAATATATCCAACTGGAATCTCTCCCAGTATGTGGAGCTCTGCATTCACCCAGTGCCTGTCCACCCAGTCCACTGTTCCTGAATAATGTTAACCACCTCATTCTCCTACCCAGGAAACATCTTTAAACTAGATATTAACCTGAAGAATTCTTTTAAAAGTGATTCTTTTTCTGGCTTCGCCACACAACTTGCATGATCTTAGTTTCCCAACCAGGATCGAACGTAGATCCTTGGAAGTTAAAAGCACAGACTTCTAACCACTGGACCACCAGGGAATTCCCTAAAAATGATTTTTTTTGAGATTCTCCAGTGATTAAGTATCACCTAAAAAGGATTAAACAGAGTCCTATATACTATCTAAAAGAGACTCACTTCAGAGCTAAGACTGTGAGCCCACACAAAGACTGAGAGTGAGGGGATGGAAAAAGATATTAATGAAAACAGAAACAACAAGAAAATGGGGACAGCAACACTCACATCAGACAGAAAAGACTTTAAACCAAAGACAGAGACATTATACAATGAAGGGATGGATGCAGAAGAGGATATTGTACCTGTTAGCATATATGCATCCACCGTAGGAGCACCTAAATATATAAAGCAAATAGTAACAGACATAAAAGGAGAAATTGACAATAATACACTAATACTAGGGGCTTTGACACCCCATTTACATCGATGGATAGATCATCTAGACAGAAAATAAAAAAGGCAGCAGCGCTTTTAAAAGGCAAAATAGATCAATGGGCCTTAATAGATATCTACAGGGCATTCCATCCCAAAACAGCAGAATATTCATCCTTTTCAAGTGGATATAGAATGTTTTCCATGAGAGATCATGTGGTGGGCCTTTCAACATATTTAAGATGATAGAAATTACGTCAAGTATTTTTTCTGACCACTAGAAACTAGTGGTATAAAACTAGAAATCAGTTACGGAAAGAAAAATGGGAAAAGAAGAAACGTGGAGAATAAATTACATGCTACTGAAAAACCAATGGATCAATGAAGGAATTAAAGAGGAAATCATAATATACCTTAAGACATGTGAAAAATGGAAACACGGCATTCCAAAATCTGTGGGCTGTGGCAAAAGCAGTCTAAGAGGGAAGTTTATAGCAATATAGCCCTTCAAGAAAAATCTTAAATAAACAGCCTGACCCACCACATAAAAAATTAGAAACAAAAGAATAAATGATGCCCAAAGTCAGCAGAAGAGAGGAAATAAGAAGATATAAAAAACAATGGAAAAGATCAATGGAACCAAGAGCTGTTTTTTTAAAAGATTAGAAAAAAATTGATAAACCTTTAGCCAGGATCACCAAGAAGAGAAGAGAGAGGACTCAAATAAAATAAATGAAAGAGGGGAAATAACAAGCAATACTACAGAGTTACAAAAAAGAGAATGCTATGAACAGTTACATGCCAACAAATTGAACAATCTAGAAGAATTGGACAAGTTTCTAGAAACATACAGCCTGCCAAGACTGAATAAGAAATAATCTGTTTTGTAACAAACAGATCATCATGAATTTGCGATTAAAAGTTTCCTAGAAGAGAACATTGGCAGAACATTCTGACATAAATTGTAGCAACATTTTTTGGATCTATCGCCTTAGGCAAAAGAAATATAAGCAAAAATAAACAAATGGGACATAATTATACTTAAAAGCTTTTGCGCAGCAAAGGAAATCATTGAAAAAATGAAAAGACAACCTACTGAATGGAAGGAAATATTTTCAAATGATCTGACCAATAGGGGCTAATGTCCAAAATACATAAACAGTCGATATAATTTCAATACTGAAAAAACCCTCAAACAAAGAAACTAATCAAAAAATGGGCAGAAGATCTGAATAGACATTTCTCCAAAGAAAGACAGATGGCCATTAGGCACATGAAAAGAATGTCAACATTGTGAATCATCAGAGAAATACAAATCAAAACAACAATGAGATATCACCTAACACCTATCAGAATGGTATCATCCCAAAGACTATAAATAAAAAATGTTGGCAAGGATGTGGAGAAAAGGAAATTTTATACACTGTTGGTAGCAGCCACTGTGGAAAAATAATTTACAAGATAAAATTCCACAGCCACTGTGGAAGACAGTATGGAGGTGCCTCAGAAAACTAAAAATAGAACTCTGACATGTTCCAGCAATTCCTCTCCTGGGTATATGTCTGAAGAAAACAAAAGCACTAATTCAAAAAGATACATGCATGTCAGTGTTTACAGCAGCGTTATTCTCCATAGCCGAGATACAGAAGAAACTTGTGTCCAGTAGCAGATTAATGATTAAAGAAGTGATAGTTACACATGCAGTGGAATATTACTCAGCCATAAAAAAGAATGAAAATTTTGCTATTTGCAACCACATGGATTGACTTGGAGGATATTATGCTTGGTGAAATAAGTCAGACAGAAAAAGATAAATATTTTATGATATCACTTATATATGAAATCGAAAATAACACAACAAATTTATGAATATAACAAAACAGAAACAGATTCCCAGGTATAGAGGGAAGGGTGAGACAACATACAGGTAGGTGGTTAAGAGGTACAAAGTACTGTATACCACATAAATAAGCTACAAGTACATGTTATACAGCACAGGAAATATAGTCAATATTTTATAAGTTTAAATGTAGTACAATCTAGAAAAATATTAAATCACTGTTTAATTAATTTCACATGTGAAATTAATATATTATAAATCATGTCTACTTCAATAAAAAACTATTGCTCATAACCAGCAAGAACAAAGAAGCAGTAAAATAGGTTGTTACACTGTTGATGTGAATGTAAACTGTTACAGCCTTTGTGTAAGTTATTAAATGAAAACTGTACATATAAACATAAAAATATTAAAATCATTTGACCTCTTTGCAGTAGAACTTCTTGGAACCCATACTAAAAAAATATCATATATATTGTGCAAAGATGGACAAAGATGTATATATGTTAGTTGAAGTATACTTTTTAATTATGAAAAGTTAGAATAAGCCTAAATGCATGTGAATAGGGGAATAACTAAATAAGTTATGGCCCATTGATGTTTTCAATTACTCTGCAACTTTTATAAAGAATGAATTTATATATATATAGAGAGAGAGAGGAAGATGTACTAGAGATTATAGACATGTTCCTCCTTAGGCATCATTTTATATACTCATGTATATATACATTTTTTTCTCTAAGACATGTAATTTGATTGAAAAAACAAGTCATAGAATAATATTTATAGTGAAATTCAGTTCATTTAAGTTCAGTTCAGTCTCTCGGTCGTGTCCAACTCCTTGCGACCCCATGGACTACAGCATGCTGGGCCTCCCTGTCCATCACTAACTCCCGGAGTTTTTTCAAACTCATGGCCATTGACTCAGTGATGCCATCGAACCATCTCATCCTCTCTCGTCCCCTTCTCCTCCTGCCCTCAATCTTTCCCAGCATCAGGGTCTTTTCAAATGAGTCAGCTCTTCTCATCAGGTGGCCAAAGGACTGGAGTTTCAGCTCCAACATCAGCCCTTCCAGTGAACACCCAGGACTGATCTCCTTTACGATGGACTGGTTGGATCTCCTTGCAGTCCAAAACTCTCAAGAGTCTTCTCCAACACCACAGTTCAAAAGCATCAATTCTTTGGTGCTCAGCTTTCTTTATAGTCCAACTCTCACATACATGACTACTGGAAAAACCTTAGCCTTGACTAGACGAACCTTTGTTGACAAAGTAATGTCTCTGCTTTTTAATATGCTATCTAGGTTGGTCATAACTTTCCTTCCAAGGAGTAAGCATCTTTTAATTTCATGGCTGCAATCACCATCTGCAGTGATTTTTGGAGGCCCCCAAAATAAAGTCAGCTGCTGTTTCCACTGTTTCCCCATCTGTTTGCCATGAAGTGATGTGACTGGATGCCATGATTTTAGTTTTCTGAATGTTTAGCGTTAAGCCAACTTTTTCACTCTCCTCTTTCACTTTCATCAAGGGGCTCTTTAGTTCTTCTTCACTTTCTGACATAAGGGTGGTGTCATCTGCACATCTGTGGTTATTGGTATTTCTCCCGGCAATCTTGATTCTAGCTTGTGCTTCCTCCAGCTCAGTGTTTCTCATGATGTACTCTGTGTATAAGTTAAATAAGCAGGGTGACAATATATAGCCTTGATGTACTCCTTTTCCTATTTGGAACCAGTCTGTTGTTCCATATCCAGTTCTAAATGTTGCTTCCTGACCTGCATACAGGTTTCTCAAGAGGCAGGTCAGGTGGTCTGGTATTCCCATCTCTTTCAGAATTTTCCACAGTTTGTTGTGATCCACACAGTCAAAGACTTTGGCATAGTCAATAAAGCAGAAATAGATGTTTTTTTGGAACTCTCTTGCTTTTTCAATGATTCAGCAGATGTTGGCAATGTGGTCTCTGGTTCTGCTGCCTTTTCTAAAACCAGCCTGAACATCTGGCAGTTCACGGTTCATGTATTGTTGAAGCCTGGCTTGGAGAATGTTGAGTATTACTTTACTAGCATGTGAGATGAGTGCAATTGTGCAGTAGTTGGAGCAATCTTTGGTACTGCCTTTCTTAGGTCTTGGAATGAAAACTGACAAAAAGATAGGCAAAAAGAAAGGACACTGAAGGATGAACTCCTCAGGTCAGTGAGTGCCCAATATGCTACTGGAGATCAGTGGAGAAATAACTCCAGAAAGAACGAAGGGATGGAGCCAAACCAAAACAACACCCAGTTGTGAATGTGACTGGTGATAGAAGCAAGGTCTGATGCTGTAAAGAGCAATATTGCATAGGAACCTGGAATGTTAGGTCCATGAATCAAGGCAAATTCGAAGTGGTCAAACAGGAGATGGCAAGAGTCAACGCCGACATTCTAGGAATCAGAGAACTAAAATGGACTGGAATGAATGAATTTCACTCAGATGACCATTATATATACTGCTATGGACAGGAATCCCTTAGAAGAAATGGAGTAGCCATCATAGTCAACAAACGAGTCTGAAATGCAGTACTTGGATGCAATCTCAGAAACCACAAAATGATCTTTGTTCATTTCCAAGGCAAACCATTCAATAGCACGGTAATCCAAGTCTATGCCTGACCAGTAACGCTGAAGAAGCTGAAGTTGAATGGTTCTATGAAGACCTACAAGATCATTTAGAACTAACACCCAAAAAAGATGTCTTTTTCATTATAGGGGCCTGGAATGCAAAAGTAGGAAGTCAAGAAACACCTGGAATAACAGGCAAATTTGGCCTTGGAGTACAGAATGAAGCAGGGCAAAGGCTAATAGAATTCTGCCAAGAGAACACACTGGTCATAGCAAACACCCTCTTCCAACAACACAAGAGAAGACTCTACACATGGACATCACCAGATGGTTAACACCGAAATCGGATTGATTATATTCTTTGCAGCCAAAGATGGAGCAGCTGCATACAGTCAACAAAAATAAGACCGGGACCTGACTGTGCCTCAGATCATGAACTCTTTAGTGACAAATTCATATTTAAATTGAAGAAAGTAGGGAAAACTACTAGACCATTCAGGTATGACCCAAATCAAATTCCTTATGATTATACAGTGGAAGTGAGAAATAGATTTAAGGGCCTAGATCTGATAGATAGAGTGCCTGATGAACTATGGATGGAGGTTCGTGACATTGTACAGGAGACAGGGATCAAGACCATCTCCAAGAAAAAGAAATGCAAAAAAGCAAAATGGCTGTCTGAGGAGGCTTTACAAATGGCTGTGAAAAGAAGTGAAAAGCAAAGGAGAAAAGGAAAGATATACTCATCTGAATGGAGAGTTCCAAAGAATAGCAAGGAGAGATAAGAAAGCCTTCTTCAGTAATCACTGCAAAGAAAGAGAGGAAAACAATAGAATGGGAAATACAAGAGATCTCTTCAAGAAAATGAAAGATACCAAGGGAATATTTCATGCAAAATGGGCTCAATAAAAGAAAGAAATAGTATGGACCTAAGAGAAGCAGAAGATATTAAGAAGAGGTGGCAAGAATATACAGAAGAACTGTACAAAAAAGATCTTCATAACCCAATAATCACAATGGTGTGATCACTCACCTAGAGCCAGACTGGAATGTGAAGTCAAGTGGGCCTTAGGAAGCATCACTATGAACAAAGCTAGTGGAGGTGATGGAATTCCCATTGAGCTATTTCAAATCCTAAAAGATGATGCTGTGAAAGTGCTGCACTCAATATGCCAGCAACTTTGGAAAACACAGGAGTGGCCACAGGACTGGAAAAGGTCAGTTTTCATTCCAATCTCAAAGAAAGGCAATGCCAAAGAATGCTCAAACTACTGCACAATTGCCTTCGTCTCACACACTAGTAAAGTAATGCTCAAAATTATCCAAACCGGGTTTCAGGAATACATGAACTGTGACCTTCCAGATGCTCAAGCTGATTTTAGAAAAGGCAGAGGAACCCGAGATCACATTGCCAACATCCGCTGGATCATCGAAAAAGCAAGAGAGTTCCAGAAAAACATCTATTTCTGCTTTATTGACTATGCAAAAGTCTTTGACTGTGTGGATCACAACAAACTGTGGAAAATTCTGAAAGAGATAGGGATTCCAGACCACCTGACCTGCCTCTTGAGAAACCTGTATGCAGGTCAGGAAGCAACATTTAGAACTGGATATGGAACAACAGACTGGTCAAATAGGAAAAGATATGTCAAGGCTGTAGATTGTCACCCTGCTTATTTGACTTCTATGCAGAGTACATCATGAGAAAGGCTGGGCTGGGTGAAACACAAGCTAGAATCAAGATTGCCGGGAGAAATATGAATAGCTGCAGATTTGCAGATGACACCACCCTTATGGCAGAAAGTGAAAAAGAACTAAGGAGCCTCGTGATGAAAGTGAAAGAAGATAGTGGAAAAGTTGGCTTAAAGCTCAACATTCAGAAAACTAAGATTATGACATCCGGTCACATCAGTTCATGGCAAATAGATGGGGAAACAGTGGAAACAGTGGCTGACTTTATTTTGGGGGGCTCCAAAATCACTGGAGATGGTGATTGCAGCCATGAAATTAAAAGATGCTTACTCCTTGGAAGGAAAGTTATAACCAACCTAGGCAGCATATTAAGAAGCAGAGACATTACTTTGTTAACAAAGGTTCGTCTAGTCAAGACTATGGTTTTTCCAGTGGTCGTGTATGGATGTGAGAGTTGGACTATAAAGAAAGCTGAGCACCGAAGAATTGATGCTTTTGAACTGTGGTGTTGGAGAAGACTCTTGTGAGTCTCCTTGGACTGCAAGGAGATCAAACCAGTCTTTCCTAAAGGAAGTCAGTCCTGGCTGTTCATTGGAAGGCCTGATTTTGAAGCTGAAACTCCAGTCCTTTGGCAACATGATGAGAAGAGCTGACTCATTTGAAAAGACCCTGATGCTGGGAAAGATTGAGGGCTGGAGGAGAAGGAGATTGCAGAGGATGAGATGGCTGGGTGGCATCACCGACTCAATGGACATGGGTTTGGGTGGACTCCGGGAGTTGGTGATAGACAAGGAGGCCTGGCATACTGCGGTTCATGGGGTCGCAAAGTGTCGGACATGACTGAGTGACTGAACTGAACTGAATATATATATATATATATATATATGTATAATTTTATAATGTATATTAGTTTCTCAGTCATGTTCGACTCTTGTGACCCTATGGACTGTAGCCCACCAGACTCCTCTCTCCATGGAATTTTCCTGGCAAAAATAGTGGAGTGGGTTGCCATTCCCTTCTCTAGTGTATCTTCCTGACCCAGGAATTGAACCCAGGTCTCCTGCATTGCAGGCAGAATCTTTACCATTTGAGACACCTATAGAAAGCAATAAAGGGAGAAAATTGCCCATACCAGACCGATGATAATTAGGGTCATGGTTATGATACCAAGGTAATTGTCATGGGAAAGTTCCAATAGGAAACAGACAAGTTCCTCCTTGAGCCAAATTTTCCTCATCTCAAAGTTCCTCAGGGTGGAGAGATGGTGAGGGGATAAAATACATTTTTTCCTAAGATTTTTCCAACTGAAAATTCCATGTCAGTATCAGTTCAGTTCAGTTCAGTCTCTCAGTTGTGTCCAACTCTTTGCGACCCCATGAATCGCAGCACGCCAGGCCTCCCTGTCCATCACCAACTCCCGGAGTTCACCCAAACTCATGTGCATTGAGTTGGTGATGCCATCCAGCCATCTCATCTTCTGTCATCCCCTTCTCCTCCTGCCCCCAATCTGTCCCAGCATCAGGGTCTTTTCAAATGAGTCAGCTCTTCGCATGAGATGGCCAATGTATTGGAGTTTCAGCCTCAGCATCAGTCCTTTCAGTGAACACCCAGGACTAGTCTCCTTTACGATGGACTGGTTGTATATCCTTGCAGTACAAGGGACTCGCAAGGGTCTTCTCCAACACCACAGTTCAAAAGCGCTCAGCTTTCCTTATAGTCCAATTCTCACATCCATACATGACCACTGGAAAAACCATAGCCTTGACTAGACAAACCTTTGTTGACAAAGTAATGTCTCTGCTTCTTAATATGCTGTCTAGGTTGGTCATAACTTTCCTCCCAAGGAGTAAGCGTCTTTTAATTTCATGGCTGCAATCACCATCTCCAGTGATTTTGGAGCCCCCAAAAATAAAGTCTGACACTGTTTCCACTGTTTCCCCATCTATTTCCCATGAAGTGATGGGACCAGATGCCATGATCTTAGTTTTCTGAATGTTGAGCTTTAAGCCAACTTTTTCACTCTCCTCTTTCACTTTCATCAACAGGCTTTTGAGTTCCTCTTCACTTCTGCCATAAGGGTGGTGTCATCTGCATATCTGAGATTATTGATATTTCTCCCAGCAATCTTTATTCCAGCTTGTGCTTCTTCCAGCCCAGCATTCCTCATGATGTACTCTGCATATAAGTTAAATAAGCAGGGCAACAATATACAGCCTTGACGTACTCCTTTTCCTATTTGGAACCAGTCTGTTGTTCCGTATCCAGTTCTAACTGTTGCTTCCTGACTTGCATATAATTTTCCCAAGAGGCAGGTCAGGTGGTCTGGTATTCCCATCCCTTTCAGAATTTTCCACAGTTTGTTGTGATCCACACAGTCAAAGGCTTTGGCATAGTCAATAAAGCAGAAATAGATGTTTTTCTGGAACTCTCTTGCTTTTTCAATGAACAGTATGTAAAGGCAAAATGATAGGATACTGAAAGAGGAACTCCCCAGGTCTGTAGGTGCCCAATATGCTACAGGAGATCAGTGGAGAAATAACTCCAGAAAGAATGAAGGGATGGAGCCAAATCAAAAAGAATACCCAGCTGTGGATGTGACTGGTGATAGAAGCAAGGTCCAATGCTGTAAAGAGCATATTGCATAGGAACCTGGAATGTCAGGTCCATGAATCAAGGCAAATTGGAAGTGGTCAAACAGGAGATGGCAAGAGTCAACATCGACATTCTAGGAATCAGCGAACTAAAATGGACTGGAATGAGTAAATTTCACTCAGATGACCATTATATCTACTACTATGGTCAGGAATCCCTTAGAAGAAATGGAGTAGCCATCATGGCCAACAAAAGAGTCGGAAATGCAGTACTTGGATCCAATTCAAAAATGACAGAATGATCTCTGTTCATTTCTAAGGGAAACCATGTCAGTATAGCTGCTTTCAAAATGTTTTCCAACGTGGTAATGTCATTTTGCATTTTCACCATCACTGTATGGGAATTTCAGTAGCCCTTCCTTTTTCGGCATTTGGTATGGTCAGGATTCTTTTTTGTTTTGTTTCTTAATTTTAGTATATAGTGGTATTTCCTTGCAGTTTTGATAAGCATTTTCCTAATTGCCTGATGATGATGAACACATATTTTTATGTGCTAATTTGTCATCTGAAATGAATCAGAGACCTAAAATCAAAGCCTAAAAGTATAAAATTGCTAGAAGTAAATATAAGAATCTTTTTGATCTGTTTGCTTAGCTTTGAGCTGAGCTAATATGCAAAGCTAAGTAAAGATTTCTTGGGATAAAAAACCCCTACAAAGCCATGTAAGAAAAAGTTGTTAGATTGGACTTCATAAGAATTACAGACTTGCTCTGAAATAGAGCATCAAGAAAACAAAAAGATAAGTTATAGACTTAGAGAAAAATACTTGCAAAAATGCTTATCTGATAAGGCTTTGTATTCAGAATGCATGTTGCTAAATCACTTTGATCGTGTCTAACTCTGGGACCCAACTGACCGTGGCCTGCCAGGCTCCTCTGTCCATGGGATTCTCCAGGTAAGAATACTGGAGTGGATTGCTATTTCCTACTCCAGGATATCTTCCCAGTCCAGGGATAGAACCTAGGTCTCCTACATCTCCTGAATTGGCAGGCAGGTTCTTTACCTCTAATACCACCTGGGAAGGCCTTGCATTCAGATTATATAAAGAATTTTCACAACTCAACAAAAAGAACACAACTGAAGAGAAAATGATCTAAAGCTTTGAATAGGCACTTCATCTGCTTCTTTTAATGTTGATGAAAATAAAAGATGAACTGTCCTTTTCCGGGCATTGATTAGTCAGTAGCTGGTGATTAGAATTCCAGTGCCGATGTAGCTACTTTTGCTATACTGTCCTTTTATGATTCTTATTTAAAATTTTTAGTAAGTGATTTGCCTGAGAATGGCTCATTTTTCACTACAAGTATATAATTATCAGAATTAATAAACACTGTGTTTAAAAGTGTAACTGAGTAGACCCATCCTATACGAAGTGTGAGCTAACTTTACCATTCATCCTTTGACAAGGACTTGGTCACCATTCTGTGGACAAGGATGATTTGGTCATCATCTCAGCTCTTTACTTAGATTTCCTCTTCCCCATGTTTAATAAAGTAGGAAATTCATAGTATTAACTCATCATTTCTCCCTTTGTTTTGGAGCAGGAGGTCATACAGTCTAAAACAAAGTGGCTTTGCCATTCATTGGTTAGGCACCTATGTTGAATCAGAGAGAATATTCTAGAGGACTTTGAGTGGGTGAGATTTCTTAACCAACCCAGAATCCAGAGTAGCTTCGATTTGGGTGTGGATTCTCTGGTCTCTTCAGCTTATTCCTGAATCTCAGGGACCACACAGCCTCTGGTATTAAGAGCAGAATTATCCTCAATACCCTCTTTCTTGCATCCTCTCTATTTTTCTCTCCCTATCAGCTCCTTTTCCAACTGTTTGCTCCCTCCTCTAGGTTTTGTGTTCCTCAAATCCAGTTCTGATGAGGCCCCAGACCTATGGGTGAAGGAGAGGAGAGGTATGGGGCTGACTCTGTGGTCTGGCCTCAAGGTGAAGCCAACCTATCCCTGATATTTTTAGGTTCCAGGCAAAAGTGCAAATGGGGACTCCCCTATAGTCTCATTGTTTGGATTGATAATTAGTCTTCATTTAGTTAAGAATGGTTTTTCCTGTGGTCATGTATGGATGTGAGAGTTGGATGTGAAGAAGGCTGAGTGCCGAAGAATTGATACTTTTGAATTGTGTTGTTGGAGAAGACTCTTGAGAGTCCCTTGGACTGCAAGGAGATCCAACCAGTCCATTCTAAAGGAGATCAGCCCTGGGATTTCTTTGGAAGGAATGATGCTAAAGCTGAAAGTCCAGTACTTTGGCCACCTCCTGCGAAGAGTTGACTCATTGGAAAAGACTCTGATGCTGGGAGGGATTGGGGGCAGGAGGAGAAGGGGACGACAGAGGATGAGATGGCTGGATGGTATCACTGACTCGATGGACGTGAGTCTGAGTGAACTCCAGGAGTTGGTGATGGACAGGGAGGCCTGGCATGCTGCGATTCATGGGGTTGCAAAGAGTTGGACATGACTGAGCAACTGATCTGATCTGATGAAGTTGTTGGAATTTTGTCTGACCTTTTCATGGTATGAATTTAATGTGAATAATTCATTGCTTATTTGGAATGTTTTGATCATAAGTAACTCTCCATTATAAACAAAATTTGTAGTTTCACAGCTGTTAAGTGCGTCATGCTCAACAGATGTTTGTTCACTCCCGTTGTTTTCAGTTTTTGTAAGTATAAGCAGGTGTTTCTTTCAAGAGTTCCAGCTTTCTCTTCGCCTGTTTTCTTCTCGAGTTTCACGATCATATATTCTGTTGCTATTCTAGTCTTGTACTCCTTTGCAGTGACTATGGTAGGCAGAATACTTATCCCGTTAAGACCTCTGTGTCTAAACCGTGGACCCTTTTTCATGGCGGAAAGCTGTGCTGTGAGGAATCAATCTGCATTTTGTTTGGGCGGTACTGGGTCTTTGTTGCTGCGTGGGCTTTTCTCCAGTTGCGGTGCGTAGGGAGTGCTCCGTATCTGCGGTGCACAGGCTTCTTCTTGTGGTGGCTTCTCTAGTGGCGCATGGACTCCAGAGCATGTGGACTCGGTGGTCGTGGCACATGGACTTAGTTCTTCTGTGGCATGTGGGACCTTCCCAAATCAGGGATCAAACCACCATTGTTGAATTTCTGGCCTATAATAAATCTGTATTGTTTTAAATTACTGAACTGTGGTAATTTGTTATAGGAGCAAAGGATCAAACACTCAAACGCAGTTAACTTCATTTGCAGTGTACGAAATTTAGAAACATTTTCATCTAAAATTTAAGTTAAAATAAACGGAAAATTTTGAAAATTTTACTTTTAAAAACCTTTCTAGTAATATTTATTAAATATTTGATAATACTATCAAAATTTTACAATATAATTAAAAGAAAACAAACTGTAATATAAAAATTTTAAATAAAATTATTTAAAGTTTTGAATTATTTTAGTTTAATTTTTATAAATTTGACCAAATCTTAAGTATTTTCATAATCATAAAAGTTTTTCCACTTCTCATGTTCAGTTTCCACCTAATTGCTAATACTTAAAACTCATTACATCTAAGCCTATGTTTACACAAATTTAAGGCTGCTATAAAATACTCAATATTGCAAAATGTTCTTAAGCAACCATGTTTAATTTTCAAAAACTAATCTAGCTCATAAGTACCTTTGGAACTATGAATTGAAACATGAAGAGAAGCAAAAAAGATAGATGCATGACAGTTGGGGAGCTATATTTCATTATGCAGGAATCTATTGCATTCACTTTATCTGAGAGGAAGGAGTTGACAAGATAATTAATTTGCCTTTTCTCTTACCTAAGTGCTTCTGCCATTCAAACATTCCCTCATCTAAATTGGTGTTTGTATCTGATTTCCACCCACAAAATTCACAGAATTCACTTGTATTTGCCTTTGGTTTTGAAGTCAGAGGGCCAGATACGTGGAGAATCATTTCCCTGGGGCTTGAAGGGTGTGAGTTGTGTAAACAGATTTTGTGGTTGTTGGTCATGCTGTGCTGGTGCTGAGCATTGGGTCCCAAGTGACAGAGGCACATGCATGCTCCTGATAAGTTGATTTGTTCATCTGCTATATGCCAGGCTGTGTAAAGCACAGAGCCCACCGGAGTGACACCTCTTGTGGGCTTCAGGGCAATATTGAAATATCTAACACACCACCAGTTCTCTAGACCATGAAGAGCAATCTCCAGCTCATTGTGCTAACGGAGTGTTTTCTTCAGGGTTGAGTTATATTACAAATGGTCCCCACTTAATTCTCTTAGTAACAGAGGTGCTGGGTTCCAGAAAGAGTGAGAGGAGGCATTTAAGGAAACCCATTTCCTCGTACTAGTGAATATGACTCACTTACTGCTTATCTCCAGTATTTTATTACTTGGGCTTTGCCCCATTGACTCCAAATCCTTATGATTGAATTTGTTCCCTGACTTTTATAATACACTCATTCTTTGTTCTCCATAGTTTCTCTCCCCTGCCACACTCTCGTGTGACTGCACACCAGGCATTTGCAGTGGGCCTTGGCATCTCTGCTGTCCTGACTTTCCTCAGGACATCTCCCTGTGCCCTGGGCTGCCCTCATTCCGTGCCAGCCAGCTCCCACCTCACTGCATTCACTTCCTTATTCTGTTGCACTTATTTTTATTTCATTGAAAAGCAAGGGAGTCCCAAGAAGATCCTGGCAATCTAAGTGTTCGTCTGAGAATTCTTTGCAGTGGTGGAATGAAGGTGGATATTGTAGGCTTTGAGAGCAGAAGAGAAAGGGAGGTATTGTCCATATGCAAGTGTCCACCTGAGAGCTCTAGTGTAAGCAGTCCAGCAGGGCTGATGACCAGTTTGAACACCAGTGGGCCTAATAATGAGTGCCTATCACTCATTACAGAGAAGGCAATGGCACCACACTCCAGTACTCTTGCCTGGAAAATCCTATGGGTGGAGGAGCCTGGGAGGCTGCAGTCCATGGGGTCGCTAAGAGTCGGACATGACTGAGCGACTTCACTTTCACTTTCCACTTTCATGAATTGGAGAAGGAAATGGCAACCCACTCCAGTGTTCTTGCCTGGAGAATCCCATGGACGGAGAAGCCTGGTAGGCTGCAGTCCATGGGGTCGCACAGAGTCGGACACAACTGAAATGACTTAGCAGCAACAGCATCACTCATTATGAAGTCATACTCCATTATCTAACATTTATTTCAACAGGAAGTAGTGACATTATAACAAAAATGAGGATTGTTCAGATATTGTAGGACAGATATCAACATGGCTGCAGCTCAGCCATTAGTAAGCATCACTAATGCTAAAGGCCCTCTTGGTACCATCTGTGTGTGCACTCTGAATACTCTGAGCATAAATACCCTTTGCACAGTCAGAGGGATGTTTTATGCTTGTAGAACCTTTTGGGAAGATCAGGCCCAGTAAGCCAAGAAAAGCCTTTCTCTAGCCCAGTGGTACCCAACCTTTTGGGCACCAGGGTCTGGTTTTGTGGAGGGACAATTTTTCCACAGACTGGGGTTGAGGTGATGGTTTCGGGATGATTCAAGTGCATTACATTTATTGTGTACTCTATGTCTATTATTATTATATCAGCTCCACCTTGTATCATCAGGCATTAGGTCTCGAAGGTTGCAGATACCTGCTCTAGAATACTTCTAGGTTCTCTCAGAAGAGCTTGCAGAAGCAGAGGCTTGCCTGCCTGGGAACTCCAGAGCAGGGCAGCAGGCTGACCTGTAACTCTTCACTGCCCACTCTGTATAGGATTTAGGAAAGGCAAGCATGGTACTGTTTTCAGGTATTTGAAGGACCTCCACAAAGGTCCTCCCTCTAACTGCTAATGTTCCCAAGCGATAACTGGCAATCTCAAAAGATAGCATAATATTAATATAAGGCTTTTAAAGAGTGAAAAAGGAACCAGCAAATGAAAACTTCCTCTTTTTTTTTTTGTTAATGAAAGAAAAGTTAAAAAAACAAACAAACAGGAGTTCTGCAATTTGTCAATTCTTTTTTTCTGTTCCTTTTCTTGTCTTGCAAACTTATTAATATACTCATAGCATAAAATCCTAAGACTGCTAAAAACTGCAGTTAAACACATTAAACTGGAGAGAGTGAATAAGATCTACCAAGCCTAGTCACCTAGGCTTTTCAACAGTTGAAGATATTTCATCCACCTCTGTAGACTGAGCCCTGAGCCCTGCCCAGGTTTTAACAGTGATCCTTTTAAATATGGTATTCGTTCCCCTGCAAGAAAAGTCTGGCTCAGTGGTTCTCAGCCTTAGTTGCTTATGAAAAACAGGTAAAAAGCCTTCATAAAATACTAGTGCCTAACTCCAGACTTCCCAGGTGCTACAGTGGTAAAGAATCCTCCTGCTAGTGTATGAGACGCAGGAAACCAGGGTTCAACTCCTGGGTCAGGAAGGTCCCCTGGAGAAGGAAATGGCAATAACCTCTAGTATTCGTGCTTGGGAATCCCATGGACAGAGGAATCTTGCAGGCTCCAGTCCATGGAGTCACAGAGTCAGAACCACTGAGCAACTGAGCACGCACAGGGACTTCTCTAGTGGTCCAGTGGTTGAAAATCTGCTTTGCAATGCAGGGGAAGTGGGTTCTATCCCTTAGGGAGCCAAGATCTGACATGACACAGAGCAGCTAATCTCACTGCTGAGCCTGTGCCCTGCAACTAAGACCCAATGCAGTCAAACAAATAAATAAAAGACTCAGGTTCTGTTCCTGAGTTCCATCCAGGGTTCTATCAGTTCAGTTCGGTTCAGTCACTCAGTTGTGTCTGACTCTTTGCGACCCCATGGACTGCAGCACGCCAGGCCTCCCTGTCCATCACCAACTCCCAGAGTTTACCCAAACGCACATCCATTGAGTCGGTGATGCCATCCAACCATCTCATCCTCTGTCGTCCCCTTATCCTTCTGCCCTCAATCTTTCCTAGCATCAGGGTCTTTTCAAATGAGTCAGCTCTTCTCATCAGGTGACCAAAGTATTGGAGTTTCAGCTTCACCATCAGCCCTTCCAATGAACACCCAGGACTGATCTCCTTTAGAATGGACTGGTTGGATCTCCTTGCAGTCCAAGGGACTCTCAAGAGTCTTCTCCAACACCATAGTTCAAAAGCATCAATTCTTCGGTGCTCAGCTTTCTTTATAGTCCACCTCTCACATCCATACATGACTACTGGAAAAACCATAGCCTTGACTAGGCAGGCCTTTTTTGGCAAAGTAATATCTCTGCTTTTTAATATGCTGTCTAGGTTGGTTATAATTTTTCCTTTTTTTAAAAATCAATTTATTTATTTTAATTGGAGGCTAATTACTTTACAATATTGTAGTGGTTTTTGCCAAACATTGACATGAATCAGCCACGGGTGCACATGTGTTCCCCATCCAGGACCCCCCTCCCACCTCCCTCCCCATCCCATCCCCCAGGGTCAAGCTACCAGTGGTATTTTTCAGAGAACTAGAACAAATAATTTCACAGTTTGTATGGAAATACAAAAAACCCCCGAATGGTCATAACTTTTCTTGCAAGGAGTAAGCGACTTTTAATTTCATGGCTGCAGTCACCATCCGCAGTGATTTTGGGTTCCATCAGTGGCTCTCAATTAAGGGCGACTTTTGCCCTCCTGGGGACATTTGGCAATGTCTGGAGACATTTTTGGTTGTCACAACTTGGGAGGGTGCTACTGGCATCTAGTAAGTAGAAGTCAGGACTGCTGCTAAGTATTTTGTAGTGCACAGGACTTCCCAGGTGGCTCAGCGGTAAAGAATCTGCCTCCAGTGCAGGAGACACAAGAGACAAGGGTACAATTCCCAGATTGGGAAGATCCCCTGGAGGAGGAAATGGCAAACCACCCCCGTGTTCTTGCCTGGAAAATTCCATGGATAGAGGAGCCTGGCAGAGTACTGTCCATGGGGTGGCAAAGAGTTTGACACAGCTGAGCGCATGAGTCACAATGCATAGGACAGCCCTCCACATCTATGATCTGGCCCAAAATGTCAAAAATGCCAAGGTTTAGAAACTCTGATCTATTTCATAAAACAGGGGAGATAGACCTGAGTCAAAATACGTCTGTGTTAAGTGAGCGGCTTTCTCTAGGATAGAGACAGGTGAAGTTGAAAGGACTCTTGTAATTTAAGGGTTATGGTTCTGCCTCTTTTGTGTGATCCTAGAGTTTCTGCCCATGAAGTATTTTATTTTTCTGAGACAGGAACTTGAGCCATAATTACGGCAAGGCTTGTGGGTGAAAGCATGCAGCTAGTGAATAAACCTAGCTGATGCCTCAGCATCTAAATATTGGTATGGCTGTGTTCATTCATTCATCAGGCAGCAGACTAGTCTTGGAGATTTGGAGATTAAGAGAACTTGCCCTCACAGAAGAGACAGATAATAAACAAGTAAATAAAGAAATGGGCTTCCCAGGTGGCGCTGGTGGTTAAGAACCTGCCTGCCAGTGCAGGGCATGTGAGAGTCACGGGTTCAGTCCCTGGGTCAGGGAGATCCCCTGGAGGAGTGCACGGCAATCCACTCTAGTATCTTGCCTGGAGAATCCCATGGACAGAGGAGCCTGGTGGGCTACGGTCCATACAGTCTCACAGAGTCAGACACGACTGAAGCGACTTAGCATGCATGCTGTAATAAGTACCATTAAGAAAAATAAAGTGGCTGCTGCTGCTGCTGCATCACTTCAGTCGTGTCTGACTCTGTGGGGTGAGGGATAATTGTACATTATGGTGGGAAAGTTGTTGTTTTTCAGTTACTAAGTCGTGTCTGATTCTTTGTGACCCCATGGACTGCAGCATGCCAGGCTTCCCTGTCCTTCACTATCTCCCAGAGTTTGCTGAAACTCATGTCCATTAAGCCTATGATGCCATCCAACCCATCCTCTATCTCCCTCTTCTCATCCTGCACTCAATCTTTCCAAGCCAAAAAAAAAAAAAGGGAAAGAGGACACAGTTTTAATATAATGCTCAAAGAAGAGTTCTCCAAGGATGTGGCATTTGATGGAAGCCATATTGATGGAAAGAAGTAAGCCATGTTGCTGCCTGGGGGAACCTAAACAGAGAGAATAGGAAGGGCAGAAACTTGAACTCCAGAAGCAGCAAGAAGGGTGTTAAGGACTGAAGTGGAATGATGAAGGAGAATGGTTAGAGGTGAGCCAGAGAGGTGAGCAGGGGCCAACTCACGAGGAGGTATAGTTCGTGTAAAGGAATGCTGAGGGCAGCCATTGGATATTTTGAGCAGGGGCTTGACAGGATCTGAGTTAAATTTTAAAACATCACTCTGGCTACTGTGTAGAGAATTGACGTGGCGGTGGGGGATGGGAGGGTGTTATAGAGCAAGGGGGAGAACAGTTAGGAGTCTATTGAAACAGAACAGGCAATAGATGTTCTTGACTCAAGCAACTGGGAAAATAGAAATGGTATTTGTTGAGATGGAAAAGAGTAGGTTTGGAACAGGTTTTTTGGTTTGTTTTTGAAATACTTTAACAGTCTTCAGTTTACAAAATCGTTGTGAATATAAGTAACTTATCCCCCTGAACTATTTGTAAGTTGCCAACTTAATGCCCCATCATCACCTTTAAATATTTTGTATACTTTAGTGTCCAGAGTATTTAGTAATCAAAGTATTTAAATATTTATACTCCATGTGTTTGTTTATTATTAGTATTTCTACTAACAAGGATGGTCTCCTAAATAACTGTAAAACCCTCATCAAAATTAGGAAGATAACATTGATATACTTCTACCCTCTGAGTCTCAAACCACCTTCACGTCTTTACAGTTGTCTCAGTAATGCCCAGAAGGATCCAGTTCAGAATCGTGCATTACATTTGGTTCTTATATTTCTTTTGTCTCCTTTAGTCTGTAAGAGTTTCTCAGTCTTTTATTGACTTTAATGACTGTCCCTGTTTTCTGTGCTGCATAAAAAAATTAACATAAATTTAGCAGCTTTAAACAGGGCATATTTATTATCTCAGTTTCTGGAAGTCAGGAGTCCAGACAGGACTTAGCTTCAGGGTTTCAGCAGGCTGCAGTTTACCTGTGGTCTCATCAGAGGCTTGAATGCGGAAAGGTCTGCTTCATAACTCCTTCAGATTGCTGGAAGGTTGTTGCCAAAGACTACATTAGCTCCTGCAGTTTCTTACCATGTGGGTTTTTTCCAACATGACCACTTCATGGGAGAATCCTCCTTCAAGGACAGAAGCTGAGACTCTGTTGGCGTGATGGAGCCTTATACATACTGTAATGTAATCATGATAGGGACATCTCATCAGCCTTTGCTGTATCCTCTTGGTTCTGCCCAAACTCAAGAGATAGGATTGCACAAAGGCATTAACACCAAGAAGCCGAGATTATTGGTATTCATTTTAGGGTCTGTCTGGTACAATGACCTTGATGTTTTGAAGGATTACTTCATAGGCTACTCCTCAATTTGGGTTTGTTTGATATTCCATCATGTTTATAATCCAGTTGATCTTTTTCCAGAATATTACAGATACGATTTTGAATTGTTCTCATTGTGTCTGGTGGCTCTTGATTTCAGTTTGCCTCTTTATTTATGTTTACTTTGTGGCTCAGCTGGTAAAGAACCCGCCTGTAATGCAGGAGACCTGGGTTCGATCCCTGGGTTGGGAAGATCCCCTGGAGAAGGGAAAGGCTATACACTCCAGTATTCTAGCCTGGAGAATTCCATGGACTGTATAGTTGCAAAGAGTTGGACACAACTGGGTGACTTTTTTTTTTTTAATTATTTGGCTTAAATGTGTCCTAGAGCTTCTCCACTATAAAGTTACTCTTTTCCCTTTTGAAATTAATAAGTGTTTTGTGGAGAGTGACTTTAAAACTATTTAACTCTCCCATTTCTCTTCTCACTTAAAATAAATCAATCAACTTATTTAGTATGGACTTAGAGGTTTTGATTAAATTCAATGAGTTATAATCTGCTACTATAATTATTTATTTTGATGCTGAAATTTCCCCATATTTAGTCATTGAAAATCCCTTCAGAATGGCTTTTGTCTTCTCATATCTCTATCATTCTTTGAGTGCTTCCTTACTTTTGGGAACAGTGAGTTTCTGTGACTCATGTACTTTTATTGCCCCAATGCTTGAAATCACCTATTACTCCAAGGAACCCTGGACTAACAGAGAAAGATATAAAACAGCTGAATTCTGCAACCTAGTTGTTCTCATTGATGGTGAAGCGTTGTTCTGAGGCCCTCTGAGTGGTCAGAGTTAGGGAATATTTACCTTTCTAGCTATCTGTCCTCATATGTATATCCGCATTTCCATATCTGTATTGAAGTCATGACTTTTCACCTATACCTACAATTTCAATCCACTACCTCAAAGCATATTCTAGTTTTTTTTGTTTCCCATTACATATTTGTAACTCCTTCCTTCAACAGTGAGAAACTTGGCTCCCATTAGCCTTCTGTATTGTCTGATCAGTTATCCTATATGTGACCAATCTCCATTGTTGCTACACTGCCGCAGGAAGATACCCATCTTACCCAACACAGGCTTTGACATCCCTAGCTGGGCTGCTGTTATCCACCTCAACACCCCCCCTCCCAAACCGTGGGTGCCCCCATCAACTTCCACATGCTTCAGCAATCCAGCCTGAGTCACACCTGATTGTCCTCACTCTGCTTGGGCTCTGACACCTCAAATTAAGTGTTTTAATCAAGCTTTTGTTCCAAGGATCATAAGAGACTACTACAAGCAACTATATGCCAATAAAATGGATAACCTGCAAGAAATGGACAAGTTCTTATAAAGATACAGTCTTCCAAGACTGAGCCAGGAAGAAAATATGAACAGACCAAACACAAGTAATGAAACTGAAACTGTGATTAAAAATCCTCCAGCAAACAAAAGTCCAGGACCAGATGGCTTCACAGGTGAATTCTATCAAACACTTAGAGAAGAGTTAGCAGCTATCCTTTGGAAACTCTTTCAAAAAACTGTGGAGGAAGAAACACTGTCAAACTCATTCTATGAGGCCACCATCCTGATACCAAAACCAGACCAGTTTATCACAGCAACAACAAAAAATTACAGGCCAGTATCACTGATAAAGATGAACACAAAAATCCTCAACAAAATACTAGCAAACCGAATCTAACAATACATTAAAAGGATCATAAACCATTATCTAGTGGAATTTATCCCAGGGGTACAAGGATTTTTCAATATCTGAAAATCAAGCAGTGTGATACACATCAACAAACTGTAGAATTAAAACACACACACACACACACACAACAGGCAGATTCTTTACCAGCTGAGCTACAGGGAAGCCTAAGAATACTGGAGTGGGTAGCCTCTCCCTTCTCCGGGGGATCTTCCTGACCCAGGAATTGAACCCATGATCTCCTGCAGGAGGATTCTTTACCAACTGAGCTATCAGGGAAGCCCAATTGAAGAATGAAAACTATATAATCTCAATAGATGCAGAAAAAGCTTTTGACAAAATTCAACACCCATTTATGATAAAAACCCCAGAAAGTGGGCAGAGAGGGAACTTACCTCAGCATAATAAAGACCATAAATGATAAACCCACAGTAAACATCATTCTTAATGGTCAAAAATGGTAAGCATTTCCTCTAAGATAAGGAATAAGATGAGATGTCCACTCTCACCACTATTACTTGACCGTTTTGGAAATCCTAGCCATGGCAGTTGGCAAAGAAAAAAAAATAAAAGGAATACAAGTTGGTTAAGAAGTGAAATTGTCACTGTTTGCAGAGGACATCATAAAAAATCTACAAACAATAAATGTTGGAGAGGGTGTGGAGAAAATGTTGATGGGAATGTAAATTGGTATAGCCACTATGGAGAACAATATGGAGGTTCCTTAAAAATCTAAAAATAGGACTACCATATGATTCAGTAATCCCATTCCTGGGCATATACCTGGAGAAAACCATAATTAAAAGAGACACATGCACCCCAATTTTCATTGCACCACTGTTTACAATAGCCAGGATATAAAAGCAACCTAAATGTCCATCAGCAGAGGAATGGATAAAGAAGATGCGGTGTGTACATACAGTGGAATATTACTCAGCTGTAAAAAGGAAAGTAATGCCATTTGCAGCGACACGGATGGACCTAGAGAATGTCATACTGAGTGGGATAAGTCAGACGCAGAAAGACAAGTTTATGACATCGCTTATCTGTGGAATCTAAGAAAAAGGATACAAATGAACTTATTTACGGAACAGAAGTAGAGTCACAGATGTGGAAAACAAGTTTATGGTTACCAGGGGATAAGGAAAGAGTAGGGATGAATTGGGAGATTGGGATTGACATATATACTCTGCTATATATTAAATAGATAACTAATAGGAACGTGCTGTATAGCACAGGGAATGCTACTCAATACTCTAATGGCCTATATGGGAAATACTCTTGTAAAAAAAGGGGATATATGTATATGTGTAACTGAATCACTTTGCTGTACACCTGCAACTCACACAACTTTGTGAATCAGCTATACTCCAATAAAAAGGGGAAAAAAAATGAGAAAAGGACACTGCCTGGAGGTGGAGGGAAGCTTTTGTTTCTATTAATTGTTACAATTCTCTAACACAAAGTGACAGCTTTTTTCTTTATGAAAGCAGCCACCAATATTATTGTAACATCCCTTGAATATTAAGGGTCAGCTATGTTTATTTGTTGATTAATCGTGTAAATAAAATGTATGCAACAAGAGAAGTCATGACAGACACCTATTTTATGACTCTAAAGAGTTGTGCATTCCAAGGCTCACTTTTGCTCCCTGATGTCATGGTACTAATCCCTCTTAAAAATATCTAGAGACGAGAGCAGAATTTAGGAAAGACAAAGAATCTTTTTCTTAGAGCAGCTGCCTTCCAGAAAGAAAGGATACAAGAAACAATACACTGATGTAAAGTTTGGGTTGAAATTCTTTGTTTGTGAATTGGTAATAGCCTTTTTACTAGAAAACCGTGAAACTTTTTAAGAGCGTTAATAATTGGGAATGTTTAAGTCTCCAGAAGTGTAAGGGCTGATACTTGAGGGTGATGAATCCTGAACTCATTGTGGGTTGTGATGCCAATTTCTTCAAGACATAGTGCAGCTGACTAAGATAATTTTTTTTTTTTTTAACCAAGTAGCCCAGGGGGAAGATATATTTGAGATTCAGGGTGCATCTTTCATTGAAAAGTACAAAACAAAATGAAGAAACAAGGCAAATTTGATTGTCAGCCATTTTTATGATTCTGCTAATCTTTGTAGCCAAGTTTCAACAGCACAAATAGGAGCAAAGCAGGCTCCGCATTTGATTGGATTCAAAGCCCAAAGCCATTTGAGTGGATTCCAGCGCACATTAAAGACGGTTTTGGAAAGGTACTTCCAGTTTTTACAAGATCATTTTCTTTTTGTTTTCCTCCAATATTTCTAACACACACAAATATACTTTTGAAATCAGAAATCCTTTCCCTTTCTTGTCAAAACTGGATAAAAACAGTTCCAGAAACAGAAAGACATTTGGGCTTAGGTCCAGGATGCATCTGGTGGTGTGCCCATTACATACCTCCCGCAACACTGGGACAGGGTACAGGAGCAGCCACAGCTGGAAAATGAAACTGTTTAGACCAGCTGTTCTCTAATCGTGCGTCAGTATCACCTGGAAATTAAGAAATGAAAGTACTCTAGCCTCACCTCAGACCTTCAAAATCAGGAACTCCAGGGAGGGGGGCCAGAAGTCATATCTGGTTTTTAAACCACTGTGTTAGATTAAGCTACAGTTGACAAATGTTGAATTCAGTAGATTGTCTCCACCTCTCCACATTTTCTTTTCAGAATGTGAATGGTTTCTGTAACTCTTAACACCGTAAAAAGTAGTGAAAGTGTTAATCACTCAGGTGTGTCTGACTCTGCAACACTGTGAACTGTATAGCCCACCACTCTCCTCTGTCCATGGAATTCTCCAGGCAAGAGTACTGGAGTGGGTTGCCATTCCCTTCCCCAGGGGATCTTCCTGACCCAGGGAAGGAACCTGGGTCTCCTGTACTGCAGGCAGGTTCTTTACTGTCTGAGCCACCAAGGAAGCCCACTTAACACCATGGAGGCTACCAAGTTTTGAAAACATAACTTTTTCTTTTGTGTCTAAACAAATACTTTTCACACCCTTTTCTCATACGTGGCCTGTATGCTGCTTAATACAGGAACTGGTGGGTGGTAATGACAGTAAATACTAGTTCTTCTTGTCTCTCAGATATTGGCCTGCTATTCATTAACCAAAAGAGATGGAGATAAGATACTGGTACTTCTAAATGATCTAATGGTAATTTCAGTGAGTAAATGGATAATTATTCTTTATATAAATTGTACTCTTCAGTTCAGTGTTTCAAATATGGCAATTCTAAGAGCAAAGCAAAGCAAATTAAACATAACATATTCTTTATCTTCCTGAACAAACTGATGTCTTTACATCAATAGAGTACTTTTAAAATTAGGATTAAACATACATCTCATTTTTTTCTGAAATTCCTATATTTTCCCCTTAAAAGCAAAAATTAAATACCTGTTGTCCTTATTATCCTTTCAGAAATTTTTAGCACTTTTATTTTCACATGTGTGCAAGTATCCACATGAAAACTGGATATCTAGACAGTGTCCTCATGGTCTCCATTATTGTAGGCCCTGCAGCCTTTCACAACCCACATTTCAGATAAATGTCAGTACTGCTGCTATGGCACATATTTATTCTAAGGGAAGACCAGCAGGATATATGAGAATACCCACATTTTGCATATCAACAAATCTAAATTGTGCTAGTGTTTACCTTAGCCTACCTAGCCATGGTTCTCAGTACTAGACCTATGCAAAATCATCTCATGCTCTTGTTTAAAAATTCAGAATCTGTTCATCCCTTCAGATTTTTGATTTAGCGTTTGGGGACTGAAATCTAGAGGAAGAATATAGATCATCGATAAGCATGAAGGTGTGCTTTGTGATCTAGGTGAGGTAGCAGTGAGCAGTGATGTGAAGCAAGATCTTCATTCCCTCCCCAGGAATTGGACCTGGGTAGCTTGGATGAGACCCAGAAATCCTCGTCACCAGACCAGCAAGGGCTAGAGGCTAGAACCTATTTTCCCTGGAAATTTGCCCCCAGTGAAAAATGTGTTTAACACGGAGGCAGAAACTGTGAATGCAGGTACAACGTTTATTATTAGAGACGTAGCACAACAGCAAGTGGGAGAGCATACGGAGGAATGGTTTGTTTAGTTAAGACAGAAGCAAGGCAGAGATGCAACCCGGAAAGAAAGGGGTGTGCTTCGGCTGCTAAGTCGTTTCAGTCGTGTCCGACTCTGTGCGACCCCATAGACGGCAGCCCACCAGGCTTCCCGTCCCTGGGATTCTCCAGGCAAGAACACTGGAGTGGGTTGCCATTTCCTTCTCCAATGCATGAAAGTGAAAAGTGAAAGTGAAGTCAATCAGTCGTGTCCAACTCTATCGACCCCATGGACTGCAGCCTACCAGGCTCCTCCGTCCATGGAATTTTCTAGGCAAAAGTACTGGAGTTGGGTGCCATTGCCTTCTCTGTCTGGCGAGGAGCGCAGCAAAGAGGTGGTTAAGTCATTTATACAGGGCAGTTCTTCCGGGTTTTTGTCTTCCTTCAGGCCAATTATGTGGCTTCTTTTTCCATACCTGACCTACCTTTGAACCCTCTGGGTGCTCACATACCCCTCACCCAAGATGGATCTCAAAGTGAAGGCTTCTGGGAGAAGCAGGACTCATTATGGCCTCGTGTTATCCCTTTTGACCCACAAAGAGCCTTTCTATGCGTGTGTAGTATCTCCCTTGTCCCAAAAAAACTGAGAGCAGAGATGCTTTAATTCTTTACTCAATCAGACTTTTGCCTGTCTTTGTCCTAGCCATGACTATTGCCTTGACTATTGCCATGATTATTACCTTAAGGTGTTTACAAGAGACAAACACTGGCTATTACCCTGTTTCTGCTGTTAGTTCCATTTCAGAGGGCAAACGGGAGGCTGATTGTAAATGCCTTAACTTGAGCCCATCTATCTTTTGTCTCAGGAAATGCTAACAGTTTGAAGTATCTAGCCTGAAGCCCACTTCTTCGTGTCCCATGAAATGCAAACAGGCAGCCAGTTGTAAGTGTCTAACCTGGAGCTCCTACATCATTTGCAGGTCTTCAGGAGCCAGACACTGAGAAGAACAGTCCGGGGGTCTCCCTTGATTCTGTGCCTATTAACATTCACATTGGTGTAAGAGGATTTGTTGCTAAATGCAGAAACCCTCATTCCTGCCACCATTCAGACATCACCCTGGGTGGTGGTGGGTGGAAGGGTTAGGAGAATCTTGTGAACAGATGGCACTTTTCCAGGATCAGGCTTCTTGAACTGGTTTTGAAACACCCTGAATGAAGGTAGTAATGTCAGGAGCTCGCTCCATGAGATTCTGAGCACAATGAGCCCTCAAAATTCAGCGACCACGTGCATCACCAGTGAGGAAGACAGCGGTCTCTTCTGCACTCTGGCCTTCTTTCATAGGAATCTCTGGGAATATCCAGAGACATGATCATTTGTGTGGACAGTGCTGTTCTCAGGATGGCTAAGGCGAGTGGTCAGGTTTTTCTGGCTGACTCTGGAAACGTGATGTGGGTGATGGGGAGTGGACTGGAAAAGGAGAGTCTGGGCTCTGAGTGGGGACTATCCTAACTTGGAATACATTTGAAGGACTTCTTCTATATCTCAGAAATAATAATGGGACAGCTTGAGGGCCAGGCTAAGTTCTTCATATTATTTTAGCTAGGTCTATTTAAGGCAGAAGATACTTGGGCCTTGAATTTTATGAACCCTGGTATGCATTTAAAAAAAATCTATCTTAGGGGAAGTCATTGTACTGAAGGAGCATCACTCATTGATGTTGTTAGATGGATGTTGTTGGATGTTCACTCAGGACAGTCAAAAACTGCTGGGTACTATATAAAACAGAGCAGTGTTATTTCACTGCAGGAGCCTTTTTCATACCTGAACTCTTGAGGAGGTGTGTGAGTGACTGATACTGCAGTCCCTGGCCCATTGGTGAATTCAGCCATTCAGAAGCCAGCAGTGTTCTGGCTGTGGGTAGTCTGCAGGAATTCTTTATTCCAGCTGGAAAAATTCAATAATTATACTGTGTTCCTGAAGTATTTTATTAACTTCAGTTCAGTTCAGTTCAATCACTCAGTTGTGTCCAACTCTGCGACCCCATGGACTGCAGCACGCCAGGCTTCCCTGTCCATCACCAACTCCTGGAGTTCACTCAAACTCATGTCCATTGAGTCGGTGATGCCATCCAACCATCTCATCCTCTGTTGTCCCCTTCTCCTCCTGCCTTCAGTCTTGCCCAGCATCAGGGTCTTTTCCAATAAGTCAGTTCTTCACGTCAGGTGGCCAAAGTATTGGAGTTTCAGCTTTAGCATCAGTCCTTCCAATGAATACTCAGGACTGATCTCCTTTAGGATTGACTGGTTGGGTCTCCTTGCAGTCCAAAGGACTCTCAAGAATCTTTTCCAACACCACAGTTCAAAAGTATCAGTTTTTCGGCACTCAGCTTTCTTTCCAACTCTCACATCCAACTTTCTTTCCAACTCTCACATCCATACGTGACTACTGGAGAAACCATAGCTTTGACTAGACAGACCTTTGTTGGCAAAGTAATTATTAACATCAGTTGAAACAATTACCTGGGGGTGATGACAAATAACATACTTATAAAATATAAAGAAAAATCCTTGTGCTGTAAGAGAGATCATGAGAAGGACAGAAAGTTTGCATCAGAGTAGAAAGGACCCAAAGCTTTTGACTTTGGGAGAAGGCAGCTCTTTGACACAAATAAGAGCTTCTTTCACGAGAGCCACCATTTTGTCCAGGTGGATTCATTCATTTATTAGGTGGTGTGGATGGTGGTGTTGGGGATCCATAGATGAATCATTGAGTCATCATGGTTTCTTGGAGGTTTCCTGGAGGCCAGGAAGGGATTCTTGTCATGGAATGTGGGATTGCTTCCACTATTATGCACATCAGTGATTTTTATCTGGTAGAGAGAATGAGTTGATGGGGCCTCAAGGGCATTCTTTTACTTGTTGAAAATGAGTCATTGGCTTTCAAGTAGAGATAACTAAGCACCCAAAAAGTTGTAAATAATAAAATATATCTAAAGTGTGTGTACACCTATGAAGTGCTTAATAGTTTAAATTAGAGAAGAAAAATAACAAGCGAGTTATGCCTTTCCCCCCCCTCTCTTGAGGATCTCTCAAACTTTTATCCTTCTTGCTTGAGAACTGTAAAAGTGATCAATCTTAGATTGGGAAATGTTTTCCTAATACAACTAACTATGATATATGGGTATAATAAATTACTGGAATTTATTAAATGATGACTAAGTGAATTCAGGTAGCTGCATGAAAAATCTATGTTTTTTTCATGCAGCTAAATATAAGTAAAAAATAAATAAAATAAATAAATAAAATAAAAAATAATTTGAACATTTAGGTAAATAGTGATTTCACTGAATGCCAATGATGTCTCTGTAATGATAAAGATTAGGAGGGGCCCAGCTTTATGATAATCTTATTGTTTTAAAACTGACATTATTGCAGTATAATTAATATGCAATAAAATGTACCAGTTTTAAAAGTGTTCAGTTCAGTGACCTTTTGCAAATGTACACAGCTGCGTGTCTGCCATCTCAATAAAGACCTTCTCATTATTCCAAGAAGCTGCCTCATGCCTCTGTGTAGTCAGTTCTATCTACTACCCCTGTCTGTACTCTCAGTCAACTACTGGTCTGCTTTCTGTTACTGTAGATTAGTTTTGCTTTTCTAGAATTTCATCCAGGCTGAATCTTACACTCTCTTTTGTGTCTGGCTTCTTTCTTCAGCATAATAATATTGATGTTCATTTGTTGTTACTCGGATCAGAACTTCATTCCTTTTCACTGCTTGAGTATTATCTGTTGTGTGGGTATGCCATAGTTTGTTTCTATATTCTGTTATGGATGGAATTCTGGGTTGTTTCCAGCTTTTGGCTATCATGGATAAAGCTTTCATGACCATTTCTGTGAGTCATTGTATGGACATGTGTTTTTATAAATATATGGAGTGGAGTTGCTGGCTAAACATTTCTGTTTAAAATTTCTTTATTTATTTTGCTTGCATCTTTTGTGATTTGGTCTATTTTAGCCTCCAATAAATACCTCCGTATTTGTAATACAATTATTTGATCAAAGTTATTCTGATAGAAAAGAGCCATGGTCTAATTTTCTTTTTAGTTGATGTTTAACTTGCTGGGCTCTGAAAGTAGTCCAGATCCACTGCAATTTCTTTTGTAGTGTTGCCTCTATTTCAGGAAACTGAAAGCATGTCTTAGTTTATAAGGGGAAAAGAAGAAATACTCTCTGTGGTAAAATTTAGAAAGACAAGAACTGGAGACAGAGGGACAGTTGAGTGTCAGAATCATCAGCAAATGAGTTGGGTGGAAAGACTTGGTCGGCAAAAGGATTAAGAAGAGCACAGAGGCAGGAGACTTAAGTCTCTTGAATAAATACCAAAGGGTAAATGCTGAACAGAACAGACTTCATAGTCATGTATATGCAAGACCTTTCCATCTTTCAAATATGGAAAGTGACAAAATACCAACATGTCACTTTACCCTAGGTTCTTTAGAAATTCTCTGAGATGATAACTTTTAGGAAATAGTACTTTCTCATGAAAAGAAAGCAGACGTAGGGTTTTCTTTCTTTCTTTATGGCTGTGCTGGGTCTTCACTGCTTTGTGCAGGCTTTCTCTAGATGCAGCAATCGGGGGTTGCTCTCTCCCTGTGGTGCGCAGGCTTCTCACTGCGCTGTCCTCTCTGGATGCAGAGCATGGGTTCTAGAGCCTGGGCTTCAGTAGTTGTGGTGCACAGGCTTGGTTGCTCCAGGGTGTATGGGATCGTCCCAGACCAGGGATTGAACCCATGTCCCCTACAACTGGAAGGCAGATTGTTTACCACTGGGCTGCCAGGGAAGTCCCAGTACATTTGTTTCTTAAAAGCACATTATGTTGGATGTTAGAGAATCCTGCCACATCAGAAGGATTGTTCTTTTTTCTACAAAACAGATTTTTTTCTTTCCTTCTCTTAAATCCAGATATAAGGTAGTTCCATCTACTGCTTGAAAGCATCTTTTAACATGGTTTTGTAATCAGCATTTGTATGCTTAAAACTCACAGTTACTCATATCAGTTCAAGCAAAAATGTACATGAAAAAAATATAAGGCTGTATCACTAAACTAAGGGTAGGAAGTATGGCCAATTTTCATGGGCACTGGGCCAGGGGGTGGAAAGCCAGTGGGAACTCAGGAGTTCTGTCTCTGACGCTGCCATTCTCTGAATCTTACTCTGTGTCTGTCTCCTTCACTGTGTCTCTATTATAGTGCAGTATGTTCTTTCAGCTCTCACTCTCTGCAAGTCTTCTTCATTCTCTCCTCTATTGGATGGTTTGAACTTCTGATCCATAGCCTCAACTCCTTTTTTTAAAAAAATATTTTTTGATGTGGACCATTTTTAAAGTCTTTATTGAACTTATTACAATATTGCTCTGTTCTGGTTTTTTGGTGGTGAGCCATGTGGAATCTTAACTCCCTGGCCAGGGGTCGAACCTACACCCCCTGGACTGGAAGGCAACATTTTAGCCACTGGACCACCAGTAAACTCCCTCTACTCCTTTTTAATGAGGCTTTCTTTGATACCAATTCTGATTTCAACTCTACATAGTCTTTCAGCTTGTCCTGACAATAATCTATGTGTCTAAGAGTTTAAATTCTCAAGAGATAAAGAGAGAGAATCCCATTGGTAACAGAGAGGCCAATAGGTTAACAGGCATAGAGAAAGCTCTCCATCTTTTGTCCAATACTATGGCTATGATAGCTCATAGAGTTCTAAGCTGTTCTTAGCCCTTCCCCTTTAAATAAGGACCAGGAGTGGGGGAACTTAGAGAAAACTTGGGCATGGCTGGCACAACAGAATGATATGTCCAGTATGAATAAGCATCTACTTACTGAAAGTGGTAGAAAACCTGTCATAGTAGGCAGCAGTCATCTAATGCTTCCAGTAGAAAGAAAAGCAGGCAGGCCAGTAGACCAGCAGCATCAAACTATGCACTTAGTCATACTGTAAACTTTGTGGTTATTTTGAAAGAACATTCTTTCCTCAAGTCTAATTAAAATTGGCTAGATTGCCAATGGCCTCCTAACTGATTTGACTTAAAACAGCTACCAATAATGCATATTGGATAAAGCATGAAGAGTAAGCACAGAGGTGAGTCAATTTAAGGAATAGTGTCTCAGAATCTGCATAGTATTGAAGAAAATATCTTCAATTTTGGCCATGTCTGCTACATTGCCATCATCCCATCCAGCATTTTAGGATCCAAGCCATGAACCTGGAGCCTGTATTTTGACTAGTCTAATGTGTCATAATACTTGGATTTAATGGAAGCCAGCTATCAGCTTTGGGTTACTTTGTCTTTAACTCATCAGGGTGTAAATGGGCTTCAAGGTAATTTTTAATCTATATGTAAATTAGCTGTTTCTATAACAGCCGTAGTATGAATTTGAATATTTGCAGACAAAAAGAATTGGATGCAAGCAATATTTTGAAAATAATGTCAAGAAATAGGCTGTACAAATGATACATGGCATTCAGTGAATTTGAATATAGGTTATATTAAGACACTTTCAATGAAATTATTGTCACTGAAAACTTTCTGGGGCCGATAATGCATGAAGTAATGTCTAGAACAGAAGGTGAAAATAAGATTTTATTGGAGGTTGTCAAATGATGCTAAAGGTCATACAGTAAAGAGCTTCCATTTGGCAGATTTTATATAAAATTTGATTGTATTTTACTGAATTCATTTTTTACTTAAATAGTAAAGTGCCTTAAAAAAGTGGTTTTTTGATATGAAAATGACATGGTTTATCTATTATTTAAAGCTAAGTTTGCTAGTCAATAAGCTTGTCTTGTATTTCTCTCTGTAGGCAGATGAAAAAATCATGAAATCTTTATTTTTTTCTTAATTTTGATCAGTGTGAAAGCTGCATTAGTATTTGATCTCCTAAATCTTCTAATCAATTATTTCTTTTTTAAGGAACAGTGTAGCAGGAAAAGGCAGTGGCAACCCACTCCAGTACTCTTGTCTGGACAATCCCATGGACAGAGGAGCCTGGCAGGCTGCAGTCCATGGGGTCGCTGAGAGTTGGACACGGCTGAGTGTCTTCACTTTCACTTTTCACTTTTATGGATTGGAAAAGGAAATGGCAACCCACTCCAGTGTTCTTGCCTGGAGAATCCCAGGAACAGGGGAGCCTGGTGGGCTGCCATTTATGGGGTCGCAGAGTCGGACACGACTGAAGCGACTTAGCAGCAGCAGCAGTAGCACAGGGAAATGTTCTGAAGGACATTAGTGAAAGTTGTTATTTAGTCATTAAGCCATGTCTTTGTGACCCCCTGGACCATGGCCCACCAGGCTCCTCTCTCCATGGGATTTCCTAGGCAAGAGTACTGGAATGGGTTGCCATTTCCTTCTACAGGGGGTCTTCCTGACCCAGGGAATAAACCCAGGTCTCCTGCATTGCAGGCAGATCCTTTACCTCTGAGCCACTGGTAATAAAACTTACAGATGTTCCAAATTCATTTAAAGTTCAATGAGTATCAGTCTCCAAAAGTACAAGGAACACAATAGAAAGCATGAAAAGTACAGAATGGCTTATTATAACTACTGTTTTCCCTTCTCTAACAATTTAGTTAAATGGAAGGTGGAATATTGTCAGAGGCAGTGTCTATACCAAAGTTAACTAGTAACTTCAGACCACATAACTTGAGCTTTTTTAGTTGCAGCTGGTTTTAATTCAGTATGGTCTGAATTCATTTCCAAAGGGGGATAAATACATTTGTTAATAACTAGACCATTCAGGTATGACCTAAATCAAATCCTTTATGATTATACAGTGGAAGTGAGAAATAGATTCAAGGGACTAGATCTGATAGACAGAGTGCCTGGTGAACTATGGATGGAAGTTTGTGACATTGTAGAGGAGACAGGGATCAAGACCATCCCCAAGAAAAAGAAATGCAAAAAAGCAAAATGATTGTCTGAGGAGGCCCTACAAATAGCTGTGAAAAGAAGAGAAGCGAAAAGCAAAGGAGAAAAGGAAAGATATACCCACCTGAATGCAGAGATCCAAAAAATAGCAAGGAAAGATCAGAAAGCCTTCCTCGGTGATCAGTGCAAAGAAATAGAGGAAAACAATAGAATAGGAAAGACTAGAGATCTCTTCAGGAAAATGAGAGATACCAAGGGAACATTCCATGCAAAGATGGACTCAATAAAAGACAGAAATGGTATGGACCTAAGAGAAGCAGAAGATATTAAGAAGAGGTGGCAAGAATACACAGAAGAACTGTACAAAAAAGATGTTCATGACCCAGACAATCACGATGGTGTGATCACTCACATAGAGCCAGACATCCTGGAATGTGAAGTCAAGTGGGCCTTAGGAAGCATCACTATGAACAAAGCTAGTGGAGGTGATGGAATTCCAGTTGAGCTATTTCAAATCCTAAAAGATGATGCTGTGAAAGTGCTGCACTCAATATGTCAGCAAATTTGGAAAACTCAGCAGTGGCCACAGGACTGGAAAAGATCAGTTTTCATTCCAATCCCAAAGAAAGGCAATGCCAAAGAATGCTCAAACTACCTCACAATTGCACTCATTTCACACGCTAGTAAAGTAATGCTCAAAATTCTCCAAGCCAGGCTTCAGCAATATGTGAACCATGAACTTCAGATGTTCAAGCTGGTTTTAGAAAAGGTAGAGGAACCAGAGACCAAATTGCCAACATCTACTGGATCGTTGAAAAAGCAAGAGAGTTCCAGAAAAACATCTATTTCTGCTTTATTGACTATGCCAAAGCCTTTGACTGTGTGGATCACAATAAACTGTGGAAAATTCTGAAAGAGATGGGAATACCAGACCACCTGACCTGCCTCTTGAGAAATCTGTATGCAGGTCAGGAAGCAACAGTTAGAACTGGACATGGAACAACAGACTGGTTCCAAATAGGAAAAAGAGTATGTCAAGGCTGCATATTGTCACCCTGCTTATTTAACTTCTATGCAGAGTATATCATGAGAAACGCTGGGCTGGAAGAAGCACAAGCTGGAATCAAGATTGCCGGGAGAAATATCAATAACCTCAGATATGCAGATGACACCACCCTTATGGCAGAAAGTGAAGACCTAAAGAGCCTGTTGATGAAAGTGAAAGAGGAGAGTGAAAAAGTTGGCTTAAAGCTCAACATTCAGAAAACTAAGATTGTGGCATCCGGTCCCATCACTTCATGGCAAATAGACGGGGAAACAGTGGCAACAGTGGCTGACTTTATTTTTCTGGGCTCCAAAATCACTGCAGATGGTGACTGCAGCCATGAAATTAAAAGACACTTACTCCTTGGAGGAAAAGTTATGACCAACCTAGACAGCATATTAAAAAGCAGAAGCAGTACTTTGCCTACAAAGGTCCATCTAGTGAAGGCTATGGTTCTTCCAGTAGTCATGTGTGGATGTGAGAGTTGAACTATAAAGAAAGCTGAGTGCTGAAGAATTGATGCTTTTAAATTGTGTTGTTGGAGAAGACTCTTGAGAGTCCCTTTGACTGCAAGGAGATCCAACCAGTACATCCTAGAGGAGATCTGTCCTGAGTGTTCATTGGTAGGATTGATGTTGAAGCTGAAACTCCAATCCTTTGGCCACCTGATGTGAAGAGCTGACTAATTGGAAAAGACCCTGATGCTGGGAGGGATTGAGGGCAGGAGGAGAAGGGGACAACAGAGGATGAGATGGTTGGATGGCATCACCGACTCAATGGACATGAGTTTGAGTGAACTCCAGGAGTTGGTGAGGGACAGGGAGGCCTGGCATGCTGCAGTCCGTGGGGTTGCAAAGAGTCGGACATGACTGAATGACTGGACTGAACTGAACTGAATGATTGGAATTATTGTTGTCAGGATTGATTTAGGTCTAAAATCATTGTCATTAAGATCAGTATTAAATGCCCTTAGGATTAAAGAACTCCTGTACCTATCAAGTTACTATTTTGATTGTCCAGAGATGTTAAACACCCTTGTTCTTATAATATCAACTCAAAGGATTTTAAACATTCTTACTTTATTTGTATTTTTATAACCCCCTGGCATTTAACTACCATGCTGGATGATTCTCACTGTGAAGCCACTCTCATGAAATTGTATTCTTGCTGGGAAATGATTTTATTGCATAAGAAAATGAATGTGCAGAGACCAGTGAGCTGTGTCCTCTGATGGACTATAATTTGCAGACTGTGATGTCAAAGCAGATTTGAGATTTGTGACAACAGTTGGGGATTGCACTGCTCTCCATTCTGTGGCAGCAGTGAACCATGCAATCTCATTCCACGTTTTGCACACATAAGTTTAGTTTACGTAGTCATATATGGAGAGCTCTCATGAACACAGGAAATATTAACAAGGATTAATGTGTTGGCTCTGCATATTTCATTACAGTCCTGTTGGCACTGAAATGTTTTTATCCGTTGTCTAGAAGGAGCAATTGTATCCCATTCCATCAAAGGACTGAGAAAGGGGATGTTTACCACTGCCCAAAATTGTTAACTGCTGGGCACAACACAGTAGCTATTATTATTACTGAACCTACTGTCAATGTTTTTTGATGACTTTGCCTTAAAAATAGGATGTGTTTTCTGTTGACTTGTGCACTAGGAAGTTCTCTGTCTTTAACAGTTCAAAACAGTTGGGTGTAAAGTAAACCAAATTGATTTCGTTACCTTTTGAGGAAAGAGGCATTGCTGCATAGGGTTTGTTTGTTTGTTTGTTTGTTTTGTTTTGTGCTCATAGTTTGGAAGATAGCCTGCTGGTTTTGGAAGCCACATTCTTTCAAGAACCTTTGTGAGCCCGGGTGCCCCAGGAAACAGTAATGCTGATGGAAGGCAGAAATTTGCCCCTGTCCTCCTGTGAACCCTACCCTCTGATGGCCTGCTCTGGGTTATGCTACATTAAATGGCAAAAGGGGCTTTGCTGATGTAGTTCAAGTTAAGATCTTAAGATAGGAAGGTTATCCTCCATTGTTCAGGCAGGTTCAGTGTAATTGAACAAGGCTTTGAAAGTAGAAAACTTTCTGGAAAACTTGCTGGAGTCAGAGAGACAGATGGCATAAGAAGAAATCTGACCCATTTAAAGCATCAGGAGGACTACTGCTGTTGCTGGAGGAGACCACATGGAGAGCTAGAGAAAGGAAATGGGCAGCTGTTAGGGGCAGAAGCTATCCCCCTTCCTTGTGTCCCCAGGATTACAAAAGAAATGGGAACCTCAGTCCTGCAACTGCAAGAAACTGAATTTGGCCAACAATGTGAATGTGCTTGGGAGCAGATTCTTCCCCAGCACCTTGACTAAGGAGCAACCCTACCAACACATTGATTTTGGTACTGTGAGCCCCTCAGGAGAGGATCCAGCCCAGTCCACCTAGACCTTTGACCTTTAGAAGCTGTAAAATAATATATTTCCATTGCTTTAGGTCATTAAGTCTGTGATAAATTGTGATTGCCTCAATGGGAGACTAAAACAATGTCCATCACTGAGAGATCCCCAGATACAGGTCTAGTATTTCTGTTGCAGGGAAAAGCCAATTCTGACTCCATGTTGAAACTGTTTCTTTGACTTGCTTTCTGTTACTTTTGTTATTATTGTCATACATAATGGTCTGCTTCAGAGAATCCTGCCCCTCTGCCTGACTGTTAAAGTAATTGCCTTTGTTTAGGACCCTGTCTACCTGTGGAGGGCAGGAAGGAAAAACTTAACACATCCCCTGCCCATGGTTCTAGCCTGTGGTTCTAGGAGATATTTGCAAGATTAATGGCCTTTTTATAATACTTTGTTTCTTCACCCCCTCCATCTGTGTTCTATAAAAGAATCTGCACCTAGACCTTGATAAGTTGGTTATTTTGAGACATTAGTCTGCCGTCTTGTCTGTTAACTGGGTTCTTCAAGTCGTATTCCTTTCTTCAGCACCTCATCTCTCAGATTTATTGGCCTGTAGTGAGGCAAGCAGAGCAAGCTTGGACTTGGTAACATTTCCACTGGTCAGATTTCATCTATTAATACTTCCCTGGTGATGTGTTCCTTGCCATTTAAATTCAATTCTTGTAACTCCTGGTCCACCCTGTGATTTGGTATAACAACCGTTAGTATCCTGTAACTTCTAGGATACATACAAGATTCTTGTAACACCTGTGATAGCCTATAACTTCTTTGATTCACACAAAATGAGTCTACACAGGTAGAAAGTGTAGTTGGGGAAACCACTTATCTAATCCAAGTAACCTGTATCTCTAGAAAATGATGAAGTTACATCAAAATCTATTTTTAAAACATGCTAAGTATCTCTTTCCTACCTTCATACTTTCTGCTGACAGCCTCCCTCCCCCTGAGCAATTGATTTTTAGTGGTATGCAATTTAGATTTAGAAAACTGAAATTTGTCATATGAGACCATAATGTTAGGCTACTTCAAGGTTGTCATTAACAAACTCAAACATTACTTACTCGACAGAGAATTGCCTCTCCTTGGTCCACTGTAGCTCAGAGAGCAAATTAACTCATTTGTTTTCTCAGAAATTTGCTTCTGGAGTTAGATGGGAAGAATATGAGTTTACAGCTGAGTTAACTACAGCTATGAGAGCCCTTTCCATTAATTGCTGGCTCTTGCAGGAAGCGTGTTATAGCCATTACTTCATTTCCTTTGCCAATTTTTGAAAACACCCAGAGGTTTAATAAGTGAAATGTGCCTTTGCATTCTGAAATAAATAAGCAGGACAGCCAATTAAGGATACATGCATATGAATCAAATTTTTCTTCAACATTTGTGCTTGTGGGGAGAAAAATGATGTAGAGGTCATTTGTAAAATTTCCCACAAAATGGGTAGGGTTGGGAGGTTCACTAGATTAAGACTGGCTCCTCATTTCCCACTCCGGTATTCTTGCCTGGAGAATCCCATGGACAAAGGAGCCTGGTGGGCTACAGTCCGTGGGGTCACAGAGTCGGACACGACTGAGCAACTAACACACACACACCCGGCCACACACACTCATTTCCTTAGCTTTGAAGTCACAGAGCTGGGCTTGAATCCCAGTTCCATCATTTACTGACTTTGTGAGGTTGGGTGACTTACTTAGCTTCTCTGATCTTCAGTTTTCTTATCTTTGCTGTGGAGATAATGTCACATACCTTGAATCTTTAAAGTACGTGGCACAGTTCTCCCAAATGACCCTCGGTAGTGGTGCTTTCAATCAAGACAATTCAAAGTTCTTTTCTAGTTCTCTGCACACACAGCACGTTCTATGTAAAATTTTAAGCAGATAGAAATCTCAGCTCATTTCTCCCCCTAAGCATAGTTAAAAGTTTTATATACCTCCCCAAAAGAAAAAGGATGACAAAATAAAACAGACAAGACAGAAGGGATGTACAGAGGAAAGGCGCATGACAAGGACAGGTTGTACATGGAAGCTATCCTGTATAAGCTCTCGGAACTTAAATCACTGACGTTTAAATATCACTGACATTTAAATATCACTGTCGTTTGTCCCCCAGAGCCAAATTATTTTGAAAAGTCTTTAAATATATTTTTAAAATCTTTTTTTCCAGGCACTGTCTATGACATGTTAACGTCATATCTTTCAAGTCAAGTGTCAGTCTTGAATCTGAAGTTACTTCTTGTGCATCTGAGAATAGAAATTGAACTTCTAATGTGCTGTGTTTATGGTGGTAGCAGGGCATGTCAAGACAGGTCTGAACATAAAAGAAATGATTGTTTCACCTTTTCTGAGAATCTCAGAGAACTGTCTTCTTAAATAGAGTGCTAATCTTTTTCCCATGATAGAAAGTTACATTGTAAAAAAATTCTTCTCTGCTTAGATATCCATCATGCCAGCAGCTATGTGGGAATTTGTTCTTTATCTTAGTGGAGGATGTTATGCTGATCATTTTGGGTAAAGAAGAAAACAAAAACACTGTCTTTTAAACAATAGTTTTTCAGAAAAAAATATTTTTCTCTTTAAAAATAACTTAAAATATGAATCTCAGGTGAGTTTTTCTTTGCTGGCAGAGAGGATATGTTAAACTGTTTGCAATAAATAAAAGACATTCTTTAATATGAGGTGGAAAGCCTTTCCATGTCAGAAGTACTGACTCTAGAGTCAAAAGTCGTAAAAACCCAGAGTGAAATCATTCAGTTGTGTCCGAGTCTTTGCGACCCCATGGACTGTAGCCTGCTAGGTTCCTCTGTCCATGGAGATTCTTCAGGCAAGGATCCTGGAGTGGTTTGCCATGCCCTCATTCAGGGGATCTTCCCAACCCATGGACAGAACCCAGGTCTCCTGCATTGCAGGCAGACTCTTTACTGTCTGAGCCACCAGGGAGCCTTAAAAACCCAGAATTCACCCTCAGTCCCCTATTTCGCTCACCCCACACACTCAGGATCGTTAAGTTCTACGTCTTCTTCCTATCTGTTTAGTCTTTCTCATCTCTGCAACTCCACTTCCTCCATTTCCTCCTGCCTAGACTTTGCAGGTCTTCTAACTGGTTTCCCTGTTTTCAGTATTACCGCTGCCCCTCCTGCCACCACCGCAGTTCACCTCCCTAGTTCTGTTAATGTGATCTATCTGAAACGAAGCAGATCAGGTTGCTCGCCTACTTGACTACTGACCAATTTCAATTGCTTAGAGAATGAAGACCAATCTTATTGCTTTGCTGTGTCAGGAGCTCATGGTCTGGCCTTTGGCCATTTCTCTTTTTTTGACCCCATCCTCAAGCCCTGCACCCCACTCCAACTTGCTATTTCCAGCATCTGTCTGACTGTTTCTTTCTCTGTATCTTGGCTCTATCTATTTTGATTAACCCCCCATACCCCGATGTTCCTTATAAACCTGCATCCTCTAGACTGAGCTCAGTACTAACTGAGCTCTGACTCTCCCTGCCCCGCCCACATAGACCTGACTCCCCCTACTTCAAGTCCCTTCTATATTCTGTAGAGACCTCTGGACACAGTGCCCACCATATGTTTTTACACTTGTTTCAAGTGACCACTTCCCAGTTCTGGGCTTAATCTAATTGAGATTAAAACTGCATCTTATCTGGCAAGGAGTAATGTGCTTGGCATCTAGCATGCACTTATTACATTTGTGGAAAGGAGGAAGGAATGGAAAGATCTGGATGGAACTGTATGCTTGCCAGCTACAAGAAATCTGAGAAGGCATGTAATGTCTCTGAGCTTAGTTTTACTCACCTGTAAAGTGACAGTAATGTTGTCACCCCTTTCATTGAACTTAAAACCCTTCATACATTGCCTGTTAGTCCCAGCTTTAAACACCATCTGCCCCCTGCTTTCCTCTGTGACCTCATTTCAGACCTCTATCTGCTTCCTTCCCAGTTTTTTCAGAGGAATTTACCTTCTGAAAGTTTCCAGAGTATGCCAAGCTGTTTGTCCACCCTGCACAGCCCCCTTGCACACACCACCTTTACTCTTGCTGATTTCTCTGAATGGGAGGTGCTACTCCAGCCTCTGCTGGGTTGTCTGTTTCTCATCAAACAGCACCTCCTCAGAGGGGCCTTGACTCATCCCCTCTCTAGAGTAGGGCTCCCTGTGTATGTCTGCTTATTTGCTTTGCTTTATAGTATTCTTACCAACTCGATGGACATGAGTTTGGGTGAACTCCGGGGGTTGGTGATGGACAGGGAGGCCTGGTGTGCTGCAATTCATGGGGTCGCAAAGAGTCAGACACGACTGAGTGACTGAACTGAACTGATAGTATTCTTGTTTTTTTCCTCTTTATATGGTCCTCTGTACTTACCATAAGGTCTTTGTTCACTCTGTTTTTTTTTTTTTTGGTTGTATTTCCTTCCCACTGTAATTTCAACTTCGGGTGGGAGGCAAAGATCATTTGTCCTATTTGCTATTTCTTTCCGAGGGCCTGACACAGAGCAGATTCCTCATAAGTACTGATATATGAACCAATCTCCAAGGGTGATTTTCAAAGATCGGTACAGTATGTGAGTCAAGTTTATAAAGCAGAAGCTCTATACAAATGTGAAGCATGGTTGTTATCACAACTGGAACGGACATAGAGGAACCTGGGAACATACCTTTCATTCCCCAGGAAATGAACATGCAGCTTGACGACCAGTAATTACTCATTTTCCAAGTGTGGATTAGTCCAGCAAGAGAGGGTTCCTCCAGGCCAAGGGCAGATATTTTTTTCTTAACATATTTTCTTCCATAAGTTGACTAGAATATGGGTGATAAAGAGGGCATGCAAGTATTTTTTCTTTCTTTTTAAAAGATACTTAGATACGTCTTAAACTTTAGATTCTCTATACACAAATTTCTTTGCTACTGAAAATTGAAATATGGTCGTGGTTTAGCCACTAAGTTGTATCTGACTCTTGTGACCCCATGGACTGTAGCCTGCCAGGCTTCTCTGTCCATGGGATTCTCCAGGCAAGAACACTGGAGTGGGTTGCCATTTCCTTCTCAAGGGGACCTTTCCGACCCAGGAATCAAACCCAGGTTTCCTGCGTTGCAGGCAGATTTTTTACTGACTGAGCTATGAGGGAAGCCCAACTGAAAATTGAAATAGCACATCAAAAATTTTATTACAGTTCAGATATTTGAAAACCAGAGAATGTGGTTCATATGTGCTATTCTAATTATGCTCTGGTTAAGCTACCCATTGTTTTCTTTACATTCCTTCTACACAAGTTGATTAGCTTCAAATTCTTGATATTGAGTTTCAGCTTCAAGCTTCTAAAACAGGCCGTCCTTGAGACCTGTTGGGCTTCTTTTGGTCGAATCAAAAAGTGGAACTAAAGTATATTCAAGTCATTCAAATCCAAACTACATATATTCTTAATGAGTTACCTGTATTGAGGTAGAAAAGACATCTTAGAACTTACAGGTTATCAAAATTTTAGAATACAGTCTGTCCTAGCGTAGGGTAGCTTTCCCAGGCTGCTGTATAAGCATGCAAAAATTACTAGCAAGAAAGAGTAGTACAAGAAGTACAAGAATAAGGATTATGGCTAAACTGACTCTGTGTCATGATTATTCCTCACTTTAGTATCCTTGGTGAGATCTCTGTGACACAGGCGGCGATGACAGCTACATCAAAATCTTTCCATTCTCGATTCAGTCTCAGCTTCCATGGTTCTCTGTGAAGCAGAGGAAGCTGGTATTCAGTAATGCACCATCCTTTCCACCCTTTCTTTCCGGGCAATTAATAATGTCCTCACCTCTCTTCCTGTAGGGTATGTTTCCACCAAACCCTTGTAAGTTCTTTTCTCTGTCCTGTCCACCCTGCTGGGGTGGATAGCCCTCATACTTTCATCTGCTAGTATTAGCATTCATCTGTAGATCTTACCTACAGCAATTTGAGTGACTTTTTATTTCCTCATTTCACTCCCCGCCCCCATTTATGAATTGGAATTCATCTGAAAAAAAAAGAGTTATTTTTTCTCTTCCATTTGCTTGTTTATTCAAGCAGGTATTTATATCAGTACAGATCCATGTATATCAAATTACTTTATTCTGTGGGTCATAATACAATGCTATCGTTATTTTCTTGCTCAAATTGTTTCATTTTTTGGCCATTGTGAGCTCTTTCCGGTCGGCTCCTGTGTCCTTTCCACATCCCCCTCCCCATCCTTCCTGAGCACTTGTTTACCTTTATGAATTAAGAGATGCTCCAGACTCATTCAGTATTTTTCCTGCCTCAGCTTTGGAATCCGCCACTTCTTCAAAGAAACACTCTGGTTTCTTTCATTAGCGAATGGCCTTTAGAAACTAAACTGTGAGTAATGAGTGTGCTCATTGCTACCAGGGTATCATTTGCTTCCTTTTCTCCTTATTTGTAGCTTCTTTTCTGAACATGAGAAACTTGGTCCTTATTATTTACGATGTAGTCACTTATTTTGTTCAACTCTACTAGAAGATAAAGTAGTTTCAGAATTGATAGCTCATATCTCTGGGAAACAAATTTGCTGACTAGAGTACAGTATTAGTTCACAATTTGAAAAACCCATAATACATTTTGTGTTATATCAGTATCTGAATTGTGATCACTGCTATTATATTTTAGCTTTTATTTTTTTTCCAAGGGAGGAAAACTTGCAAAAAGTATTCCCACACAAACTAGAGGGTGCTTCACCTTGTTTATTACATTTCCTCAAAACTTCAAAAATACTCTTTTTATCCAGTAAGTTTGTTTGGAAATGAAGTTTGGAAAGATTGTATTTAATAAATAGTTTAAATAGTTTTTTATGCATGTTCATACTTTACTGTTTTAGAAAGTTTATATTAGTCCTAATTAAAAGGTGAGGTTGTCACTTAATTCCTTTAGGTATATTTGTTGTTGGTGGTGGTTTTTTTTTCTTAGTCAGGAATAGCATCCTTCCCAGTATGTGAAGCTGTAAACTTGCACTAGGGAAGCATGACAACTGTACCCAAGATTCAGGGGCCCAGATGAACAGACTGGGTAACTCGCAGCTCTAACAGAATGAAGGCAGTTTCTCTTGTGGGTGGCAAGCGTATGTATCCACTCAAATGTTCATATGTGCAGGCACACACGTGTGCACTTACAGACATGTGGCCACATGTGTAGTCCAGGCCAGAGGCTTATTTTGCAAATCAGTTTCTCCATCTCTTTAATGGGAGAAATTTGTTTTTAAAATTTGTTCTGTGTTTTGAACATCTACACATTCTGAGGAACCTTTAAATGTGTGTGTACAGTTACCTGAAATATTTTGGAATTCTCCTTTGCCATTGTGTTCATAAACAGCTTACAGGTTACTCAAGGTAATAAGCTACTTCATAGTGATATCTTATATGTTGATAGTAAATGGCATTATCCAGTTTGACCCTCTGCTTTACTTATCATCCTTGGCTCTGAATTAGTTTTGGTTATTTCAAGTATCCTTTTAAAGATAAAAAATTTCCACCCCTGACAAAATAAATCTTCAGGGATGTTAAGAATGATGATAATCCCAAAGAGGACTCCCCTGGCCCCAGACTGCCCCTCTTCCCGAACATAAGATTTGAAGCAGTTGCAGCTTTGTTAAAATCACTAGTCATTAAAAGCTCACCCTTTCTCCTTGATACACATTCACTGATGGTTTTGTTTTTCAAAAGGATGCAGTGTGCACATTTTTGTGAGTTGATTGGAGATCCTCTGTTTTTGTTCAGTTTCACATTTAGAGAAATGGGATGCCCCAAAAGAACACCACATGCCTCTAACAGCAAGCCAGTGCCAGGCCACTGTGCATCACCAATGAGCCAGATCAATGTTTCCATCTGATCCGCAGACACTTGATGACAAGGCTATGATCCATGGGATGCATACTAGGTCAGAATCAGAAGACCTGGTTAGGAAACTGGTTGTTGATCTAACGAGGGGTGCCTTTCAAAGCACGTGTGCATTATTTGGTACCCAGTTGGTCCTCAGATGTTGATTTACAAATCTGAAATTTAAAAGTAAAAGCTATAAAAGTCAAAACTTACTCTATTTTATATACACAATTTCATAATGGGATAAAAATATGCTATAACAGGTCAGGCTTTTAATAATGCAATACAGTGGTCTCTAAGAGATCTTAATGTGAAAAATGTAAAAAGATGAATGAATCTAGCCTATAATTACTCTGCCAGGTTATGAGGTATAAGGAAGTAATTTTAGAATATTGTATAATTGTACTTTAAATCCTAGATTGCGTTAAGTCAGAGGAGTAATTTTTCAGGTCTCCTATGGTAGGGTTAATTTTTTCAATATAGAAATGTTTAATTCATCATGCAAAAATTTGTGTGTATGTTAGACCTCTTTTCCATGCCCCCAGTATTCCTTGCTTCCATCTCCCCATGTTCATCCATAGCATACATGCAGTGCACTTGTGCATGCTTGTTTATACACATGTGCAAGCATGTGGGTACACATACACACACACACACACACACACACTCAGAGTACCTGCAAACTAAACCTAAAGTGTTGGTTGCTCAGTTATGTCTGACTCTTTGCAACCCAATGGACTGTAGCCCACCAGGCTTCTTTGTCCATGGAATTCTCCAGGCAAGAATACTGGAGTGAGTTGCCTTTTCCTTCTCCAGGGGATTTTCCCGACCCAGGGATCAAACTCCGCTCTCCTGCATTGCAGGAGGATTCTTCACCAAGGAAGCCCTAGACTAAAGACAAGCAGGTATGATTGGTCACCATTTACCTTATGATTTGGATTTTTAAAAAAACCCTCTCTCTTCTATTTTTCTCCTTCTGAGAAAACTAAAGAGAAATGAATTAACATCCTCATATTTACTGGCCTCATGCATTCTCTTTCTTCCCTCGCCTCCTAATCTTGCCAAGGTTTTCTACTATCTGCATGTCAGATGCAGATTACAAGCCCCCAGGGGCTGGATTCACACTGGCCTCTTGGCTTTTTTACAAAACCTTACATAGCCTTGTCACTGGCTTGATGTTCAAGCAAATAACGCTAGCATCCTTAGTAAGGCCTTTGCACTGAAAACCGTAGAAATTCAACCACAATGAACATGCTGAGAATAAAATCAGGCACTGCTATAATTATTAGGTCAGAGGCAGTTAAGCGCAATTATTTCTGTACTGAACAAAGACAGGTGGGGATGTGGCTGGCTTTCCCATGAGAGGGCAAAGTGGGTGAGGGCTGGGGATGCTCAGTCGATAAAGCCCACACGCGTCCAACACCCACATGCCGCCTCCTATGTATTTTTCCCATCTATGCTTATTCTTTCTCTTTGTTTTTAAAAGCAGTCCTAAATTGCTTAGCACTTTTTTCTGCTCTTTAAACTCTTTTCTGTGCTTGCAGGCAAGGACAGTAAATTAAGCATATCTAAAGACTAAATGCTCAAAATCACCTTGGATAATTGGCTTAAGGGCTTGGAACATACTTTTCCCTCCATTTCTAATCCTCATGCTACTTCTCCTCTGAGGGTACATCTGTCAATAGTTGATGGAGCTTTCTTGGGTAAGTGAGCTGTTGCTTGGGATGTTATAAATCATATTTGGAATCAAGTTTATTTTCAAGCTGCTTTTAAAGTCTCAGTGCTGCGCTAACCGAATAGAAAATGCTAAATGTTTGAGGGAGCAGCTCGAGCAGTGCTAAAGGCATGAGCTGGACTTCAGGAAACAAATGGAATTTGTACCCTTGCAGAAAAGAACACATCTCTGATCAGAAAAGCATGCAGGTCTGGCAAGGGCCTTCGGAAGGAAACTGCTTGAGTACCTACTGGGTGCTGAGCATGGTGTCCTAAGATTCCCTGATTGTGCCTGACTCCCCTGGCAGGTGTTCCATCACCGTTGCACAGGTCAAGTAACCGAGGCTCAGAAATGTGGATAATATCCCCAGTGCACGCGGCCAGCAACTGATGGACTTGAAATTAGAATCGGTTGGACTGTGAAGTGCTTGCCCTTCTTACTCCACACTAAGTCAGACGTAATCTGCGATAGGGTCTTCAGTCAGTGGCATCCTGGTACTTTTCACGTTTGGCTTTGAGAGTAAGGCCAGTGGCCCCTGTCCCCAAACCTAACGGCTCTCTCAGCTCTGCTTCAACCAGTGCAGCTCTGCTTTGATCTATTTTATTTTATTAGTTTTTAATTGAGTATAGTTGATTACACTCTTTCAGGTTTACTGAAAAGTGATTCGTGTATGTGTATATATATATATATATATATATATATATATATATAATTTTTTGTCTTTCAAATTCTATTACAGGTTACTATAAAATGTTAACCCACCTGCCAATGCAAGAGGCATAAGAGACATGGGTTCAATCCCTGGGTTGGGAAGATCCCCTGGAGGAGGGCATGGCAACTCACTCCAGTATTCTTGCCTGGAGAATCCCACAGACAGAGGAGCCCTGGTGGGCTACAGTCCATGGGGTTGCAAAAGAGCAGGGCACAACTGAAGTAGATGCAGATTACAAGCTCCCGGGGCTGGATTCACACTGGCCTTAGTACATAAGATGTTAAGTATAGTTCCCTATGCTATACAGTAGGTCCTTGTTGGTTATATAAGTTTATGTAATAGTAGCGTGTATCTGTTAAACCCAAATTCCTAATTTACCCTGCACTCTGCCTTTTGCCTTTGGTCACTGTAAGTTTGTTTTGCATGTCTGTGAGTCTATCTCTGTTCTGTAAATAAGTTCATCTGTATCAGTTTTTTAACCACATAAAAGCGATATCATATTTGTCTTTCCCTGACTTCGCTTAGTATAATAATCCTGCAGTCCATCCATGTGGCTGCAAATGACATTATTTCATTCTTTTTACGGCTGAGTGATATTCCATTTTCTATATGTCCCACTTCTTCTTTATCCATTCATCTGTAAGTAGATGTTTAAGTTATTTCCGTGTCTTCGCTGCTGTGAGTAGTGCTGCTATGAACATATAGGCATATGTGTATGTTTTCAAATTAGTTTTGTCCGGATACATGCCCCGGAGTGGGATTGCTGGATCGTATGGTGGCTCTGGTTTTGTTTTTTAAGAAAACTGCAGACTGTTCTCCACAGTGGCGGCACCAATTTACACTCCCACCAGCAGTGTAGGAGGGTTCCCTTTTCTCCACATCCCCTCAGACTTTTATTTGTTTGGTATAGAGAGCTTTGGCATGACACTTATCAACATTTTTGGTAAAAAAACTTCTGCTGAAAGAAGTTTAAAGGCCACAGCTGCATGAGAAAAGTAAAAATCAACTTTATAAAATAAAGATAGTGCATGTAAGAATATGTTTGATATGTAAAAAAACTGAGAAGTCTTTTACTTGTTTCTCTCCTTCAAAAGACACGCCCAGAGAACAGTCTGCACTGGCCTAAGTCTAAGTATTGCTGTAGGGAGAGAGCTAAGCATGGACTCGAGAGTCCTAGGCTTTCAGTTTTGATCAGACGTGAACCTCCTGTATGCTGATCCTTTCCTCAGTTTTCACATTTATGGACTGGGATGATACCATGAATACTTTTCCTACCAACCTCAGAATCATACTGTCATGATCAAAGGAGACCAAAGATAAGTAGTTTGAAAGAGCAAGAACCTGGCTAAAATATAAGGTGTTTCTTACTACTGCATTTTCTGTTTTTTAGTAATTGATCTGAATATTTTAATCTTTCAGTGGCACAATGTAAGAGTTGAGGGTACTTTAGTATGGGCCGTATGGGGGTGTAAAAGGCATTAAACCATTCTTAAAAGCTCATTCAGAACAATTATTTTAGAGATTATGGTTTATTAAGTTCCTAATATTCACCGTTGAGTTTTAGTTATTCACAGTTTTGGCTTCTGGCATTTTTTAAACTTTCTAGTGAAGAGGTGCAATGTGAATCCCTCTGGCTTTTGTCTTTCTTCCAAATTGTCAGGGCAAGTCTGTGCTACATGTGAAAGGATGAAATGACTGGTTTGAGACCAGAACTACCATCTGACGCCATCTGATTAAGGTGAAGAGGACTTAACTCCTGCATGTCTGTCTGCTTGTCTTTCTTCCTTCTTTCCCCTCCCTTCCCCCTAGTTTTCTTCCCTCCTTTCCAGCAAACATTTATTAGACACCAACTACGCATGCTCAGTTGCTTTAGCCGTGTCTAGCTCTTTGTGACCCTGTGGACTGTAGCCCGCCAGGCTCCTTTGTCCATGGGATCCTCCAGGCAAGAATACTGGAGTGGCTTGTCATGCCCTCCCCCAGGGGATCTCCCTGACCCAGGGATCAAACCCACATCTCCTGCATTGCAGGCGGCTTCTTTACTGCGGATCCATCGGGGAAGCCCAGGTACCAGCTACATGCAACCTGAATAGAAGATAGTGTCTGCTCCAAAGGCATTCAGTCCAGCATCTAAGCAAACACCCACTTCACTGCGGTCAGGACTGTGCGGATCTGCCTTCCCCTTACATGACACCGCTGCAAACAGCTCAAGAGCCTGGAGCACAGGATGTCCTCCGTGCCTGCTGGGATTGGACGGGATTTCTTGGGAAATGCTTAGTTACTAACAGAGTGGGTGATTTCCTCTCCACATTTCTTCACTTCTTTGTTTCTAATTCCCCTTGAACCCACTTGAAACCTACTCACTCTCTCAGGCCTTGTCGGTATACACGGATGTTCCTCTGATAAAATCCTGAGGCCTTTCTTTATTCCGTGTTCCCTTGGTTATCCCAGCTGCAGCTCTCCTTTGACCTCACGAAGACCTCCAGTCTGCAGACCCCTACTCCCTGATCCTCCTTCCCGTTCTTCCTCTGCACCTTCCTGCTGATCCTGCTCTTACCCTTTTACCTCCTTCTCACTCCCTCTCTCTTCCTGTCCTCCCTTTGGGAAATTAGGGACCAGAAGGTTAGATCGGTTATAATAGGAGACCTGGGGAGAATGAGTGGAGATACTTGAGAAGAAAAACAAAATTGAGAACCAATAGTTTAATATTTTAACCGTCTTCTCACTCTTACACTGAATCCTCTTCAGATTTTCTGTAACATTCTCGACTTTGATTTTCAATTATTTTGGCCTAGAGAAGAAGCAAATTGTTTCTAAGTACGACCTGTGGGAGCAAGCTCTTTTTGCACACAAGATGGCCATTGATAGAGCTTGTCTGGGTGTGCAGTTAATGTTGCCTGGCACGACCAGACCTGTCTCAGGAGGATGCTGTTTCTTGAAGGTGTTCTGTGTTTCTGCAGTTTTAGGACAGAAGTGCCAACAAGCACTTCTGACAGCAAGGCCAGGTCTGCAGCATACTTCAGTCTAAGGGGTTGTTTGCTATGAATTAAAATGAGAATTAAATTACAGAGAAAGAGTGAAATAAATGAAAATTGCATGAGCCTACTTGATCCAGCTCTGTACTTAATCATATCCACTTTTCCCTGTAGGGCTGTTTTTCTTTCTTGAATGCAGGTGGCAGGCCCATGCTGACTTGGCAGGTCTGGGTCAGGGGGAACAAGTCTTCAGGTCTCAGGGAGGTCTGCTAGCATTCCCTAGAGGTGTACAGAGCACACTGCCTTTGGAACCAGACTGCCCTGGTTCAAATATCGGTTCCATCACTTCCTGTAGGTGAGCTTGGACAAGTGACTAATCTCTCTAAACCTGTTTTTATTTGAATTTTTAAATTACAAGACTTTACTTATATAATCATTAGTTATAAGACTTGGAAGCACATGGATCACAGAAAAGGTAGGGAAAATTGGGAGTATAGAATGTATGTTTTCACATGGTTGAATGTCTAAACCTCTTTTTAAAAAGTGTTTTGTAAAATGGACAAATAAAATGATCCTTGTCCCAGAGTTGTATGAGCATTAAATGAGATCATGATAGCTCTGTATCTGTTATACCATGATAATGATAATATCTGGCATTTATTGTAGGTATTAAATTTCCAACAGAAAAATGAGATGTAGGACACTAAAGGAAAGCAAGCTCTTCCTCATTCACCTGAAGTTAGGTGTTTGTCCAGGGAAATTTATATCACTCCTGTTAGTGTTTGTTTTTCTTGAAATATCACCAGATAATCATACTAGCTAAGAGTCAGATGCTGAGATGGCTGTTTTAACTTTAATAACTCATTTGATTCTTCTCCTAATTCTGCAAGGAAGGTGAAAGATAAGACTTTCTTAGCTTTGCAAAGAGAAGACTAGTGAGGCTTAAAAATGTTCGGTTATTTGTCTAAGGATTCTCACCTAGGTCTTTCTGCCACTAAAATCTACATTCACCTCCCACACCATGGTTTTTGATCAGGTAGCTCGTCTTTTCTGAAATCACCTGCCACTTCCAGACTGGCCATAGAAATGTTCCCTTTTCTACCTCCTTAGGCAGTGGCTCAAAATTCAGGCAGTTAATTTATTCCTGTGTCTTCTATGAATTCAGGGATCCATAGCCTTCTGGCTGTTTTCCCGTAGGAAATGCCCTTTGCAGATCTAAAGCAATTCTTTCTCTAAGGTTAGGCTCAGAACCAAGACACATCTTCTTTAGTGATGATGAATACGCTATTTAGTGTCACATGGCTCTCTCCTTTTATGAATTTTTATTTGTGCATTATAAACAGTATAACATTGAATAGCACTTAGTCATATTTTAAATTGAAATAGTAATCATCACCTCATTTATTGAACACTTGCTTGTGCTAAATTGTTTTTAAGCATTATCTCAGTTTATCTCATGAGAACCCTACTAGTTAGGTTCATCTATTATGTTCCCCATTTTACAGGGGAAGAAACTGAGATGTAGTGAGGTTAAGTGACATGCCTAAAACTACAAAGATGGTGGCTCCAGGATTCAAATATTCTCACTCTGGAGCCCAATCTCTTACTCAATGCATCTGCCACCTCCTTCAGTCTTGTGCTCTCAAATGCAATGTGAGGTGGTCCCTAGCATGAATCCTGTAGGACCCAGCACTTAACGAAGGGAGCCTGAATGATTGGTTTGTCAGTGGATGTTTTGAGGAACTATATTGTGGCATTAAGATGATTCAAAGGCCAATTCTAACCCTCACATGGCTATCTTCCTAGGAGCATATCATACCACATAATCCATAGGAAGTGCTTCGAAGTCCCTCTGGCCTGCAGAATGAGGGATGGGGAGATATTGAATTGTAATTAAAGACAGGGAACAAATCAATGGATGGGTGTCCAGTAGCTTGAATTGATGATACTAAGTTTCCACTATTCCATTTCTGATGGTCATTTGGATCCACTGTTCATGTTTAGCTTCATGGCTTTTGGGAGAGAATGTTTCAGTTTCTTCCATGTCTGAAGAGAAATGCATGCAGCTATTTTCTTGAAAAGATGAAGTTGTGCACGAATGAGGAGATCATTAACAAGGAGGTTAAGGAAACAAAGGAAATTGCAATCAATGTAATCTGGTTCTCTGCATGTAAAATCAACATAATCACAGCAGTTGCTTGAGTGTTTACTGTATGTCAGGCACAGCTCTAAATACCTTTCATGTATTTCGCTTATGGAAATGGCAGCCCACTCCAGTATCTTGCCTGGGAAATGCCTTGGACAGGGGAGCCTGGGGAACTACACTCCCTGGGGTCGCAAAGAGTTGGATATGACCGAGTCACTGACACTTTCACTTCTTTTAATCCTCACAACAACTCCACAGGGTAGGAATAGTTTTCTTCGGATTATTATAGTTTTATAAATGGTCTCAGAGAGATTAAAAAATGTGTACAAGTTGACACAAGGCCAAGCATTATCAGTTAGTTGGCCTGACACTGGTGAACAAATTCTAACCTCTTACTGTCTCTGGTAGGCTGGAGAAGATGGAGGGTAACTTCTCCTTGTGGGTTTTAATGGGGAGGGGACAGGAAGGTGAACAGAAAGAGAACGGACTTGCCTAACATGTGGCTTCCCTGATACCAAGCTCAGTTGGTAAAGAATCTGCCTGCAATGCAGGAGACCCCAGTTTGATTCCTGGGTTGGGAAGATCCGCTGGAGGAGGGATAGGCTACCCGCTCCAGTATTCTTGGGCTTCCCTTGTGGCTCAGCTGGTAAAGAATCTGCCTGCAATATGGGAGACCTGGGTTCGATCCCTGGGTTGGGAAGATCTCCTGGAGAATCTTAGGCAGTGGGTAGAGAAAGGCTACCCACTCCAGTATTCTGGCCTGGAGAATAGTCTGGACTGTATAGTCCATGGGGTCACAAAGAGTCTGACACTACGGAGTGACTTTCACTTTCACTCTCAACATGTGTTGAACTCCCAGTATCATGAAGGCACTTTGTATACCTAAAACTCCTTAAGATAAGTATTATTTCTTTGCTTTAAGATGAGGAAACCAGACTGCAGATGATAAGCAATTTCCTCAGTATCACTCTGTTGGCAAGTGTGGAGCTTGGCTTTGGGTCAGCCTGTCCTCTTCCTTCCACCTTGGAAGGTTTAAATAGGAGATCCGTTTTGTTCCATAAGGTTTCTATGATCCATGGCAATATATAAATTCTATGCTCATTTCCTTTTGATAAATAGCTTATGTCTTGGAACCGTATTTCAGTAAAAAAGTGTATTTCCTGCAAAAAATGGTTTAATAAAATTTGAGCGGTACAGTGAAACCAAAGGTCACCAGCTGGGTCAAGGTGGAAATGTGGGGTTTTTCAGGTTTCTGTATCCTATCCTTAACTCTTTCATCAGCTAGTTATTTGGGGAGGTCATAAAACTACTGTCTCTTCCTGGGGTTTACTTTCTACAATGGAAGAGCTGCATGAGATGGTCTCTATGTCCTTTACAATCATAGAATTCTGTGATGGTTTCAAGGCCAAACTGCATAGAGTCTGAACTTTGAAAAGCCCTTGAGTGCCCCAGTTCCATCTCCCATACCCAACGCAGGCCCTCACATTGCTTGGATTCTTACCCCAGTCTCTTGGTTTTCTTTAGATTTCCAGTCTTGCTTCCACACTCCCAACAAGTATCTTGTTTGAGACATTCTTGTATTATAGAAGACTAAATAACCCATTAAAAAATGTTGAGCTATTATGAAGCTCTTCACTTACTTGGAGGAGATATGGAACTATCACAAGTATGGAATATAGGACTGCCAGCTCTCATCTCAAACATTTTAGTAATGACCATGTCTTCATCTAAAGCCCAGATCTGACCAGGTCACGTATGTGCTTCCTATCCTTGAATGGCTTTGTCCAAAGGGTCACATCGCAGTTCTTTTCTCCCTCTCTGCTTTGCCTTGTCCCTCGCAGCCAGCACTCCGTGGACACGCTGTGCTCTTCCTCACTTGTGTCTGTGCCATCTGCCCAGCGTGCCTGGCCACCTGGCTTGTTCCTCTTCATCCGAGATGTCTCAGCTCTAATGCCACCTCCATCAGGCCCCTTCTTTCAGGCTGAGGAGTGGACCTGCCTTGTTCTCCAGGCAATACTACTGCCTCTGTTTATCTTGCAACTACATGTTTTCCTGGTTTCTCCCTCCAAATAACAAGCTCTGTGTCTTCATCATTTGTATTCCCAGTACCTTGCATGGTCTCTGGTGCACAGTACATGCTCAATAAATGTTTGCTGAATAAAGGAATAGATTGACCTTTCACTGATAAGGAAATAGCAGCTTTTAATTGCTAAGACATTCTTCTTTTTAACCACCTGAAAGTTCTTTGTCTCTTGGCCTAAATTTGACCCCTGGAATTATTCAGAATAATTCCTTTTCTTCCACAACAATACAATCTTTTCAGTATTTGAATTTGACTAAACCATCTGTTCTTTAGGCTAAATATCCTTAGTTCTTCCTCCTGAGCTGAATATGATTAGTTCTTTCATATGTCTTCCTGTGCCAGTTTTCACATTTCCTTACCACCCTACCTGGCCTTTCTCTTAACATGAGAGGCCCAAATCAGAACTGAAGATTCCAGGAATTATTCCAAGTGGCAACCGACCCCAGAGGAGCAATCCCCTCTTCTGCCTTGGACCCTAAACTTAAAAGTTACTGAGAAATTGCACAAAGTAGCAACTGACTTTGCCAATGCAATACATATAATAAAACATACATGTAGCAACATGTATTACCATATTTCCAAAGTAATAAAAATGTAACAAAAATACTTCTGGTTACTTACAGTAACCCTGGAGTGGGGGTAAGTACTGGTGTTGTTATCACCCCTTGACAGGTGAGGAAACTCGGAGTGAAGAGACGGTAGTGTTACTTTTTGAAAGACTTGAGTCCTGGACTGACTATGGACTCATATAGAGCAAGTCCCATGTTCTAAAGCACTGATGCCCTGTGGGCTCTCTGTGAGCTTCTCGACTCAGTGCAAAGTGTACTTGTTTCCAAGCTGAGGTACTTAATGTTTATCATGCCCTCAAAGGAATCCTTGACTCCAAAGAAGTTATGAACCATTGTGGTAAATAAAGGTAGACTGACATGGAGCTTGTAGCCAATTCAAACACCAAGTTCATTTTCCTAGGCTGTCTACCACTCTTAAGGGGCTTGCTTGGTAGCTCAGCTGGTAAAGAATCCACCTGCAATGCAGGAGACCCCAGTTCGATCCCTGGGTTGGGAAGATCCCCTGGAGGAGGGAAAGGCTACCCACTCCAGTACTCTTGCCTGGAGAATCCCCATGGACAGAGGAGTCTGGCAGTTCATGGGGTTGCACAGTCAGGCACGACTGAGCGACTCAGCACATAGCATTCTTAGTTTTCTTTCCTTAACTTGTATAACCAGTTTCCTAGGTTTACTTTTAGCATTATTTGCTTATGTCTGCTGAATTTCCTCTTAGCAGTTCCGTCTATCATAGGGCCATTTCTTTTCACTAGCGCACCCCTGTTAACGTATTCGATATTTAAAAAGAATGATCTATTGAGCACTGTCTCTTTATCTTTATTGAAATCATTGCTGAAATGAGGGCTGACCCAGGGGAGGGTTAATGGCTATGAAAATCTTTTGCATTTATTTTTCTCCTCAGATTGCTCCCTGGGAGTTCAAGAGTTAGTCTAGATAATCTGTTGTTCTCAACAAGTGGTAGCCTTGCTGTGTCTCTAATTCTAGATTTCCGAGAGTACACTCACCATGCTTTGTACACGAGGCTCTGTCTCAGTGTGGTGTGTTCCACAGGCCCTTCCATCAAAGGCCTGATGATTAACCGAGAGTCGTTTTCTTCTTGTAACTTTTTTAAAAAATTAATTTTTATTGGAGTATAGCTGCTTTACAATGTTGTTTTTTTCCTACTGTCCAGAAAAACAAATCAGTCATACATATACGTAACCCCCCTCCCTTTTGGACTCCCGTTCCCATTCAGCACAGTGCACTAAGCCGCGTTCCCTGTTCCATAGAGCAGGATCTCATTGCTCATCTGTTTATGCATAGCTTCAGCGGTGTCTTCTTGTAACTCTTTGGAAGTATATCCCATCTCCCATGAATCCCCCAGCCATTTCTCAGAAACCAGACTTCTGTGCAGTATCAGGTCACAGAAATGAGATCAGCCCCAATTTTTCCCTTCAACTTTTCAAGTTATTAAGAAAAAAAAAAAAAAAAAACCCTACAGAACTCTGTTATTAAGTTTGGAACAGACTCAAGTCTTCCTGTTTATCTTCCAGCAAATTTGCAGTACTGCCTGCATCTGAAGACAGCAGAATATCCTTCAAGTGTACGTATTTTCATTTCTGGAAGAAAAATGACCAATGGCCTTTGCTTTTTCTTCAGTTGCTATACTGCATTTTTTAAAACCTTCTTTGTGATTGGTAATAATCTACACCTTTGCATTATTTTTAATCTTGTAGTTCTTGTACCTATGTTTTGTCATCTCTGATTTTCCTCCTTATTAACAAGTATTATATTCATGATTTTTAGGTTTTATTTTATCCCATTTTTCAAAGTGATCTTTTCCCATCAAAAGGCTGATTGAGTCTGATTCTCCCATTGCATTTCCTCTCCTCTACCTTTTCTAATAGCATTTGGAACTATTTATTCCCCTCACTTTGATGTGAATTGTGTTGTTTTTGTCACTACTCAGAAAACATGTAAGTGTTGGCTCATGATTGCCTTTAACTTTTAACAACTTTCAGCATCACCCCCACCTTCACAAGCAAGTAAGTACGTAAGTGCTTCCATAGCAATCAACACTTTGCTTATCCTTTTCTAAACTGGGAGACACTGGACTCTTTGGCCTTTATTCTAGACTCTTATGGGGAAGACATTTTCGATGTTATTGTTTCAAGGCTTACTTTTCAAAAGTTTTCATTATATACTGGGAAAAAGAAACTAGACTTGGGTTTGAGTCTCAACTGGATCGCTCACTAGCCTTGTTCCACTGGGCACCTCACTTTTCTTCTTCAGTCCTGCAGGATGGCCCTGCATTTAAAACGGAGTAGCAATGCCCGCCGGGCACTGCCCAGGGACTATTGATAGCATCATTTGAGATGAACGATGTGAAACACTGTTAATTACACAGCCCTCTGTAACACTGGGGCTTCCCTTGTAGCTCAGCTGGTGAGGAATCCACCTGCAATGCAAGAGATCCCAGTTCAGTTCCTGGTCTGGGAAGATCCCCTGGAGAAGGGAAAGGCTACCCACTCCAGTATTCTGGCCTGAAGAATTCCATGGACTGTATAGTCCATGGGGTCACAAAGAGTCGGACACCACTGAGTGACTTTCACTTTCACTTTCTGTAACATAGCAGGTACTGTCTTTGCAGGCAAAATAATGCTAGGAATTACTGTGGCATACTCTGGTCATTCTCAATCGTGCTTAATATGTCTTGTAATTTCTAAATATGATTATAGGATTTTGAATTCCTGTTTCTCCTCATACGTCTCTGTGCCATTTCTACTTCTCATTCTTTCTTGTTGAAGACTCAGGACCTGGTCCTGACTTTTTTTTCACAGTTACCTCATCTTTATTTTTATTTAAAAAGAAAAAAATCTTACTGGAGTATTACTGCTTTACAGTGTTGTGTTAGTTTTTGCTGCTGCTGCTGCTAAGTCGCTTCAGTCGTGTCCGACTCTGTGCAACCCCATAGACGGCAGCCCACCAGGCTCCCCAGTCCCTGGGATTCTCCAGGCAAGAACACTGGAGTGGGTTGCCATTTCCTTCTCCAGTGCATGAAAGTGGAAAGTGAAAGTGAAGTCGCTCAGTCCTGTCTGACCCTCAGTGACCCCTGGACTGCAGCCCACCAGGCTCCTCCGTCCATGGGATTCTCCAGGCAAGAGCACTGGAGTGGGGTGCCATCGCCTTCTCCGCGTGTTAGTTTCTACCGTACTACCGTACAGCAAAGTGAATTAGCTATACCTCCACACATATACCCCCTCTTTGAATCTCTTTCCTATTTAGGTTACCGCAGAGCACTGAGTAGAGTGCCCTGTGCTGCACAGCAGGTTCTCGTTACTTATCTATTTTATACATAGTGTCAATGGTGTATATATGTCCATCCCATTCTCCCAGTTCATCTCCCCTTTTCCCGCTTGGTATCCATATGTTTGTTCTTAGGTCTGTGTCTCTGTTTCTGCTTTGTAGATAAAATCATCTATACCAGTTTTTTCTGGATTCTACGTATAGGCATTGATATATGATATTTGTTTTTCTCTCTCTGACCCGGTCCCCATTTTAAGTTCATTCATCATTTTGCTAGTGAGCCCTGCCCGGGCATCCTCGATAGACAGAATCCTAGATGTGGTCAACAGCATGCCTTGACTTTGATTTTTCATGTCCTTTACAGCCATCCTTTGCCCTGACTCCAGGTGTAGTCTTGTGACTTGCTTTGGCCCATAGAATATGAGCAGATGTGATGGAAGCAGAGCCTTGAAAACTGTGTTGGTGACTGTGCTGCTAATGCCGTGTGAACGTGCCCAGGTTAGCCTGCAGATCCTAGGAGGAGGGAGGGTGACATGTGGGCTGGAGTGGAATGTTCCAGTCACCCCAGTTGAGGCCAACCCGTATCAGACAATAACCAGCTGACCCCAGATACGTAAATTTTCTCTGCCAAGATCACTAGAGTGATGCCCAGCTGGCCCTCGAGAATGTGAACAAAACATTTATTGTTTTGTGGCCCTGAAGTTTTAAGGCTGCTGCACATTTTAATTATAGCAGTAGAACATGGGTATAGTAGTTGTCATAACCGCCTGACTTTAAACCCTGCCTACTCTCAGAGCTTGTGATCCTGAAATGTATCGTTATAGGCAAAACTTAGGGCTTCACAGGTAGCACTAGTGGCACAGAACCCACCTGCCAATGTGCATAGACTTAAAGAGACGTGGGTTTGATCCCTGGGTTGAGGAGGGCTTGCAACCCACTCTAGTATTCTTGCCTGGAGAATCCCATGGACAGAGGAGCCTGGTGAGCTACGGTTTATGGGGTCAGAGAGAGTCAGATACAACTGAAGCGACTTAGCACACAGGAGGCAAAACTGAAGTTTCATAAATAATAGAGGTCTAGGGAAGGCGTGACTAAAATACTATTAAATATATTTTTAAATGCACAGGTTCTTCAGCCTCAAGAGCCTTCTCCAGGGGGGCAGGTAACCCATCTCTTGAACCACCTTTATTAGTTAAGGAGAAATGACTTTGGCATTGCAATTTGCTGAAGCAGAGCCTTATACACATTAGGCTGTTCAGAATGTGCCACTTTTAAAAGTTTTCTGTGGACCTTCTTAGTCTGAAAGGAATGCATTTTTACTCCTATTTTCCCTCTTTTCAAATGTCAAATTTCTGACTGTTAAAGTTACAAGTCTTAAATCATCTTTCTATATTTTCCCTTAATCTCTCCTTCCTGTCCCCACTCCTTCACTGGATAAAGGTGCTGCCAACTGAAGGAAGAAGGTCGGAAGCTCATAAAGAGAGATAGACATTAATTTTAGGGCTGAACCCCCTGTTTGAGCCAAGTCCCAATTCATGAGCCAAATAGTGGGCAAAGAGACTATAAATCACCAAGCAAGTGTAAGGGCAGAGGGAGCCAGGACTGCAGAGAACACTGCTACACTGCGCCGAGGTTTGGGCCCGCTGTGCTTCTAGGCACGTGGGGCGTTGTATTTCTCGTCTAGGCTTCCCAGATGGCTCAGAGCAAAGATGCAGGAATTGCAAGAGACACAGGCTTGATCCCTGGGTTGGGAGGATACCCTGGAGAAGGAAATGCCAACCCTTTCCAGTATTCTTGCCTGGGAAATCCCATGGAGAGAGGAGCCTTGGTGGGCTACAGTCCATGCGGTTACAAAAGAGTTGGACATGACTTAGCAACTAAAGGCCAAAAATTTCCCCTCTGCCTCGGAGCTGGATGTGACCTTGTGAGTTGCTTTGGCTGATACATTGTTCCTGGAAATGACATGGGTCACTTCTGTGTTGAAGCATCCAATTATTGGTGCTAGACTTTCCAGCTTGCTTCTTCTCTTTGTAATCTGGAAGGCTGAGCCAATGTGCCAAAGACAGCTGTCAGCGAGAGTATTCTGGACTCACAATGGATTTTGAGTGAGGAATGACATTTTGTTGATCTTTTGGGCATTTTTACTACAGCATAACCTGCCCTACCTCGAGTAGAGTAAGTGTTGTGTTTCCCATCTGGATGACTGAATTCACAAAGATTCTCGTGTCATTCAGCATGGGTGTGAGAGGTAGAGAGGGCTTGAGAACAGATCCTAAGTATCCCATTGCCCTGGGGAGATGTGGGGTAACAAGTGAACCTTGCTCAGTTCTGGAATAAAAATGTCTATTTTAGTGGAGAGAGAAATCCAGGTATTCAGAGGGGTCTCAAGGTCATGAAAAGGGGATGCAGCTGTCAGTGGCAGCAGGGGCCATGCAGTGTGGGACCAGGTGGGTGGAGGCCTGTACGGAGGTTGGCAACACAGAGAACCAGACAGGATTATATGTACATCAACGAATGTTACTGCGTAAACACAGAGACACTCTCTCCTAGATATTGCATTACTGTGTAAGCAGTGGAGTTACAGTCAGCCCCAGGGAGAAGACAAAAGGAGGCAGTCCCTAATGTGATTGAACATAAAACAGATACAACTAAGAAATTACTGACATGGTTGAGCTTACTTAGAAGTACCCAGATTCAGTTTTCTATCAGGAAACATGCAGAGCTTGTGATAGAAATTTTTTCAGTTATAAAGAAAAATCTCAGGACTTCCCTGGTGGTCCAGTGGTTGCAAATCCACCTACCAGTGCAGGGGATATGGGTTCAATCCCTGGTCTGCAAACTAAGATCCCACATGCCGCAAAGCCCAGGCACCTCAGCTACTGAGCCCACCCTCTAGAGTCCATGAACTGCAACTATGACTAAAGGAAAAAAAAAGAAATTGTGGAAAAAAATTTCATGGTACGAATAAATGACATTAAAAAAAATCTCTAATATTTGCAGATCTGAAGCTTGTGGGTATGAAAATCAGGCGCGCCTCATATTTTTATAAAAGGACTAAACAAAACTTTCAAAGAATGCGATTTAATGATTTTATTGGGGAACACAAAGCTATGTTATTTTACAACATGGTAGTGGTTGCTGCTGAGGAATTATTGTGGTCCCTCACCCTGCCTGGCCTCTTGAGAACCTGGGCCGTTGGACATTGGGCTATACCTACCTAGCTGTCCTGTGTGGTCAGCTTCTGTGGCTTAGGCATTTAGCCCCTGGATTCCTGTGGTGGGTGGGTCAGTAGCCAGGTGCTGGCTTCCTTAGGGGTAAAACCATGAGATCAGGCCGCTTTGCCAAATGATCAGCCGGCCCGCTGCCTCTTGGTGTTCAGTGGCCCATAGCATTTGGGCTCCAGGGTTGGATATATCAGGTTGTTTTGTTGGTTAACACTTCCTGGTTGGTGTAGAGGCCTTGCAAAAAACATTAAAAAAAAATCTATACATGAGATTAAGATACAAAGGTATAGAACAATGCCATAATTTTTATTATGTTACACATTTGATAAATATTCAGAAAAATAAAATTAAGTTGCAAATAGTTTTAGCTTAACAGGTTAAAATAATCTTTCAAATGCCAAGAATGTGGCAAAGAAGAAAAATAGCATGCCTGGAGTGATGTAAAAAAAATCTCAAAAGAAGTTGAAACATGAGAATAAATTGTTTCATTACCATATTATTAAATCTACGTATCACTTCATGGGGACAATTTATGTGGGTGGATGAGAAAACTAGATGCAGAAAATAACTTAAGTCATGTAACCAGTAAAGTAGGAGACCTGTTTTTTGTTTTGTTTCTAACCATCAGGTCTCAGCTCCTTCTAATTTAGTTCCTTTCTGAATGGATTTCATAGCATCTGGTTTGGTGGTTTGGAGACTGTCCTTATGCTGTTGGTATTCCTGATGGGGGTGGTGGTGTTCAGTCGCTCAGTCGTGTCTGACTCTGCGACCCCATGGACTGCAGCACGCCAGGCTTCTCTGTCTTTCAGTATCTCCTGGGGTTTGCTCAAACTCATGTCCATTGACTTGGTGATGGCATCCAACATCTGACCTTTGTTGGCCCCTTCTCCTCCCACCTTCAGTCTTTCCCAGCATCAGGGTCTTTTCCAATGAGTCGACTCTTCACTTCAGATGGCCAAAGTATTGGAGCTTCAGCATCAGTCATTCCAAGGAATATTCAGAGTTGATTTCCGTTAGGATTGACTGGTTTGATCTCTTTGCAGTCCAAGGGACTCTCAAGAGTCTTGATAGGTGAGACTGCTTTAGACAGACTCGGACGAACACTATCAGAGTTTTCATTTATTGGTGTTTTTTCTTGGATGGACTGTGGTGTGGGGAGGCAGCCTCAGATGCTGCATACACAAAATCCCCACATAAGTTTGCCACGTCAGTGTTTCTTTGTCTTGGCTGTGCATTAGATTCACCTGGGAAGGTTTTTTAAACCTTTCTGATACCTGGGACCCACTTCAGTGCAGTTAAATTGCAATCCCTGGGGATGGAGCCTGAGCATTTAAAAAGGATCTTCGGTGATTCTCACGTGTAGTCAGGCCTGAGAACCACTGGCTTAAGTTAACATTTCAACACACTGAAAATCAGATTCTAACAGGATAAAGCAATTAGCACAGGTGCTAAGTCAAGCCGCTAAGCAATCTGTGGTATCACAACAAGTAATCAGCTGTAGGAGGTAAAGAAAAGAACTCTAATCAGTCTTTAGGAAGGACCGCTGGGATTGGTACCTCAGTATGTTATTCTGGAACTTGAGAAATGCATGAGCTCTCAGTTTCAGGATTGGCATTGAAATGTCTTACCAGTTCAGATTTTTGAAAGTGAGAAGGGGGAAAATAAATTAGGAAACTCACTGGGGACTGATGCTTTGGAATCTTCTCAAGCTTTCAAGTTTGTGAAGCAGTGTCTGATTAGGAATGGCGTGTCTGCATATTCATAAAACCATGGTCAAAGAGGAAGCCTTGTGTACCAGGCACATGCTCAGGGCTGGGGACACACTGAAGCCCATCCCTGCCAGAGAGGACTTTTACAGTCTATCTAGAAAGACTGGATATGTATTACTAGTGACCTTAAAGTTAGGGGACGGAATCCTCCAAATACTGCATTTAAAACCCAACTCCTCGTTTAGAGTCATATCTTATGGTTAAAAAGATGTTACATTTAATTATAGTAAGATATCCTAAGGACTTCTCAGGTGATGCTAGAGGTAAAGAACCTGCCTGCCAGTGTAGGAGACCTAAGAGATGTGGGTTCCGTCCCTGAGTCAGGAAGATCCCCTGGAAAAGGGAATGGCAACCTACTCCAGTATTCTTGCCTGGAGCATCCCATGGACAGAGGAGCCTGGCAGTTTACAGTCTACCGGGTCCCAAAGAGTTGGACACAACTGAAGTGATTTAGCATGCATGCATGCACAGGACATCCTAAATGTTAAATGAGATTACACATCTCAAATCATATCATATTGTGAAAAAAATTAAATACCATCACCTGTTTCCGTTATCCGTGCTTCCATTGAATACCAGCTTGTCAATTTTACCTTTTAAAAAATTTTGAAGTCAAGATGAGTTAAATGTTTTATTAGTTTCAGGTGTACAGCATAATGATTTGATATTTTTATATCAATAGCTTATACTCCATTTAAGGTTATTATAAAAGATTGGTTATTTACCTTTGTAAATGACTCAATTCATCTTCTCTTTATCTTTAGTGTCTTCAGTTTGGGTATTTCTTACCTGGACCATAGGGAGAGTCATACCTGCTTGTAGCTTTTTTGAATTCTAGTCACTCTCAGGCTAGAGAAGCCACTTGCAGGAAAAGGTTTAACACCTAAAGTGTGGTGTGCATACGACACCATGGACTGTACCCCACCAGGCTCCTATGTCCATGGGATTCTCCAGGCAAGAATACTGGAGTGGGTTGCCATGCCCTCCTCCAGGGAGTCTTCCCTGTCCAGGGATTGAACCCGTGTGAACTTAGTTGTGTCCTAAGTCCCCTGCATTGCAGGTGAATTCTTTATCACTGAGCCACCAGGGAAGCCCAAAGTGTGGCACACAGCCTTAATTATTCACGCCTTAACTAGCCACGTTTGCCTCATTTGGCAGCTAAGTTAGAAATGCAGAATCCCCAAGGCTCTACTTCGTACCACGTCAACCAGAACTGCATTTTAACAAGACACCTAGATAATTGGTGCATGTAATACAGTTTGGGAAGCACTTATGTGTCAGAGGGCTGTTAAAATCTGTCTTCAGCCTACTTTACTCTCTTTCTCCTTCTAGCCATTGTGTATTCCAGAAATACCAAACATACCTCACAGGGACCATCCTTCTCAATCCTGTCCTCTTTCTCTGGAGCAGTTTCCTTTGTCAAGTGTTCCCTGTCACTTTCTAGAGAGTCAATCCTACCCTCTTCTAATGACTTTCATTGTGTATGGAAGACTCTAGAGTTGAGATTGCTTTTTACCTGTTGATTTCACATGTCAGATGGTTATTACCTAAAAAGCGAGCGTTATATGTTTCTCATCTCAGTGTCTCTGGTTTGTAGTACAGCAGGGCACACGACCCTGAGCATTTCAGATTCATTGTTCAGAATCTGATCTGATAAAAGCTGCAGATGTAATTCTGCTTCAGGTTCTGGGATGGTCAAGCCTGAAGAGAGTCTATTAAGCTGTCTTATTCCTTGTAATAGATTAGTTTTAATTTTCTTCAGTAAAAGCCAGTGGGTATCCATATTTTCCCAGTTTAATAGCTTTCCTCTTTATGCCTTTATGCCTTTATGCCTTTATGCCTTCATTTTGGCCCAACCTTCTGCATTGGGCTTTTAGGTTGTATCTTAGTTTTATAACTTGGAGTTGTAACATAGCTCTGACATCAACGGGAGAGTAGGAAGCAGCTGGTCAAGGGTCATCTGTCCTCGTTGCTCTTTGGACTGGCAGCCCCTGCTCTTTCCTAGCTACACTTGGCCCCTGGAGTCTTTTGCTGGACTGCATATGCTTTTTAAACAAGAGGGAAGGGGACAGGGCACAACCTGTAAAAGACTGACATGGCCATAGGACATGACAAACTGGTTAGAACCAGCTAGGTCCAAGATGGTGGAAGAGTTGACTTGCAGCAGACCCTGAGCCTCATCATACACTGCTTGTGATATACTAGCATGCTAAGTGATACAACCACTGTGTCTTGTTGGTTCCAAGGCCGACTGTCTAAAACCAAAATGTGGGCAGTAGCCCAATTCCTGAAAATCTTTGCCCCTTCCCTCAATAATAGAAATGATCCTCCCACTCATTAGTCAAAGAAATTAGCCTATACACTTACCATGCCATATTATGAGGCTCTCTCTTTCACCTTCTGAGATGGTCCACATTCTGTCTGAATGTGTTTCTCTCTAAGAAATCCACTTACTGATCATTTCATCTCCGAATTCTTTTGTGAAGAACCTCAAATTCACTGACAAAAGTTTCATCTGCCTAGACCCTCTCCCTCCTGCTTTTTCTAAGATACTCTGCCTGTTGTGTGAATTTTCTTACCTTTTACATCCTCCTTAAACTATCTGAGTTTTCCCAAGGAGAGGGTTGACAGGTTTAGCAATTAAAAGGATACCCAGTTAAATTTGAACTTCAGATAAACTATGAATAATTTAAAATATAAATATGATTAAGATTTTGCATGGGATGTACTTATAGTAAAAAATGATTTGTCATTTATATGAATTTAAATATAACAGATTACTGGTGTTTTTTCCTGCAACTCTTCGAAGGGTTGTTTGGGAATCTTTGAGAAACTCACACCCTTTATCTTCCTGAAGTGAGGAAGTAGAATTGTCACCAATATGAAAGAGAAAGGGAAAAATCTGGGGGAAACAGTCATGTGTTAAGATTTCATGGTGTTATCCAGTTGAAATAACTATACTGAGTGTATATAATGTACTCATTTCCAAGCAAAAGAGAAATCTTCAGTGGTATACAGAAACTTTGGAAATATTTCATAGGTACTTTGCATTTTCAGTGAAGTTGGTTTCAGTAAAGTTGGAAAGCAGCAGAGAGTGTTAGTAAAGGGTGTGTGTTATGGACTGAACCCCCCGCATTCTAATCCTGACTCTGTGTATGCATGCTAAGTCGCTTCAGCTATGTCCAACCCTTTCCAACCCCATGGACTGTAGCCCACCAGGCTCCTCTGTCCATGGGATTTTCTAGGCAAGAGTACTGGAGTGGGTTGCCATGCCCTCCTTCAGGAGATCTGCCCCACCCAGGGATCGAACCAGCATTGCTTACATCTCCTGAGTTGGCAGGAAGGTTCTGTACCACCAGCACCACCTGGGAAGCCCAGTCCTGGCTCCACCACTTACTAACTGTGTAACCTCGGGCAAGGTCATGTCTTCTGGGCCTCAGTTTCCCTTGTCTGTGAATGGAGATAACAATTGTATCTGCCAAACAGGGTTTTTGTTGTTGTTGTTGTTTTTTGAAGATTAAATGAGTTAATCCATTTTCTGTGGCACATGGTAAATACTCAATAAAAGGTTACCTGTCAATATTCCTCCTGCTACTATATGATCTCCCTAGTCGCTGTGCTAAGCATGTTTCTGCTGCTACTGCTAAGTCACTTCAGTCGTGTCCAACTCTGTGCGACCCCATAGACTGAAGCCCACCAGGCTCCTCCGTCCCTGGGGTTCTCCAGGCAAGAGTACTGGAGTGGGGTGCCATTGCCTTCTCCGAAGCACGTTTCTAGGAAGACTTTTATATTCAAATACCAGTACCTTTGAGAAGAATAATAGGTAGGAACAGGACTTCAGACACAAGTGTGGTGTGAAGCTTGCCCCAGGTGATTCAGACAAAGTGCCTGTGGTCTTCCCTGGCCCAGCTGACTACCAGTGACTTGAGGGGCTGCATAAAACAAAGTTGCACAGAATGTCTTATACTCTTGAGCTCTGAGTGGATAGACTCTTTTCACATATATCCAGCATCTTTACAAAAATGTAATGTTTTGAAGTGGTTTTTGCTTTCTAAGAAGTATATTGCGCACAGGGTGGAGGAAACAGACTAAATGAGGTACTGTTTTGGTTGTTTTAACCTTATTTTCCAAATAAATTAAGAGAAAGACAGATGCACTTACAAAGAAATATTTTATTAATTTTAAATGCAAGCTCATCTCCCAATTGCCCACTCCAGTGTTCTTGCCTGGAGGATCCCAGGGACGGGGGAGCCTGGTGGGCTGCCATCTATGGGGTCACACAGAGTCGGACGCGACTGACGTGACTTAGCAGCAGCAGCAGCAGCATCTCCCAGTTATAGTGTAAAATAGATAGCTAGTGGGAACCTGCTATAAAGCACAGGGAGCTCAGCTTGGTGCTCTGTGATGACCTAGAGGGGTGGGGTGGAGAGTGGGAGGGAGGTCCAAGAAGGAGGGGATGTATGTGTATATGGCTGACTCACTTCACTGTACAGCAGAAACTAACACAACATTGTAAAACAACCGTATTATTGCTTAGTCGCTAAGTTGTGTCCTATTCTTTTGCAATCCCATGAACTGTAGCCCACCAGGCTGCTGTCCATGGGATTTCACAGGTAAGAATACTGAAGTGGGTTACCATGCCCTCCTCCAGGGGATGTTCATGACCAAGGGATCGAACCCACATCTCCTGCATTAGCAGGTGGATTGTTTAGCCCTGTGCCATATCCACCCACCAATGTGGGAAGATCCCCTGGAGAAGGAATGGCAGCCTGCTCCTGTATTTTTGCCTGGGAAATCCCATGGACAGAGGAACCTAGCGGGCTACAGTCCCTGGGGTCACAAGAGTTGGACATGAGTTAGCAACTGAGCATGCATGCACATACACCAGGAGAGCAACTATACCCTGATAAAAAATAAAAATATAAAACAATGCATGCTAAAATGTGTTCATTTGAACTATTTTAAAATTAAATTAATATATGCCTTTTATTTAGGATTTTTGCAATTTAAATATATAAGTAGTCCTTGGTAGTTATAGGAGAAAAGTCAGTGAAGATAAATAAAATAGGAAAAAGCCTCAAAGATGAGATGGAGATAAGCCCTGTAGATATTTTATTGTAGGCATGTGATGTTTTGAATAACTAGAATATCTGTACAGTATATGTGTGTGTTAGTTGCTAAGTTGTGTCCGACTCTTTGTGACCCCATGGACCATAACCCTCCAGGTTCCTCTGTCCATGGGATTCTCCAGGCAAGAAGACTGTAGTGAGTTGCCAGTTCTTTCTCCAGGGGTTCTTCCCCACCCAGGGATCGAACCTGGGTCTCCCACATTGCAGTCAGATCCTTTACCATCTGAGCCACCATAAACATGTATCAGTCAGTTCAGTCGTGTCCGACTCTTTGTAACCCCATGAATCGCAGCACGCCAGGCCTCCCTGTCCATCACCAACTCCCGTAGTTCACTCAGACTCATGTCCATCGAGTCGGTCATGCCATCCAGCCATCTCATCCTCTGTTGTCCCCTTCTCCTCCTGCCCCCAATCCCTCCCAGCATCAGATATTTATATAAAACCAGTGAGTTATTTTATATGGTATTTTATTTGATTTTATCACTTCACTAAGTCTTGTAAACATGTTTTTTTTTTATAATATAAGTGGTATTAATGCAAAAGATTTGAATAGTCTAAGATAGTCTGAAGAATTCTGAAATGCATAACAATTACATGGGTGAATTTGATTATGATGTTCCAAATGATCTGCTTGATATTTTAGCAAGTAACCACTAGATAGCAAGTAACCACTAGATAATACCACTAGAATTTTCACAGTATTCAAAATGTCATAATTTTGTAAGGCTAAAATAATTAAAGCAGTTATAATTATTTAATGCTTCTGTTAAATGCTAAGACCCTAACTCATTCACTTGTTTATTTATTCTTTTATTCAGTTGTTCAGTCATTTAAATATCATTGAGGACATTATAGCCACTAGGTCTATTGTTATTTAGTCACTCAGTCATGTCTGATTCTTTGCCATCCCATGGACTGCAGCACACCAGGCTTCCATGGTTTTCACTGTCTCCCAGTTTGCTCAAACTCATATCCATTGAGTTGATGATACCATATAACCATCTCATCCTCTGACACCCCTTTCTCCTCCTCCTCCACTAGGTATGTAGTGGTTAATGAAATGGATATGGTGTATGCCCTCCCAGAGCTTAAAATCTAATTTGACAGTAGGTAATAAAGAAGTATACAAACAAATTAATGTATAATTGAAAAATTTGATAAGTAAATTAGTGTGTTTTGATTACAGATAATCTAGAGATTAGTGATTAGAACAGGCTTAGATATAGTACAGTCAGTAAAGAATCTGCCTGCAGTGCAGGACACCCAGGTTTGATCCCTGGGTTGGGAAGATCCCTTGGAGAAGGAAATGGCAACACACTCCAGTATTCTTGCTGGGAAATTCCATGGACAGAGGAGCCTGGTAGGCTATCGTCCATGGGGTCGCAAGAGTTGGACCTGACTTAGCAACTAAACCACCAGATATAGTACAAAGGTAAGAACTGCTATACTTGTGGCTCAGTGTTCTAATTCTCATCAGAAATCAAGGAGGAAGTTTTATTATATTCCTTTTACAGATGGAGAATGTGAGACTCAGAGAAGTCACATAAACAGGAAATTATGCTGCCATAAAATCTAACCGTGGTGTGAGAGAACATTCTGAAGTGCACGTTTCCATTTTTACTGCTTACCCACTAGGCCATTCCTGTTAATAGGGCTTTTTGTAATGCCAGAGTAGCCTGGAGTGATCCCTGAAGGTTAAAGTCACCGGATGTGCATAATTAGTAGTGACAGGTTCCATTCAATCTTCCTTTCCCATCTTTTATTTATTAGGGAACAACTCTGAATTGCATTTTAATGAGAGAAAGAACTATTGACTTTTGGACAAATTTTGGAATATTTGGAGCAGTGGATACAGGAATATATTTTAGCATCTTTACAAACATGAATTTGGGTAGCTGAGATTTGGGGATGAACGGAAGAGCACAGTTCAGGGTCATCAGTGCTACTAGCCCCTGGGTTATGGTGACTACTATGGAGGACGGATTCCCACGCTTGGACAGTGAGTGGTGCAGCAGACAGAATAAAAATCCTGTAGAAAATAAGAACTCCTCCCCTCTAAAACAGGAATCTAAGATGTGCACTTGAATGGGCGCTCACATCCCATAGGTTTAAAAGCTGGCCTCAGAGCATCTATGATCAGGACTAGAATCTTCCCCAGAAAACGGCCCTGTGTGTGCTTTAACACAGAAGTTTGACTAGGTAATGGAGTCCCAGTGTTTTGCTCTGTATCGTGGCACGATCACAGTGTATTTATCTTATGTAATTTCCCATACAGGTATTTCGATTTTTCTTCCATGATTACAAACAAGAAGAAAACTCAATCAATAAGGTGTCTAATTGAATAGTATATCTTGTTGAATCTGGAGGAAACAGAATAATTAGCTGTTGGCTGTAAACCATCTGAATGTTGGAGAATATTTTTCCACCTGGAGAGACCTTGGAAAGGTTGGCTATGGATAACACCAGAAAACTGTGTCCTCCTCTCTTTTTATAGTTGAAGAAATTGAGAAGGGGCGCTGATACTCACCTTGGCCAGAAGCTCCCCCCATGGAGAAGTCCTCTCCTTAGAAGAGGGCCACTATCCTGTTGCCATTGTGAGGAGCTTCACAACTATTTATTAGCTGTCAGACCCACTGCATTGGTTTATATGCGACTGAGATCTTCATCTTAACTCTGAAATGGGTAACTAAATCCATAGGGCTTGGGGTGTGTCTTAGATACTCTCTAAACCTTCTTGGGTTTGGGTGAACTCCAGGAGTTGGTGATGGACAGGGAGGCTTGGCATGCTGCGGTTCATGGGGTTGCAAAGAGTCGGACACGACTGAGCGACTGAACTGAATTGAACTGAACTGAAACCTTCTTGATAGTCAAGGACAGAGGCAGTGGGATTTTAACTGGAACTGGCCTTGAGACCTGAAAGACCATTTATTGGTACAGTCTGTAAGGCAGTTTAAGCTTAGCTGGTTGAATTCCCTGTGTCACAGTTGAGAAGTTAGATGTTAAAAAAAAAAAAAGGCAAATTCCATGTCAGGTCACCTTTAAGTAGATATTATGAAACTTTAAATACAAGTTACTTTTCTTCATAGTGGGAGGCTGCTGAAGATTGCTAAGGTGACTCCCATTTATAAGGAACCAGAGTAAAAGATCTTGGCAGCTATTGTTCCTGGTAATCAGTTCCTTCTCTCCTATCCTGAAATTACTTCCAAGGTAGTTCATAAACAGGTTTACACTTATTTTATGGCTCTCTGTTTAATAGTACCTCCCCAGTCTGAATTTTGCTCAAGATATTTTACCAACAGGGCTTAATTTATTGGCTCCATTAGATATGGATACCAAGTTAGAGAAGGCTTTGAAGTAAGTGCTTTTTTTTTCCCACTAAGAAGATCTGCTGGATTTTTAAGCTCACATCTGTTACCTTGCATTTGGCAAGAACTAGGTTTATTATTTTCCTTGAGAAAGAATAAAATGTGATACAATTCTAGTACCTCTCCTAGTACCTGGTATATAATAGACACCGAGTGAACAGTCAATGAGCATTTGTTTATTGACAATTTATTTAAAAATTTATTGGTCATTTACTCTGACCAGACACCTTGTCTTACGCATAAAGTCAGTATAATACATCCCCATACTTCTATGGATGAATGACTCTACTGAAGGTTCTTATTATCTAGGAAGAAGCATCTATATAAATAATAGAAGAAGTAAGTGGAATAAGATGAATGTTTGATGGCTAAAAATAAAAGTACAGTTAAAACATTAAGGAAGGAAAAATTGCTTCGGTCTTAAGGTAATAATGGTAAACTTCATAAAGGAAATTCTCTCTGTGCCCCAACAAGGTATGTCACCAACTTTAGAGTGTAAATGATATCTGTCACCTCAGTGTGCCACTTGGGCTAAAAGAAACATTTAATGTTGGAGTTATCCATGTTTCTGGAGAAGGAAATGGCAACCCACTCCAGTATTCTTGCCTGGAAAATCCCATGGACAGAGAAGCCTGGTGGGCTACAGTCCGCGGGGTCACGAAGAGTTGGATATGACTGAGCAACTTCACTTTATCCATGTTATTTCTTCAACGTCATGAAAGGTTGGAAAGATTTGGTGTTTTTAAATCACAGAGCTCATTAGTCTTGAGCCCGAGCTTCAGTGAGTCTGTCCCAGATGCTCACAACAGTGGTTGCTTTCTCTACAGAATAACCTGAGTTGTTAAGAGAGAGGAAAGTGAAGGAGAGGGAGAGAAAAATCTCTTTGTAGTGACTTTTTAGGAGTTCTCTAAATAGACAGCAGCAATAGAACATTATGTAGGACTTGAAAAAATATCCAAATGAAGGTTACGTAGACAGAGTCAATTACTTCTGATCCAATCTTAAGTGAAATAAAAACAGATCTAAAAATACACACGAGAAGCAATAACTTTGGTAAATTACATACAACAGAGTATGTAGTAACAGACTCATGAGAAATACAGAAATGCATTATAACAATTGCTTTAGGATGGAGAAACCATTTTTTAAAAATTCCAACAATGATCATATTTTAACTGTGAAAACAGAAACTTAATTTTTTAAAATTAATTTTTATTGGAGTAATAGCTTTAAAACTTTACTTTTTAAGGAGAGACTTGATGTTTAGGAGAAAAACCTTGCAGGAAAATGAATCCCCTTCAGGATCATACCAAGGAGGGGGGAGAAGATCTCTTCACTTAGCTTTAGACATTTTGTCGTAAAGGATGGAGAAATGCTTTAGCTGTTTATCTTGCTGCGGTGATGTTTGATATGTGCTCATAATACCGACAATGGCACCCCACTCCAGTGCTCTTGCCTGGAAAATCCCATGGATGGAGGAGCCTGGAAGGCTGCAGTCTATGGGGTCACGAAGAGTTGGACACGACTGAGCGACTTTACTTTCACTTTTCACTTTCATGCATTGGGGAAGGAAATGGCAACCCACTCCAGTGTTCTTGCCTGGAGAATCCCAGGGACGGGGGAGCCTGGTGGGCTGCCCTCCATGGGGTCGCACAGAGTCGGACACGACTGAAGTGACTTAGCAGCAGCAGTAGCATAATACAGAAGTATTATTTTCTGAAAGCATTCTGAAACCATGCTAAGCTTAGTGGGTTCAAGGTCACACAGTTCATCCTGGCATACATGGCTCCTTGGAGGCAGGTTAAGGAGACCACACAGAGCTGACTCCTCTTGGACACACCCCATTATTGAGGTTCAGAGAAAGCTCAGTCAACACTGTGATGGCTGATGTCAACTAGCAGAAAAGGTCACTAGGAACACACTTCTACTAAAGTATTTACTAGCATTAGAAATCCTCAGAGTTAGTCTCCCTTAAGTCAATCAGTAACACTTGTTGGAATCTTGTCTCACCTCTTTCCAGGATATGGCTGACTCTGTGTTAGGATAAAACAATAGCACCTAAATTCTTTTTTTTCTGGTACTTTTTCCAGAAGAGCATGTGTGCATGTGCTAAGTCTCTTCAGTCATGTCCGACTCTTTATGACCCCATGCAATTAGCCTGCCAGGCTCCTCTGTCCATGGGAATTTCTAGGCAAGAATACTGGAGTGGATTGCCATTTCCTTCTCCAGAGGATCTTCCCGACCCAGGGATTGAACCGGTGTCTCCTTTTTCTCTTCCGTTGGCAGGCGGGTTCTTGACCACTAGCGCCACCTGATACCAACAGCTAAAACTTCTCATGAATAGCTTCAACTTACAATGCACAGTAGATTTACAATATAAACTATTTGTATAGTAATGATGATGAGGGCCGGACTAAGTTCTTAGAGAAATGGTATATTTATTAAACTTTCCCTTTGTGATTTCAGATCTAAATTATCCCTTTTATGTTACATGGCATAAAATTTTAGAATCTCAACTTCTTTCTTGCCAGAAGATTCAGAATTCTCTCCTTGAACAGATCTTTGATCTTAATTTTGATCCCTCTGAGACACAGTTATTTAAGGAAGCATTAATCTTGTTGGTCCCAACGAGGCTGACTTGTACTACGATTTCTGTATGTGTTTGTTACATGGCGTAAATAAGCCGTTTTCTTTCTGCCTGTCTTCGTAGCATCCGTGAGTTATGCTCCTGCATCAAGTTGTGTCTGAAGTGGCTTGGGGGCTTGACCAAGGCAGGGGTGAGTGTCATGTCCCCTTTAGGCTCCCTTTCTCTTAGGGGAGTCGGCCTTCAGTTTTTGCTCATCCTTCTCACTCTATGTTCCCGACCCTTCTCTTTACGTTGGATTCTTTTTGCTGCATGGTCTTCAGATACGACACTCTAGTATGTCTCTGTGGTTCAAGTAACTGCTACCCTGCTGTCCCTGGAGGGGACTTTGGAGGAAATGTCAGCCCAATTTCATTTCTGAAGCAACTGGCATCTCAAATTCTGCCTTCAGTCACCTTAACCCAATTTAAAACTTTCTTGTCCTCACAGCTTTTATAGATCAGCAGCATATGTCTTGCCTAGCCATCAACTCTAATAAGAGCAGACAGACTCGTCTCTCTGAAGGTTCCTGTGGAATCAGCCTGCATCCATGTGTCATCCGACACAGAACCTTGTGTCAGGTTGGGAAAGTGAAATTTATCAGTTTGAAAATAGAGGACATCCTCAGTGGAGTTGCAGCCGTGCCAGAGTTACACTTTCCTCCAGAAGGGAATACACAAACATGGCCGAGCTGGCAGGAGCAGCCTGGGACGTGTTGTTGACTCCCTTAGAGGTCGAGTCTAAGACCCCTGGGCCATCTGGCACTGACAGCGGAGTCCTGACCACCCATTAGCACGTTTCCTGGGCTGAGCATTGCCCTTTGGCTGAACCCTCTAAATACAGTCTAAAGCTGCTGTTGCTTTAGACCCAAGAGTGTCTTATCAGCACTTTTTGTTTTTATTGTAATGGCCTCCTTTGGTTCAGATGCCACAGTGCTATGCCAGAAAGAGAAAAATAAGAAGAATAAGCAAAAATAAATTAAAAAAGCAGGCTGGAGAAAATTATGCATAGCATAATCACTATTAGGTAAAAAAAAAGGTGCTGTGTTAGAAGGTTGTATCACTTCTTGAGCTGACTCTGAATTAGGATAGAGCAAAAACAATAGCTCTTAAATTCTGTTCTCTAATATGTCCACCAGAAAAACATACCAGCAGTTAATAAGTTCAGCTTGTAATACATAGTGAAAGTGAAAAAGTATTAGTTGCTCAGTTGCGTCTGATTCTTTGCGGCCCCATGGACTGTAGTTCTCCAGGCTTACCTGTCCGTGGGATTCTCTAGGCAACAATACTGGAGTGGGTTGCCATGCCCTCCTCCAGGGGATCTTCCCGACCTGGAGATCAAACCTGGTTCTCCTGCATTGCAGGCAGATTCTTTACTGTCTTTACTGCAGGCTTCTACTGAGGGAAGCCTATCGTATAGGCTTGTTTAATAATAGTGATGATGAGGATAAAGTTATTTACAAGGTTATAAGCTAAACATTTTGCATATAACTACTCCTTCAATAATCTATTGCCTCTATTTGATATTACATCAGAAACAAATGGACTTCTCAGGTGGCTCAGATGGTAAAGAATCTGCCTGCAGTGCAGGAGACCTGTTTTCCATCTCTGGGCTGGGAAGATCCCCTGGAGGAGGGCATGGCAACCCACTCCAGTATTCTTGCCTGGAGAATCCCCATGGACAGAGGAGCCTGGTGGGCTACAGTCCATGGGGTCATGGTTGGACACTACTGAGTGACTAAGCAGAGCAGACTCCTTCAATACTCTGAAGAGGCCCGTAAGGAGGGAATTATCATCCCCATTTTACAGATGACTGAACTGAAGCTTAGAAAAGTGACTTTCTTGAGGTCACTCAGCTAGTCATCGCAGGAAACATAGTTTAATTGCAGGCTTTTTATGTATCAGTTAGTGTCTTATCAGGGAAGCAGAGTAGCTGTAAGTGACATGGAATACATCAGTCACTAAAGGGACTCAGTCTTTCTCAATTATGGGAGCTGGTGAAGTCTAAGGAAGGCCCTTGGCCCTGCATCTCCAGTGGTAGGTTTGAAGTCGCTGTTGCTAAGTCTTGAGAATTTGTTGTAAGGATACAGAGGTTTTTTGTTTTTGTTTGTTTGTTTTTTTTAATGGAACTATGGGCCCCAATAAGTGCCTGCAGTTAGCAACTGGCAAGGCATCAGGATCCGAGGTGCTAATTAATTCTCTTGTCAGTCTGTTCCTATCTCTTCTTCTCTCTCTTGGCACAGACTTTTGTCTCCATTTCTCTCAGAGATTTACTGCATCTTCTCTTTGCAAAGTGGTCAACAGAATGACTTGGTGCTGTGAATCCTCATAGAGATTCCAGGATGCAGAATCTCAGTGACCTTACCTGGATCAAGGGTCCAATCAACCAGGAAGGAGTAGAGTGAAGACACGGAGGGTCATGGGTGGGCAGCTTCCTCCAAAAGTATGATGTAACTGTGATGGTTCTAGAGCTCTATGAAGAGTGAACTGCAGGAAGTGGTGATGGAAATGGGAGAGCCATGAAGACCCTCTTACATCTACTCATTTCTGTCATTTGGGCCAGTGTAATAGTGCTGGAGGTGGATAGATGTGGTCAGACTTTGGACATTTCTGAAAGTCGACAGGCTTTGCTAATTGTTTCTGAGACAGAGTCCCCTGAAACTGATCAGACACTGGAGTTGAAATCTTACTTTTTTTTGTCTTTTTAAAATAAATTTTATTTTTTTAGAGAAGTTTTAATTTTCAAAGCAAAATTGAGCAGAGTATAGCACTTTCATGTATTCCTTGCTCCCACACGTGTACAGCCTCCCTCACTGTGAACATGCTGTATATGGTGGTACATTTGTTACCAATGATGTTTTTTTGACCCAGTTCATAGCTATGTTAGGATTCACTCTTAGTGTACATGTTTGTACATGTTTGTACATGTTTGACACGTTTTTTGACATGTATCCACCACTGTAGCATTAAACATAATAATTTCACTGCCCTAAAAATCCTCTGTGCTCTGCCTATTCGTCTTTCCTTCTTGGCGAATACTGATCTTTTAACTGTTTCTATAGTTTTTACCTTTCTAGAAAGTAATATATTTGGAATCAGACAGTGTGAAGTCTTTTCAGATTGGCTTCTTTTACTTAGTAATATGGATTTAGGATTTTTCCATGTCTTTTCATTGCTTGATAGTTCTGAGAGTTTACTTTTTAAGTCAACATATTTGTTTCCAGGGCTTCCCTGGTGGCTCAGCAATAAAGAATCCGCCTACCAATGCAGGAGACACGTGTTTGATTCCTGGATTGGGAAGATCCCCTGGAGACGGAAATGACAGCTCACTCCAGTGTTCTTGTCTGGAAAGTCCCATGGACAGAGGAGGCTGGCCGGCTACAATCCATGGGGTCACAAAGAGTCAGACACGACTTAGAGATCAAACAACAACACAAAATTTGTTTCCAAGTGGGTATAAAAATGAAGACGACCTTGGAAGGATTACATTCTGTCTGGATTTTCATGGTTTTCAGATAATTGTAGAATCACTGTAGAGATATAACCCCATCTCCACTTCTTGAATTCATGAAAACAGAAGAACAGAGATTACAAAATCTTTTAAATTTAATTATATTTTAACCATAACCCTTTATCCAAATTGCATAGATCCTTTTGGAATGTGCTTAGAAAAGAAACTCAATGACTAGAACTCCCATTTGACAGATTGGGTTCATCTTTAGTTTTTCAAATGAATTAGGCTTAAGCTGAATAATTCTCACTATACTTGAGAATAACTACCCTCCCTCCCAGAAGAACATACATTTAAGTTGACAGTCTCTTGGTTCTGAGTCTGCAGATGTCTGTATTTTGAACATACTCTGATGGTACACTTGTGCTGGAATTTTTGCAGACACTGGGAATTTGAGACCAAATGTCAGCTCCAAGTCTGATATTTATTGGCTTCAGTAACTCTTTCCTCATAACCTTCACCCAGCCTTTAAATAGTTTGAGATTATTATATTTATCTGAGTGTTAGTAACAAAGTCATGACTCTGTGGTGGAGAACAGTATTTGAGTAACTGTGATGACTTGTTTCAATTCTAGAATATTGTACTTTTGTCATTTTGGGGCTTTCTAAGCCACTAACTCTTCCCCTTAATATATTGTAATAAATACATTTTTGTATTTTATCTTCATTTTTATAATTTCATCGTCTTAAGTGAATTTAAAGTCATTTAACAAAAGGGAAAAGGGTAAAAGACTCTCCTTAGGCTCTAACACATTTAACTTCTAGTACTGAAATACTGTTATGCTGTTCTTATTTTATTGCACCTATTAATATTTATGTATAAATTCCTTTATAATATTTTCCAAGAGACCAAGTTTTAATATTATAGGCAGAACAATGTGACATGTATAATATAGTGAACATCGAGGCAATTTACAATAGTTAGCCTGCAGGTAAGACACTTCTTAGCATAAGATATCAGAAAAAATATATATCTCATCTTACTCCACAGACTTGAAATGGCTGCTATAGCCAAGCAGGTTTGAAAAGAAATGGTAACAAGCTTTATAGGAAAGGGTGGAATAGAATGAATAGAATAATCAGGGGCTGAGGTAGACTACATTGACTTGATGCTTATGGACTGATTTTGGTCAGATGTTCAGTTCAGTTCAGATCAGTCACTCAGTTGTGTCCAGCTCTTTGCGACCCTATGGACTGCCGCACACCAGGCTTCCCTGTCCATCACCAACTCCTGGAGCTTACTCAGTTAAAGCTTTTTATATCTGATCAAAGGGGTACATGTAGACACATTTCAATTAATTGATTTTTTTCTTCTTCTTTCATAAACGTTGAATATGAGTTTTAGGCATATTAAGCAGCTTGTCCAAAGTCATTTAGCAGTGAAGCACTAAAAGAGCTAATGTAAAGAACAAAGCATTACGTCTTAATTCTTGGATTTGCCATTCTGTGCTTGTCCTACTGTAGGCAAAGGACTTATACAAATTTGGCCCATACTAGGTACTAAGGAAACACTTGTTGATTGACTGAAACACTAAGCCTCAGTTTTCTCATCTCTAAAATGGGTATAAAGAATTCTACCCATAGAATGGGGAAAGTTTATGATTTACATGAAGATCCCTGAAAAAGTTTATTGAGAAGGCAAAAACTAGAGTCATTTAAGGATTCAGAGATTCTGGCTCCAGAGCTCACTTGTCATATTATTGTAAAACAGAATGTAAAAGCAGAGATGTGTCTCCTTGTGGTTAGTCAGCGTGTGGTTATCAAAGGAGAATATTGAAAGCATCATAAAAATTATGGAGAAGGAAGAGAGGCCACGCAAAGTTAACCTTGGGAGGAACAGAGGGTGACAGGGGCTAAGGGTGACAAAATGCAAGGCCACTGTCCCTTCTCTGCACTGAGCATCAGAGGATAATGTCACCCCTTGGCTTTTGAATTCTCTGGTGCTCTGCTTCCATTTCTGCTTTTAACTTGCCCCCTCCCCCTGTCCCCGCCTCTTTTTTCTAAAGCAAGCCATCATGTCATCCCAGCGAGGCTGTGGGTTCACCGGTCGGTTAGAGTGCTGCCTTTATCTCATCGCCAGCATATGGTCTATGGGGAATAACCCTTCTATTATTTGCACAGCTGTTGAGTAATATTACGTTAAAACATTACATGCACAATTATGTTCAATTATATGAAATGAATCTATTTTACCTAATGCTTATTCTCTAGGGTTTGCGCATCTTTAGTTACAGGAAGTTTAGCACAGAACAGCAGATGGTATAACACCGTGTTTGTCAGCTAATAAATTTAAATGTCATGGCACGCTACTTTTTTTTTTTTTTTAAGCATATATCTCTATATATCTCAGTCAAATGCCTCAGCTCGCTTTTGAAGGAGAAGAACACCTGTCCTGAGCTTCATGTGTTTATACCATCCTTTGGTGTGATGATGGGACCTTGGGGCTGGAGGGCGCATGGCATGAAGCCATGACGTGTTCTCCTTTGGTCTCCGGCTTCCCCCAGGACACCGCCTGTCAGAGGCACGTCTGTGACATTGCTCTGTCCTCCGCTCATCCGTTCTTCCAGCTTCTCATTCTCACCAGATGGTCATGGCTCTGCTGTGGCTGGGCTGGCTGTGTGTGCTGCTTGCAGTGATTCTAGCAAACTCCTCCGTGGTGTCCTGTAGCATTACATATTTACTCTATGCCTTGTGGCTTGAGAAATTTCTGTTCTACTGGCTCAGGTGCAATGGCACCCCACTCCAGCACTCTTGCCTGGAGAATCCCATGGATGGAGGAGCCTGGTAGGCTGCAGTCCATGGGGTCGCTAGGAGTCGGACACGACTTCACTTTCACTTTTCACTTTCACGCATTGGAGAAGGAAATGGCAACCCACTCCAGTGTTCTTGCCTGGAGAATCCTAGGGACGGGGGAGCCTGGTGGGCTGCCGTCTCTGGGGTCGCACAGAATCGGACACGACTGAAGCGACTTAGCAGCAGCAGCACTGCAAAATGGAGGAGGCTCACAAAGGCAAAAGACTGCAAGGTTACAGTTAGTTACATGAAATTTTCTTTTCAAATCAAGAATTATAATTGGAGCTGGGAAGAAGTAAGGATGCTTGTTAAGTAAGGATTAGTTCGGGTCTGAAATGGTTGCATAGTTACAAAGGGAGACCCTATAGTTACAAGGGGAGAGTGGATGTTGTTCTAAATACAGCTGGTGATGTCCTTGGGTCAGGTACCGCTCAAAGAAGTTCAAGTTCTCAGTGGTACAGGGATGTGTCAGAGACCAGATCTTTGATTACTGCCTGACTGCAGTCATGTATGCCTGAACTGTGGTCACCCCATTTTAATTTCAATTTGTCATCAGGACTCAAGACTTCATTTCTTTGAGACTAAGTAGTCACTTTCTACCTGGATCTGAAAACTTCTATAAGAACATTATGCTTTTCAAATGATCCTGCTTTCTGCCTTCAGATTTGACAAATTCCTGTTCCTCTCTGACAACATGGACTGCACACTTCCTGAGCTTACGTGGCCTTTGAAGTGCACCAGAGGATGCCAGAGCAGTTCGGGTTTGTGCTGTGGACAGTAATGCCATGCCACATGCCAGGCTGTGATAGCTGGTCTGCCTGTGGACAGTAATGCCATGCCACATCGCAGGCTGTGATAGCTGGTCTGCCTGCCTTGAACGCTTATTTCATTCTCTTTTCATCTCTGAGAACTTCTGCTAAGCCCCTGCTTTGTGAGATACACTTTATATGAAGAAGTTCATCCCATTCCCCTCCCCCTCCCCTTTATCTACATCACCTGTTCTGATTTATGGTCTGTAAAGCTACTGAGTTTCATTAGCGGTTGGGGGTGAGGGGAGCGGTGAAAGGCAGGACAATGGAATGATGAAGAGACCAGGCCATGGGGGCCCAGGTCTGTTTGACACCTAATTCTGTCATATGTTGGTTTTCTAATGTTAGACGAGTTTTTCCTTTCTGAGCCTCCATTTCCTCATTTGTAAAATGGGAATAATAAATTTTACTTCGGAGAAATCTTGTGGAAATGAAATAAATCATTTCAAGCACTTACCATGGTGCCCGATGGAGAGTAAACACAAAATGAATAGTAGCTATTATTACAGCAGAGCGAAACTAATTGGGGATCCAAATTTACTTTCTGAGTGAGCATATGGAGCTAACAATGACAGCTGACATTTATTGAGCATGTGTGTGGCCCTTTCTCTTCTGAGGCTTATCTGCTTCTGTGGAGTTTATGTTCTAGAATTTCTGCAGTTCCCGCAGGTGTTGACTTTAGTGGACTTCTGGTGTGTGAATCCAGCTATGTGGGGATCTGGAAGGAGGAGGAAGCACCAGGTCCGAGTTCAGATGTGGTTCTGCCACGTATTTTTGCTTGGTTTTAACAACTTACTTATCCTTTCTGTTTTGCTTCCTTATTTGCTAGTGGCGAAAATAACAGCTTCCTTGTAGTGAACTGATAAAGGTGAAATGCTTGACCCATGGTAGGGAATCATGCTGCTGCCCCCACCCCCGTTCCTTTTTCTTTACTTCCTCACCGTTCCCTACCAAAGCATTGGGCACTCAGTCGTGTCCGACTCTTTGCAACCCCATGGACTGTAGCCCACCAGGCTCCTCTGTCCATGGAATTCTCCAGGCAAGAATACTGGAGTGGGTTGCCATTCTCTTCTCCAGGGGATCTTTCTGACTCAGGGTTTGAACTCCCATGTCTTACGTCTCTTTCATTGGGTTCTTTACCACTAGTGCCACAACTGGGAAGCCCTTCTCTACCAAACTGACTTCTAACTTGCTGAAATTTTCCTCAAATAGAGCTGCAGGCTTCTAGACTGTGGAAATTCTTTCAGTTCAGTTGAGTCACTCAGTCGTGTCCGACTCTTTTCGACCCCATGAATCGCAGCACGCCAGGCCTCCCTGTCCATCACCAACTCCTGGAGTTTACTCAAACTCATGTCCATTGAGTCGGTGATGCCATCCAACCATCTTATCCTCTGTTGTCCCCTTCTCTTCCTGCCTTCAATGTTTCCCAGCATCAGGGTCTTTTCCAATGAGTCAGCTCTTTGCATTAGGTGGCCAAAGTATTGGAGTTTCAGCGTCAACATCAGTCCTTCCAATGGACATTCAGGACTGATTTCCTTTAGGATGGACTGGTTGTATCTCCTTGTAGTCCAAGAGACTCTCAAGAGTCTTCTCCAACACCACAGTTCAAAAGCATCAATTTTTTGGTGCTCAGCTTTCTTTATAGTCCAATTCTCATATGCATACATGACCACTGGAAAAACCATAGCCTTCACTAGACGGACCTTTGTTGGCAAAGTAATGTCTCTGCTTTTTAATATGCTGTCTAGGTTGGTAATAACTTTCCTTTCAAAGAGTAAGTGTCTTTTTTTTTTTAATTTAATTTTATTTTTAAACTTTACAAAACTGTATTAGTTTTGCCAAATATCAAAATGAATCCACCACAGATATACATGTGTTCCCCATCCTGAACCCTCCTCCCTCCTCCCTCCCCATACCATCCCTCTGGGTCGTCCCAGAAACAGTGGCAGACTTTATTTTGGGGGGCTCCAAAATCAGTGCAGATGGTGACTGCAGCCATGAAATTAAAAGACACAAAGAGTAAGTCTTTTAATTTCATGGCTGCAGTCACCATCTGCACTGATTTTGGAGCCCCCCAAAATAAAGTCTGCCACTGTTTCCACTGTTTCTCCATCTATTTGCTATGAAGTGATGGGACCGGATGCCATGATCTTCGTTTTCTGAATGTTGAGCTTTAAGCTAACTTTTTCACTCTCCTCTTTCACTTTCATCAAGGGGCTCTTTAGTTCTTCTTCACTTTCTGCCATAAGGGTGGTGTCATCTACATATCTCAGGTTATTGATATTTCTCTCGGCAATCTTGATTCCAGCTTGTGCTTCATCCAGCCAAGCATTTCTCATGATGTTCTCTGCGTATAAGTTAAACTAGCATGGTGACAATATACAGCCTTGACGTACTCCTTTCCAGATTTGGAACCAGTCTGTTGTTCTGTATCCAGTTCTAACTATTGCTTCCTGACCTGCATACAGATTTCTCAAGAGGCAGGTCAGGTGGTCTGGTATTCCCATCTATTTCAGAATTTTCCACAGTTTATTGTGATCCACACAGTCAAAGGCTTTGGCACAGTCAATAAAGCAGAAATAGATGTTTTTCTGGAACTCTCTTGCTTTTTCAATGATCCAGCAGAAATTCTTTAGTCTTCAATTAAAGATATTAGTGTTTCTCTAAAACATCAGGTAAACTGAACTTTGTGCTCTGAGAGGGTAGAGATTTGACCTTGATCTTGTATCTTTGTTCAGTGAGTTGAGATTTTTATTTTTTATTATTATTATTTTTTTTAATTTTATTTTATTTTTAAACTTTACAATATTGTATTAGTTTTGCCAAATATCGAAATGAATCCGCCACAGGTATACCTGTGTTCCCCATCCTGAACCCTCTTCCCTGCTCCCTCCCCATACCCTCCCTCTGGGTCGTCCCAGTGCACCAGCCCCAAGCATCCAGTATCGTGCATCGAACCTGGACTGGCGACTCGTTTCATACATGATATTATACATTTTTCAATGCCATTCTCCCAAATCTCCCCACCCTCTTCCTCTCCCACAGAGTCCATAAAGTGCTAGAAAGTGTTAGTTGCTCAGTCATGCCTGACTCCATGTAACCCCATGGACTAGCCCGCCAGGCTCCTCTGTCCATGGAATTCTCCAGGCAAGAATACTGGATTGGGTTGCCATTCCCTTTTCCAGGGGATCTTTCTGACCCAGGGATCAAACCTCGGTCTTCTGCATTTCAGGCAGAATCTATACCATTGAGCCAGGGCCAGACGGGAGTGGTAATGCTTAACTGGGGATTTCCTTCTTTTGTAGATTTGTCTACATCTTCTTATTCTGCTTCCAAGTCCTAGAACATGAATTTCTGTGTGTTTTATCCACATTCTTACCAAATCCTACCAAAGATGACATTATGTTTAATATGGATGAACTAAAAAGAAAAAATAGATAGCCATTGTTGTTGTTGTTTTTTTTTGTATAAGCCTGAGTAGGCGCAGTCTAGAGATCTGAAGCTTAGGCACTGTGTTGTCAGGGATATGGAATCGTCTGGAAGTCTACTTTGATTTTTACCTCAACCTGAGTACTGCCAAGCACTGGCTTGTGCCAAATGTCTTTTCTGACACCAGCAAGTTATTGATTTTGTGAGTGTCCTTCAACTAGGATATGAAGGTAGATATTTGTGGAGAATTTCAATTCAGGTGGCCTTGCTGTTCTGCCTAGTTCTCTCAGGCTGCCCAGTTTCTGGGACTTCTGGGATCTGGCAAGCATCACTAGCTTGGAGTTGCTTCAGCTGCATAAACTTGCATTTACTAAACAGAAATCTTCAAACTTAATAATTTTGTTGAAGAAAGGCATCTTATTTCTTTTTCCTGGCTGGTGGCTTGGGAGGGTATCCATTTTATTATTGTTCCTCTCAGCCCTTTCATGCTTAATGCTTTTATTGAGAGTTTGAATAATAGTCTCCTCCTCTGTTTCCTTTGGAAAAGGTCATTGTCCACCCTCCCCATGCCCCACCAAGTGTTAGAACTATGACATAACAGTGATAGAGACATTGAGACTTGAATAAACTAAAGGAACTAGAAAGAGAGTGGTTTCATGTTTAGGACATCAGGGGCTCAGTGGAATGATGGAGTTGTCAGGGCAACTGGAAGGACAGGCTGGGTTTGGACAGGAGGGAGAGGAATCTACTGATGCTGCTGCTGCTGCTGCTGCTAAGTCGCTTCAGTCGTGTCTGACTCTGTGCGACCCCATAGATGGCAGCCCACCAGGCTCCCCCATCCATGGGATTTTCCAGGCAAGAGTACTGGAGTGGGGTGCCATTGCCTCCTCTGCTACTGATGCTAGCAGAAAGTAAACAGTAGTAGCATGAAAAGTCAGGAGAAAAAGACCCAGACATAGAAAAAAATCTGTCCTCAGTGCTGGGCAGAGTTGTCCAGCCTGTGGCCGGAGGGAGGGGGTGTTATCTTCTTGCTGTTGGATCCTGGAGGGAAAGAATAGGAATGACCCATGAAGTGTAATGTGGGAAGGTCATGATCTGGCCTCAGTAAGGACAGGAAGGAGTCTGAGGAAATTGATTGGAATTTTCCTCTTCATATGGGGCTTGGGTATGAAGGTTTGGTTACTTTTTGAAATAGTTTTTTCATGTTTTAAAAATTCATGCCCAGACATTCCCCTCCTCTGTGCTTATAAATTCCAATGGTGGGGAACAAGAATATTGCTTGATTGGAATGGGATAGGACAAAATATTTTCAGAGCCATGAAAGGTTTATGCTTTGATACAGGGATTTCTCTCCTAGAAATTGCTCTTAAAGAAATAATCTGATAAAGGGGTAAAGCTTTATGCACCATGATATTTGTTGCAGCTCTGTCTTAGAGAAAATCTGAAAATTGCCCAGAAGTCCAATATTAGAAAAGCATGAAATAAGTTAAGCTCATCAAATCAATGGACTGTTCTGTAACCATTAAGAGTTATAATTGAAGAGTTTGCAGCAATAGTGGAAAAAATTGTTTATAACCTAAAATGAAAGCAAACCTACAAATATCGTGTCAGAGCTATATCCAACTGAGTAGCATTTATTTTCATGGTTAGGCAGAGATTAGAAGAATGAAAATAGAAACTTTGTGAGGGTGATGGGAATGTAGGTGATTTTGTTTTTTATCTTTTCAATGTTCTTTACTACAGTTGCAATGTCTGTGCAACTCTAGAATTTTTTTTTTTTTTGACATGCTAAGGAGGAAGTGGAGGTTGGATACAAGAATAAAGGCTTTTAGTGATTCTTCCTTCCTGTTAAACCCGACCTAATTGAGATTTTGTTAACTCTGTTTAGTAGTTCCTTGTTCTTTTGTTTTGCAAGAGGCTGGGTTACTGAGGGTAATTCCAGAGAGTTAAAAACAAAAATCTCTTGAAAAGTCAAGATAATATTTTTGTTGAAATGCAGTTGCAGCAGAAAGACACTGAATGTGGGTCAAGGAGCAATTTTCCAGTGGAAAAAGTGAAGATTGTTCTTGCAGATGCTGATGAAAATATCAGGTCTGCTGGATGTCAGCTTTCTCTGGGGACAGTATCGTGGATGAGGTTAGAGTTTGACCTTGAATATCCTTGAGAATGCACCGAGATTGGAGGCTAGCTGTGGCTTGATGAAAATTTAGATTCTTGGAGAGATTTTGCAAATTCTGGTTATCCCAATTATGGGGGGTCATGGTCAAATATATCTCTGAGCTAAAAGAATACAGCAGCTCAAGGGCAAGGCTCGGCCTTAAGAAGCCTAAGAAAGGCTGGTGCCCAGTCCAGCCAGGAAGTGGTGTCAGAAGCAGAAGCAACTGGAAGCAGAGGAGGTGAGGGAAGCTGGCCTGGAGGTCAGCACTGGTCACCTTAAACAGGTGTGAGTGGGGTGGAGTGAGCTGACCCCTGTTCAGGAAGATTCTGGTGTGAACCCAGGCCACTCAGTGTGGGAAAAAGGGAAGCGTGGCAGGTGGGCATGGTGGCGGGGACCGTTGTAGCTATTATATTTTCTGAGGACTCAAAGTAGGCTCTTGGGGCCTTGCATCTGTAATCTGTCCCCGCAGGGTCCCTGCATCCCCTGTACACAGTTGTACGCATGTAAGTACACGTCCATTTAAATGGATCCCTTCCCCTTTCTGTGTTTCAGTGTGTGTGCCTACTAGGGGAACACGGAGGAGGAGTAATTAGAGATCATTTAGTTCAATATCGTCACTTCTCAAAAGAAACCGAAATTTTGTAGGAGAAAACATACAAGTCCTTCCTCTTCCTGTCTTTGGTCTGGGAAAAGTCAGTCCCCAATTCCTTGCCCAGTGGCTGCTTGACTCTGCCAGGCTTTGCTGCCAGCCTGACAGCCTCCGGCAGCGCCTGGCACCTCTAGTTGTGTTTTCTGATTAAAAGCATGGCTTAGGGAAGACTGGCAGAGGTCTGGCGTACTGGGAAGCAGTTTGACTCGGGTTTTGGGTGAGGTTGTGAAGGTCTCTAACACCCCAGGATAAAGCACAATGGAGATATGAGAGCCAGCGGAGTGATCTGGAGAGAAGGGGTGGGAGGAATTGAGGGCCTGGTGAGTGGGGCTGAGGGTGTGTGAAATTCGGGCACCCATGGGAGCATAAAACACTGAAATTCTGATTGCTCAGGTTCAGGGAAAATGGAAATAGTCATAAAAAGCAAGCATCCCTGTCTCATGGTGCAGCAAGATTGTGGTCCAGGCCATGTGGTTTATAATCCTGAAAAATCTCTTCAGCAGAGCTCCTAGGGCCTAGGGTTCTGCTGGGGCTCTAGCTGATGTACGTGTGTGCGTGCTAAGTTGCTTCAGTTGTGTCTGACTCTTTGCGACCCCATGGAGTGCAGCCTGCCAGGCTCCTCTGTCCATGGGGTTCTCCAGGCAAAAATACTAGAGTGGGTTGCCGTGGATCTTCCTGACTCAGGGATCAAACCTGCATCTCTTATGTCTTCTGCATTGGCAGGCGGGGTCTAGGTGATGTATACTGGTCTCCAAAGTAGGAAACACTTCAGAAATAGGCTCTGATCTCCTTTGTCTCTTTAAAAGAAAACACTTGTTTTCTTATTTTTTCTTCTTTCTTCTTATATCTTTTTTTTTTAAAGAAAAATAATTATTTCTTTATTTGGCTGCTTCAGGTCTTTGCTGTGGCATGGGGGATCTTTAGTTGTGGCATCTGAACTCTTAGGTGGGATCTAGTTCCCCAACCAGGGGTCAAACCTGGGCCCCCTGCATCGGCAGCATGGAGTCTTAGGTACTCCACCACCGGGGTAGTCCCTTCTTCCCTCCTGTGCAAATCCTTAGCACCCATTTGTTCTTCTGATGGAGACAATTTGTTCTTCTGATGGAGACAATCACAGATGGGACCAAGGTCAACTGTAGGTGGGAGGCCAGAGTGGATGCAGGGGAGGGGAGTGGACCTTCTGTGGGAAATGCGGGGGGGGGCCGGGAAACAGGCCACATGTGGCTGAGTCTCCGTATCCTGAGTTAGGCCACTGAATCCCATCATAGAGAAGTGAGTTGCAGACTTGGTGAGAGCCCCCGAAGCCTGTGCTTTTTCATTTAGTGCAGGACTTGGTTGTCAGCATAGTAGAGTGGCAGCCTTTGGGCAGTCAGTTTCAACAGCAGCAGCAGGAGGAAAGCAGTGTGCATTCAGGAAGCAAGAGCTCCTTCTGGAGCTTTGCACAAAGGGCCCTGTGTTCCTGAGAAAGCACGTGGAACAGAGGACCGATAACTGCATCCATCCCCAGCATCTCAGTGACATCCATCGATTTCAGGAAACGATTTCTAGCATCACTTTCTACCGATTAGCAGAGGCTTGTAGACTAGGCATGAGGGGCTAAAGATGAGGAGTGGGAATTCCACTGGTACCAATGGGATAGGCTGTGAGATGACCCCATCTATGAGGATACGGAAGAGCAGAAGTGAAACATTGAGGGTTGGTCCCACTACCCTCTGCGTTGTGTCTGAACCCCACTCCCCCTTGTGAATGCAACTGGAGTCCTGGCATCGACCAAGAAGTTCTCTCTAACTTGCAGAGCAGCAGACCCATTCCTGGCAGGAGCCAAGCTCTCCAAGGATATAATTCTAATGCACCAGGGGAATGATGTTTATTTTCCCTTCCCACCAGTGGGGAAATGGGGAGAACAGCTTTCAGTCCAGATGGCTAGGACTCTGCTGGAAAGAAGAGACCAATAGCAGAACATAAAGAGCAATACAGACCTTGTTTTCCCCTAGTCCAATCTGACCCATGGACGCTGTGTAGTCCTAACAACAGTAATAGCAACCAGTAATTGTTCTCTTAATCTGTGCAGTGCTTTTTACATATAGCATCTCACCTAATTTCACAGTAGCTTGATAAGGAGGGCATTATTATCCCAGTTTCACACAGGATGAATCAGGACTAGAAATGTCCTGTAAGTTGTTCAAGGTCACACAGGTAATAATTGACAAAGTTGGTATTGGAACCTGGTCAGTCTGACCCAGAGTCCTTGTTCTCTGCCCCAGTGCACAGCCGTGAGTCTCTCAGCCGTTGGTGTCCCTGCCTGTCTTGGCCACAAGGAGAGATGCACAGCAGTGGCTCAGGGACAGTAGGAGCCCCTCCGTGCCCTGGACATGATCACTGCACTTTTAAGGGGCCCCTGAGACACCAGAATGTGTCCCCAGCTTTGCAACTGGGAGGAGAAAAAGCCAAGAAATCCTTCTTAGTTAGGAGTGAGTGAGTCAGCCAGCAGCTGCTGATGCTGCTTGTGCGAACAGTCAGGAAGGAATTGTGTAGACCGGGGAAGGACTTTCCGAGGAGAATAGAAGTTTGTCTCAGGTTTGCTGTCTATAGTTTGTGTTCACTGTAGGAACCAGTTGAAGAGCTGGAGTTTTCCTTAGAAAAGATGGGCTGTTCTATTCCAGTGGCCGTCATGTGAATCGGAAGATGTTCGCCATTATAGATAAGAATTTGGGCAGATGGCCTCCAAGGCCCCTCCTATTATTCCAATTCTATAGTCCAAAGGAATTGAAGGAGGATCTGTCTTATGGCCCATCTCACTGGGCGCTTTGCTAGATTTGTTGCTGGAGTGCCAGGGTGCAGCTGTCCCCAGGGGCTCTGCAGTCACCTGGAGTGCGCGTGGAGAGTGCGTTCACCCGCTTCGCTCCCCGCCCTCTGTGATCTTGCTCCTAGCAGTCAAGGCTGAGACTCTTGCCAGTGCAGCCCTGCAGGCCAGAAGTATCCTTGGGCACTCATGCAGACCGTTAGCAGCAGATCAAAGCAGAAGGGCCCTGCAGGCCAGAAGTATCCTTGGGCACTCATGCAGACCGTGAGCAGCAGATCAAAGCAGAAGGGCCCTGCAGGCCAGAAGTATCCTTGGGCACTCATGCAGACCGTGAGCAGCAGATCAAAGCAGAAGGGCCCTGGAGCGTCTTGCAGCCCTGCTGGGATGCAGGTTCCTGCCCTGGGGCAGAGGAGAGAAACACAGCCTCTGGTGGCATGGCCAGAATGGTCAGGAAGGAGCAGGTGCATGCAAAGCCCTGTGCGTGCTGGAAAGTAATGGAGGCCGAACGTGGGGTCAGGACATTATTATCCTGGGGTGACATCTGAGATTCTGGGAAGCTCTTTACGGAAATCTTCCTCTCCCCAGACTCCCAGGAGCTGAAAGTAGGTTATGAAGGGGAGAGATGGGGAAAAGGGGGGCTGATTCTCCACCCTGAAAAGAGGAGCTGTGGGGGAGGGACTAGACTTCCGGATGACAGCAGCAATCAAGACTTCTTTTTAAAAATTTTTACTTTTTAAAAAATTAATTAAAAAAATTTTAAATTTAAATTTATTTATTTTAATTAGAGGCTAATTACCTTACAATATTGTATTGGTTTTGCCATACATCAACATGAATCCACCACGGGAATTTTCAATTTGTTTTTGGCTGCTCTGGGTCTTCCTTGCTGAGCTGAGGCTTTTCTTTAATTGCGGAAGTGGAGTCTGCTCTTCCTTGCAGTTCTCAGGCTTCACGTTGCCCTGGCTTCTGTTGTTTTGGAGCCTGGGCTCTAGGGCAGGTGGGTTTCAGAAGTTGCGGCATGTGGGCTCTGTAGCTGTGGCTCCCAGGCTTCAAGAGCAGCCTCACTGGTTGTAGCACACGGGCTTAGTTGCTCTGCAGCATGCGGGATCCTCCTGGATCAGGAGTCCAACCCATGTGCCCGGCACTGGCAGGAGAATTCTTATCCACTGCGCCATCAGGGAAGTCCTCAGTTGAGACTTCTGAGGACTTATTTTTCTCTCACTATTGCCTCAGCTAGAGGGAGAAGGTAGCAACACTCCAACTTGAAAAAGTTCCCAGAAGTTTGACTAAAGAAGGTAGAATTTATAAAATACTTCACACCTCGGGATTATCTCTGAAATCCTGGCCCTGTAAACTGTGCCTGGGAGATTTTGGCCAACCCTCAAGCATCTCCCAAGGGATTCTCAAGGACCCTGGGCCCAGAGAGCACCTTCAGGTATCTTTGCAGATGGCTCTTTGCCTGCTTCTGCTTCTCATTGGAGCCACTCTGAACTTCTGCCAGAGGGACTTTCCTCAAGGCACACCTGCTGAGCACCCACGGTGACCTTGTACTGCACACCAAAGCCAGTGTAAAAGCTTGCCCCTGCCAAAAATGTTCATTTCCTTGGAAAATAAAAATGTCTTGTATAAATGGGTTTTTTTTTCCTCTAACAATTATAGTTTTACTTTTTACACATAGTAGAGTCATAATTTTGATTCGTATAGGTATGAACTCTATATGTGATAAAGCATGATTGTGTATTTAAGGGAGCTGATATCTCAGACAGTAAGGAATCTGCCTACAGTGCAGGAGACCTGGGTTCAATTCCTGGGTCAGGAAGACGCCCTGGAGAAGTGAATGGCAACCCACTCCAGTATTTTTGCCTGGAGAATTCCATGGACAGAGAAGCCTGGTAGGCAACAGCCCGTAGGGTTGCAATGAGTCCGACACTCGTGACTCATTCTGACATTAACACACTAACATTCTAACACTTTCACTTTCACTTTATGTATTTAAACAGGCATTTTAGGGAGCTGGAATTTTGGCTTCCAAATGCGTTCACTCCAGTGTATGCCTGTTACTTCCAGCTAAGGAACCCCTCTAGCTTCCGGTTGTGTCCAGCGTTAACCCCTTAGCTGCTCAGATTGGTGGAAGCTTTCCATCTCCTTTCTCTTCTAACTCCCCCCTGTCCTTCAAACTGCACTTCTTTGTTCTTGTTGGCTTTTTCTTTGTTAAGAATATCATCTCTTCCTCTTTTTGCTATTTAAATTATTTTTCCCTCTCTCATTCTACCCAAGGTCTCCCCACCTGGAGAAGCCTGCCCTGAGTACCATCCCTTCCCCTTCCCTCCTTTTTCATCCCAGAGCACTTAACAGTTTTTACCACCCAGTTCAGCCTGACTTTTTTTTTTTTTTCCTTTCTGAAAATCCTAATCAGCGTTCTTGTCTCAGTGGCTCAAGGGCATTTCTAACCCGGAGCTCTGAACTTAGTACAGACATGTCGTTTTCTTCAAGGTGAGGAAGATCAATTACTCCTACCCACCCTTCAGCCCCTTTATTCATACAGATGTGGGAAGGGAGTGATTTACCTGATTGGTGAGTTTAGGAAGAATAAATCAGGTGCAAGTAGCCTCGCTCTCCCTACCCCCAAAACCCTCCTCTCTGCCTTGGGATGCTTCACTGCAGAGAATAGTTTTCTCCGCTGTTCTTCCAGGAGCAAGTCTTCTCCACTTCTACTGAGAAGTGTGTGCAAATTGGCCTAATTCTGTGTTTCACTTCCCAGCCTATTGGCTTTCTCACTAAGCCACATCTTTCAGTGTGACCTTTATCAGTAATGAAAGTGATATTTTGAACCTCAATCTGCCAGTTTCATTTTTCAAATTATTTAATGTTCAAATGAGGAAAAGCTGTAATATTATTTATTGAAGCTGCATGCTCCAGCGTGTCTGAATCTTTGCAACCCTATGGACTGTAGTCCAGCAGGCTCCTCTGTTCATGGGGTTCCCCAGACAAGAATACTGGAGTGGGTTGCCATTTCCTTCTCCAGGGGATTTTCCTGACCCAGGGATTAAACCCACATCTCTTGTGTCTCCTGCATTGGCAGGCAGATTCTTTACTACTGTATCACCTGGAAGCCCGGTATTATTTCAGACCCTAAAACTAAGAAGTAATGGCTTTGGCCTAGGTGAGTTGAGGCACGAGGCACCCATCACCCAGAGTCCATGGCAGCTGCCCTGTGGCTGCCAGATCTCACTGTGTTTTGAACAGGCTGAATCTCAGGCTGAGACTCCTCCAGTATGAACCCTCAGCTCCCAGCTTGGGTCATCTGGTAATAGGAACTCTTGGTATAACTTGTTTGAATGCTTAAATATCCAGGTCAAAAGAGGCATTTTGGTTTTGGCACTGTGAACACTCAGCTCTTCCTTCTGTTAAAAAGTGATCAAGAGGTTCAGCTACTGGAACCGGAAATGAGCCCAGGTCAGTGGGAGATGCTGGCTTTGTAGTCTACCAGAGCTGAAGACCCAAAGTCCAGTCCATCTCAACCCTGGACCCCTATGTTCAGTTCCAAGTTAGAAACAGAGTGATCAGGTTTAGGTTTTACTTGACTATGGATATAGCTTTTAGAGTAAATATGGCCCCAGCTACAGACTTCACTGCCTGTTTTCCTTGTCTCCAGTGTACAGAATTAGGAAGTTCCAAGAGATGTCCAAGAACCCTGTATGTGAGTTCAGGTTTTGTCATTAGATCTATAAGAGATTTAATGGGTTTGAGATTGGAATCACTAACAGAGCAACAGCAGCCCTGTGGAAAGGTTTAAGTTGCACCTGGAGGATTTGGGTATCAGACAGATCGAAGAGCAGTGTTGGCTGCAGGGAGAATGGTTAAGCTTCATGCTGTGGTTGTTCAGTCGCCAAGTTGTGTCTGACTCTTTGCAGCCCCATGGACCACATGCCAGGCCTCCCTGTCCTTTACCACCTCCTGGAGTTCGCCAGGAGTAAGCTTCATACACTCTGGTATTGTAGGCGGTGTACTAGTTTGAATGACCGCGGGTTGGCAGATGACTGAGAAACCCTGGTATGCAAGTGTAGGAAGACTTCTCAGTAGACAGATGGGCCTGTAACTTAGAATCATGAGCATGTTTCTTTCAAGAGATTTCAAGGACAGACTCTGTACGTAGTGTCTGCTTATATGACAGAAGTCCATCTAGTCAAAGCTATGGCTTTTCCAGTAGTCATGTATGGATGTGAGTTGGACCATAAAGAAGACTGAGTGCCGAAGAATTGTTGCTTTCAAATTGTGGTGCTGGAGAAGACTCTTGAGAGTCCCTTGGACTGCAAGGAGATCAAACCAGTCATTTCTAAAGGAAATTAGTCGTGAATATTTATTGGAAGGGTTCATGCTGAAGCTGAAACTCCAATACTTTGGCCACCTGATGCAAACAGCTGACTCATTGGAAAAGACTCATACTGGGAAAGATTGAAGGCAAAAGGAGAAGCAGGTAGCAGAGGATGAGACGGTTGGGTAGCATCACCAACTCAATGGACATGAATTTGAACAAACTCTGGGAGATAGTGAAGGACAGGGAAGCCTGGTGTGCTGCAGTCCATAGGGTCACAAAGAGGCGGACACGACTTAGTGACTGAATGACGACATGGACAGACTCTACTTGGGTCCCTCCCATGGGATTGTGTCTAAGAAGTGAAACGTGTCTTAACTCTCAGAGAAGGTTTTGTGCTTGGTATCTGCACGTGTCCTTTGGGCTCCAGTTGTGCATCCCCAGCCCTGGGCACAGGTGCTAGAGAGGCTGACTCATCCTAGTTTGCCTGGAATATATACCCAGTTTTAGCCCTGAAAGTCTGGCATCCTGGGAAACCTCTCAGCCCTGGGCAAACTAGGATGATTGGTCACTCTCTGGTGTGATGTATAAATGAGTGGTGAGGGCATGACCCCAGTGCAAGTATCATACAAGGAAGAAGCATAAGCTCTAGCCTGAGATAGTCCTGGGTTAGAATTCTCACCCCTGCTTAGTGACTGTGTAACCTTCAGTGCCACAAGGGGTACAGAAAGATCTGAGATTGGGCTTTAGTATCAGGTGTTCAATACATGGTAGCTGTTGTACAATTTGATACATAAAAGTGATGTTTCACGATGCTTGTGATCAGATGCTCCTCGAGGGCTATGAGATCAGGGACCTTTTTGAGGTCTTGATGTTGAGCGTAGTTTTATGATATGAGTCTTTCTAGGTTGTATAGGTTTGGAGGTATCTCTGTATTGCCCATGTCACTGTGAAGACATTTAGAAGAAGAGGAAAGACAGCAGGGTTCCCTCTCCTCTTCCAAAGCATGTCCTTCATAAGTTCCTGTTTCTTGGGGGCTCATGGCAGCTATCATTTGGTGTGGTATGGATGGAAGGCTAGCAGTCCATGCTGCAGGGGACATAGTTGTATAGACTTGAAGAACCTTGGAGATTGGAGAGGCTTCCTCAGTGGCTTAGTGGTAAAGAACCCACCTGCAATGCAGGAGACACAAGAGACACAGGTTCAATCCCTGGGTTAGGAAGATCCCCTGGAGGAGGGCATGGCAACCCACTCCAGTGTTCTTGCCTGGAAAATCCCATGGACAGAGGAGCCTGGTGAGCTACAGTCCATGGGGTCACAAAGAGTCAGACATGACTGGAGCAATGGAGTGTACACACAGAGTTTATCTAGTTCAGCTCCTCTATTTTATACTTAAGTTAACTGGGTGGGACCCAGAGAGATAAAGTGATTTGTCCAGTGTCATACACTGAGTTAGTGGAGAGCTGGGACCAGAACTGAGGTCTCTCGATAGCTGGTGAATATGTTCTCCACCATATGTATTTCTTCCTCTTGCACCATGACCATATCTTTCTTTATTTTCATTAGGACTTCCCAGGTGGAACTAGTGGTAAAGAAGATGCCTGCCAATGCAGGAGATGCATTCAGATCCTCTGGAGGAGGGCATGGCAACCCACTCCAGTGTTCTTGCCTGGAAAATCCCATGGACAGAGAAGCCTGGCAGGCGACAGTCCATAGGCTCGCAAAGAGTTAGATACAATTGAAGCGACTTAGCTTGCACGCACCATGGCCTTAACCTTCTTCATTTTGATTCTTGTTCATAGCACACTTTTCGACTGGTTTTGAACTTTGTACTAGTTTTCTATTTCTGGGTGACAGGTTACTGCAAACTCAGGGCTTAGAGTGATGCACAGTTATTGTCTCATGGTTTCTGGAGGCCAGCAGTCTCAGTACGGTTTGGTTAGATCCTCTGCTCAGAGTCTCCCAAGGCTGTAATCAAGATTTAGGATGGGCTATGCTCCTTTCTGGAGCTCAGGATCCTGTTCCGTTTACACGCCTGTCCATAGCTTAGTTTCTTGTGGTTGAAGGATTAAGTTCTGTTTCCTTGTGGTTGTCTGCAACTAGAGGCTACTCCCTTGCTGTCTGACCCTCTCATAACACAGTAGCTTACTTCTGCAAGATCAGAAGAAGATTCAGAAAGCACAGTCCCTCTTTTCTAAGGGTGTGGATCTGATTGAGTCAGGCCCATCCAAGATAACCTTCCTTTTGATTAATTCATGGTCAACTGCTTTGCGACCTTGATTACATCTGCAGTATCCCTTCAACCTTGCCAAATAGTATAACCTAATCACAGGAGAGAGATTCCATTACATTCATGATCCATGAGTGCGTCCTGCCCATTCTCAAGGAAAATGGCTTATATAAGGTGTGTACACTGGCGATCTTGAAGGCTGTCTTAGAATTCGGCTGACCACAGGGGTATAGATCAAAGAGATAAAGCCTCTATGGCAATTTGGTCCACGCTGTTGAGGGGTGAGGCCTGAGCTGAGTGCTGGAGGATAACACAGAGGTTTCTAGTTTTCCCACTAACTTGCAAGTTATTGAGGACACATTATTCCTCCTTCTTTCAATCCCTAATGCTTAGCCCAGTGCCTGGTACATCATTAGGTACTAAGTTTCTGTTGTAGAATTAAATATACATACAAAAAGACCAGCATGAGCAACTTGTAGAGATTTGATAAAGAAGTTTGAGTTCTAGAAACTACCATGGGGTCAGGTTCAGGAGAAAGCAAGAAAGAGATTATAAAGCCTCTAAGGCAATTTGGACCACACTATTGTTCATGGGTCAAGAGACTCAGATTTCCAGAACTGATTACTGTTGCCCATAGTATTGCTTTATAAAGCAGCCTGGTTAAAATGTTTCCTGCATCCCTTTGGTGGAAGACCCTAAGGTTTCTACTGCTGATCAGTCGACTGTTTATTTCATGGTCACTGGATTTTCTTGACTCTCAGATGCCTCTGTATCCACTGATGTCCTGAGACATATATATGGATTATTACCCCAAGGACCAAGTGATGCTTTTTTTAAAAAAAAAAAATCATTTGCAGGACCTTTGAAGGAGAATTGGGATTACAGTTAATATTCTTTAAGCTTAAAATGAGTTTCAATCAAGAGGAAGAAGGAAAATTGCTTGTCAGACCCCACAGCTAAAGGTAAGAAAATGCCTGGAGTCTTTGAAAACTTTAGTTTGAAAGCATTTCTAGTGTTCAGCTCAGCTAAAGGGAAGGGTGCTTTGTCATAGAATACAATGACAGTTCTAGAAAATAGCAGCCTCTATGGCTTGCTGACACTGGGAACATAGATGTAGGAGGGGAAACAGGTTTGTGAAAAGCTGCCTTATTTGGAAAAAGCCTCAGTTTAAGTAACATAAAAAAGGGCTGTGAGCTTTGTAAGTATAGAAATAAATAGAAACAGATATTCCTTAGCAAACCTACCTAGTGTATGTAAATGGCCAGGATGAGAGGGTTGCATTGTACTGTTTTTTTTTTTTTCTATGTAAGTTTGAAAATATCTAATTCTGATGGATATTTAGTTTAACTTTATCCATTGTCCATTTTTTTTTCTGTGTCCCCTACTCAAAATTTTCTCTTTTTGAAATTTTCCAGTAAAAAAAACTTGTATAAAAGTAAAGTTGTATCTTGTATGTTATTAAAACTAGCAACAAAACCACATATGGACCCAGTCCCCTCACCCCCAGCAGCATCATCATTTAGGAAACTTCCCGAATGTGTTTTTGTTCTCTGTGTGTATATGTGTGCACCTGTATATATATTTAACGGACAGAGTATCAGTTATTTCTAGAATTTTGTTGGCAGGACCCATCCCATAATAGGGCTCACTCCGACAAACTAAAGGATTATAAAATTTTTCTAGACCTAAAATTATATCTACCCAGTCTAAGAAACATAGCCTATTGAGATGCATTGTTTGTGTGCTCAGACCGGGTTATGTCCAACTCTTTGCAATCCTGTGAACTGTAGCTTGCCAGGCTCCTCTGTCCATGGTATTCTCCTGGCAAGGATGCTGGGGTGGGGAGTAACTGCTATTTATTCCAGCTTGATTTAAACGGTGGGGAAAAGTGGATTTCCCTTCATATATATGGGGGTCAGAATTTCTGGAAGGCCAGAGTTTTTTCATATAATGTACCTGGAACTTGAATGTGTAAAATGTGATCCTGTGAATTGTTTGTTGAAAATAGAATGAGTAGATCCCTCTAGTCCACAAGAATCCATATCTTTAATAAGCATCCCAAAGGTTCTGATGCAGGGGATCTATATTGAGAGAAATGTGACCGGAACATAATTTAGGGGAGCAGAGCCAGTTTTTAAGGAAAGAAAGAAAAGTTCAGGAAGGGTATTTATGAATAGAAAAATAAATAAGCCTTAGGTTCATTGTGAAAATCAATGGTGAAATCTCTGTTGCGTGTGCTGTTGTTTTTAGATTTATGTTCCCCGCCCCCCATAAGTCCAAAGCAAGCGCTCTGAATTTATATTCTCAGGAGTCTTCCTAATACTCAATGAGCTCTAAAGCTTTGCTTCAGTAATGCTCGGCCTTCTTCATTTCCATCTCTGCTGTGCTTTTCACTTATCCTCCTTTTTTGTAGGTCAAAGAGAGCGGACTCTGGGGTTCTGGAAAGGAACTTCCTTCCTTCCTTCCAGCATTCTAAATACTTGACTTGCTTTAGGTTAGGGGAAAAACAAGGGTAACAAGTGACATTTTTAGCTTCTGCTAAAGGGCATTTTTTTTTGGGTGAAAGATCGAAAGCTTGCCCAGGGTTCTGAATTTAAAGATTCCTTCCTTTGTCCTTCTGCAGTTCTCGTCAGATCATCTATGTTCCCTCAACATGCACTCTAGAAATCCATGACATTTTCATGTGAAGTGAAATGAAAATCTCCTAAGCCCCTCCATGGCATTTGCTGACAACCATCTTTGAAAAGGAGAAAAGGAATTAATTCTTCAGGGAGGCTAACTGTGTTACCGAGGTATTGACTTCCCCTCCCTCCCCTGGAGGGCTTACCCACCTGATTGACTTCAGTTGACCCACATGGGAGTTTCCCGAACCCATAGCTGTGGCCTTGACTTTCCTTCTCAACTTCAACCCTACCCTTCTATCTGATTGCTGGCCCCACATGTCTTAGCTGGGAACCTCAACAGTAATAAAAACACCCTTATTATCTCCCTCTGTGCAAACCAGTCACCCTTCCTTCCCTACTTCTGTTATTCAGTCTAAGCTCCCAGGTAAGAAATATGAAGTCATATTTCACTTCTCATTCTTCCATAATTCTACAGATGGTCACTCACACAGTTCTGTTTCCTTTATAACCTCTTTGATATACACCTTTTTTTTTCCCTATTGCACATTCTAACTCAAACTCTTCATATCTCACATTTGAAATATTGCAGGAGGCCCTTAGACCCTTAACATCAATTTCTACTTGTTAATGACTTGTCTGACACACAGCTGCACAAACCCACATAGGATGAATGGGAAAAGAATCTCTCCTGAGATTTTGATAGATTTAATTCTGGGTTTGCAGTTTCTACACCTTGGGCTCACCAATTTACTGTATCTAACACAGTAAGTATCCACATTTCGGAAAGCTGTCCCTCGGCTGCAGTTAGTTTAGCTGCCAGAGGACGGTAGTGTGCAATTCTCCCTGTTCCGCACATGACCACTTCGTGCAAGCCCACCCATGGTCTCTGCCAACCCCCAGTGGTCCCTCTCCTAGACCAGAGTTGTCAGACCTCTGTTCAGGAAACTGGAGCAAGGTAGGAGAATCTTTAGAATCTCTAGGAAGGCTTGCGAAGGCAGGCCTTGCAAAAATAGCATTCAACCACTGCACACTGGAAAATAAAAGCACATAAAACCTGAAGAAAACTGTATACGCTCAGCCCTGTGTAACTCAGATGTTAGTTGGAGTTCCTGTAACTCTTGTGATCTGAATTAACTCGCCTTGCATCTCCCATGCCATAGACAGTGGAAGTCCCTAAACCCCCTTGGAATTTCTGCTACTCATTAAGTGTGTCTTGTCATCCCCCTCTGCGTTTTCATCCCCAAACTCATGCAGTTGCCAGTGAGTCTGCTAGACTCTGGGGAAAGTTTTGCTTCATCTTGGTGGATGTTTCAGCTTTCTGTCCTTAAATTGAGTCCCTATCTTCTCCTGGTCCATCTTTTCCTGCCATCGCCTCCCTGCTGAGTTGCCTTCAGAAGCTTCAAGTTCTGCCTTCTATTTTACAATTTTCCTTCCCGCTCTGAGCATTGGTGTCAGCTAACCCTTAGTTCTTAGTTCAAATTGGGGTAGGGGGAGTGGGAGCTGACTTCCTTCCCGAGGACTTAGCAGAGTTTTGTTTTTTCCAAGTCTCTTCTTTCCTTGACATATATTGTCCTGTTAGCTGTTAAGATGAAAACAGTCTCCGTGTTGGTATGTAATATAATGATAGATATCATATGAATATATATATATATGTGTTCTGAACATTTGAAAGTGAAAGTTGGAGCGGAAGTGTTGGTCACTCAGTTCAGTTCAGTCGCTCAGTCGTGTCCGACTCTTTGCGACCCCATGAATCACAGCACGCCAGGCCTCCCTGTCCATCACCAACTCCCGGAGTTCACCCAGACTCACGTCCATCGAGTTGGTGATGCCATCCAGCCATCTCATCCTCTGTCGTCCCCTTTTCCTCCTCCCCTCAATCCCTCCCAGCATCAGAGTCTTTTCCAATGAGTCAACTCTTCTCATGAGGTAGCCAAAGTACTGGAGTTTCAGCTTTAGCATCAATCCTTCCAAAGAACACCCAGGGCTGATCTCCTTTAGAATGGACTGATTGGATCTCCTTGCAGTCCAAGGGACTCTCAAGAGTCTTCTCCAACACCACAGTTCAAAAGCATCGATTCTTCGGCGTTCAGCTTTCTTCACAGTCCAACTCTCACATCCATACATGACCACAGGAAAAACCATAGCCTTGACTAGACGGACCTTTGTTGGCAAAGTAATGTCTCTGCTTTTCAATACGCTATCTAGGTTGGTCATAACTTTCTTCCAAGGAGTAAGCGTCTTTTAATTTCATGGCTGCAGTCACCATCTGCAGTGATTTTGGAGCCCCCCAAAATAAAGTCTGACACTGTTTTCCACTGTTTCCCCATCTATTTCCCATGAAGTGATGGGACCAGATGCCATGATCTTCGTTTTCTGAATGTTGAACTTTAAGCCAACTTTTTCACTCTCCTCTTTCAGTTTCATCAAGAGGCTTTTAAAAAGTTCCTCTTCACTTTCTGCCATAAGGGTGGTGTCATCTGCATATCTGAGGTTATTAATATTTCTCCCGGAAATCTTGATTCCAGCTTGTGTTTCTTCCAGCCCAGTGTTTCTCATGATGTACTCTGCCTAGAAGTTAAATAAGCAGGGTGACAGTATACAGCCTTCACTCAGTTGTATCCAGTTCTGCAACCCCATGAACTGTCCATGGGGTTATCCAGGCAAGAATCCCTACTCTGGGGGATCTTCCTGACCCAGGGGTCAAATTCAGGTCTCCTTCATTGCAGGCAGATTCTTTACCATCTGAACCATCAGGGAAGCCCCTGAACATTTGAGTAAAATCACAAATAGAAAATATTCTCTCACCAGTACCCTCCACAGACACACTAAGGAGATACACCAAAATGCTCTGAGTGGTCAGCTCTGAGTGGTGGGATTATCGATGGTCTTATGTTTGTCCTTCTCCTTTACTGCATGCAATTTTAACGTTTATATGTGTATTACTTTGTAATGTAGAAAGCCAGAAAATATATCTGAAAGATAATAGGGAGAGTGCAAAAAGCTGGCATGCTGTCACAGAAGCCAGGGGAGGGGAGGCCTGGTTCTGGCTTTGCCCTTTGTGACTTGGGGATCACTTCTCCACTCTGAGCTATTGGGGACAGAGACCTGACCCTTATATCTGACAGGTGGTGGTCCTTGTTGATTTTGAAATGGTTGTTTGAGTGCAGTGGTGGGGACAATTCTGATTAGCAAGTGGGTTTGTATATTGTCGCTCACTCACTCAGTCATGTCCGACTCTTTGCCACCACATTGACTGTAGCCTGCCAGGCTCCTCTGACCGTGGGATTTTCCCAGCAAGAATACTGGAATGGGTTGGCATTTCCTCTTCCAGGGGATCTTCCTGACTCAGGGATCAAACCCGCGTCTCCTGCATTGGCAGGTGGATTCTTTACCATTGAGCCACCTGGGAAGCCCTGAGTTTATATATAGTCTGCAAGAAATAATTGACTTGTAGAGCAATAAGCCCCTTCAAAGACTTAGTAGTAGAACATCTTTTTCTTTATCTTTCTGGACATGAAAATCATATAGTGAGGTCCCCTGAATAAGAGTGGGTAGGGCAAAATGGCCTCATTGTGAATCTTGGGGTTCATTGTAATTTCTCCTCTGGAAAAGGCACAGTATAACTTCCTATGCTGTAGCTGACATTTAATACTTTCTGTTATTGACGAAGGTGATGCTGTTTATCACTGGGGATCAAGTTAAGTCCATGGGTTTTTTCTTGCAAAACCAGACAAGGCTTTTGAAACCGGCATCACCCCTCCTCATGTGACTCCTCTTGTGACCAGAGGACCCATTTTCAAGACAGCCAACCAGGACAAGGGCATATTTGTGCTCTTGAGAACACAAGGTTTGAATCTAGACAGACAGGGAATTACATTCCAAGATCAGCTCTTGCTGGCTTGCTACCTTAGGCAAGGGTTCAACCTCTGAAATCTCAGTTTTCTCGTCTATATATGGAGGTAGTGATGCCTACTACATTGATTAGTTGCTGGAATTAAATGGGGCAGCATATGTCCACAAAGGTATTTTCATCTATAAATGTCAGTTCTTTCTCTCGAAGAACTTTAAAGAACGAAGCAGAGCTTTTCTACCCGTGCCCTTGCGGTTAAATTTGTGAGTTTGGCCCAGCTAACTGGTCCAGTTGATCACTAAGCCATCCAATGTGTCACGTGCATTTCTTACTTGGAGGCATTTTTTGTCTTGATATATTTATATCATATTTACCTGCATCAGGTAAAAATCATTTATTGGACCATTGTCTTCCCACTCTGACACAGAAACAAAGGCTTCCCATATGCCAGTGTCAACTATGCAAATAGGCCCCTGCTTAGCCAGCATGACACACATCAGGTTGAACAGGACACCCGCAGGGGCTTGGAGAAGGTACCATCAGGAATCAACAAGAGGCATTCTGTATATTTCCAATTTTGGCTTTCCCATCTCCCCTTCCATCTCAAAATTTAGTCCCTAAAGATACAGCATCTCATGCGGAAGGGGACTAAAAAAAGTTGTTAAAGGTATTCCCGCTTTTGACCCTCTTGTAGGTGACAGAGTCCCAGAGTGAGCAGACCTCATTCTCTAAGGCAGAAGCGGAGACCCCAAACGTTGCTGTAACAGTGATGCAGAGACGACCAGCAGGTGGCGCTGCTGCTCCATGTGTGTCTCTTTTGAGGCCCACAAGATGGCTCAGGGAAGAAAGTCCATTTCAAATAATGGAGAAGCGTTTTAATGATATCCGCGCAAGCGTCTGCTAAGAAGAGTAGCCCCTTATTGTGTCAGTCAGAAGTAAGCTCCCCTGGAAGGGGCTTAGCTCATTTGACCTTGGAAACCAAAGGCTTAGCTCCACCAAAAAGAACAGAAATCAGAGGGAGATTTGCAAAGAACATAGTTTTCCATTCCCCCATAGAGAAATAAGGTTAGTGGTCTGGAGACAGCAAGCAAAAAACAGCACAACTAAAGATATTCGCCTTGGGGTTAATGTGGTTGGTAAGAGCCACAAAGCCGGACTACATGCTAATTTGGTTGGTTAACTTCTTACATCCTTGAGTATTCTACCCACCTCCCACCCCGCCCCCAGACTGGATGAGGAATTCCCTTGAGCCACAGAGGTTGTTGTATCCGGAGATTAGGTAGCGCAGAAAATTACTGCCCTGCATTTGCGCTGTTGGAATGAGGGTGGTGTCAGCATTCCTGTTTTAAGCCCTTGTTTTCCAGGGTGTGAGTGTGCGGAGACCTGCAGATTCAGCCCTGGGACGCCACAGAGCAGGACACGTGGGGCAGTGGATAGGCTCAGGCGGACAGGCAGAAGCTCTGGGCAGACGGGCTACTTGTGTTGACTCACTCTCCCTCTTAAAAAACCACCACAGAAGTACGTTAAAAATCCACTGCGGAAATATGTAACGAGTTAGGAAAAAAAATGTTGCAGAAAGATTTTGTCGTGCAAAGATGTAGTACTCGTGCATGACAACGGAACTGACAAAACACACTTACTAGCTTTTAATGATTATTTGGGCCAGTGGTCTGTAAACTGAGATAGATTTCCATGAGACTGTAATGGCCCTAGAGGGTGTCTGGGTAATAAATACACATTTTAAAAATTGGGTCGCACACGGCTATGAGCATTAGTCTGGAAGGCCAGCTGGCTGGATTATGTGACAACAAAGCCAAAATGTATATGTATATATATGTGTATATATATATGTCTCATGGAGACTTAAGAGGTATGGGTTTGATCCCTGGGTCAGGAAGATCCCCTGGAGAAGGGCATGGCAACCCACTTCAGTATTTTTGCCTGGAGAATCCCATGGACAAAGGAGCCTGCTGGGCTACGGTCCACAGGGTCACAAATAATTGGACACAACTAAAGCGACTTATCATGCATATACAGCCTCTCACACTCTGTGTGCTCATGGCCGTCATGAGAGAAGGGAGGTAATACATACTCGCAGAGGTTTTATTATGGTCCAGACTCTGTTCCATGTATTAGTTTACTTATTCTCACAGTGACTCCTGCAGCTATCCCTGTGTAATTGGATTTATTGTTCCCATTTTAGAGATAAGAAAACTGAGGCTTAAGTTTCAGGTGAAGCAACCTTCCTTGAATATTCAGTTGGTGGGTACTTGACACTTAAACTCGGGTTCTTCTGGTCTGAGGCCCATCTTCTTTCCACAGTAATATCTTATGTATCTGCTCCTTAGAAGAGATTTGATTCAGTGGCTTAGTGTCAGTTTCCTCATCTACAGAATAAGGGTAATGTTTTCAGCTTCTCAGGGTGGTTGTGAACACAACTTAGCCCAGTCCCTGACATGCAGAAACCACTCCACACGTGCATTTGAGAGAAATGGAGACGAGGCCGTGATGAACTGTGTGTTTTTGATTGCAGCTAGGCCTTTCAGCTTTTCAGGGAATTGTGCCACTGAAGTGTTAGTTCCCTCAATTTTCTCAGATTCATGAGGTGCAAGAATAGAGTGCATGCATCGATTTTCCAGCCAATAAGTAGACATAGACCAAGAAAGGGAAAGAGGCATGGAAAATTGCACGTCAATACTCAGAGCAACAAGGTACTGGCAGTAATTGAGTGGAACCAGATGAAGTCACATGTGTGATTACTGGCTGTCCTCAGGGGAACAGGACTGCGCTGGTGTTCACAGTCTTTGAATGGACCAGGAGGGATCATGTAGATATGACATCTTCATCTCAAATCAGGAGGGTCTATTCTTCAGTGGACTATTATGCACGTGTGATGAAGTGGTTTCAAGGAACAGAAATGCTGCCAGACACTTTGACAGGAAGTCTACATATGTAGAGGTGGTTCAGCCTTACACAAAGTCCACCAGCCTCTCATGGGTGTCATGATGGCAGGAGGTCCTTCAGGCTCTGGACTGTGGAGGTCCCTGAGATACTTTGGGGAAAGTCTCCAGTTTGGGGGAGTTCTTTGTCCACAAAGCCTCTTTATCCAGAAGGAGGAAGCATTCGGTGGGGAAAGGAGGAAAGCAGAAGATAGATACAAGGAGAGAGAAAAGGGCGGGGCAAGAAAGGGTAAGACTACGGAAGGAGAGCCAAGAGAGAAACGTATGCTCCAAAGTGGTCACAGAGAGTGAAAGGAGACCCAAAGAAGAAGCTGCGCGGGTCTCAGATTTTTGGCCGGTCTTGGGTGAGAATTTTCTGCACAGCAGTCTCAGACTCACGTGTGCTGTGTGCACACGTACCCAGCCCCTGCGTTCTAGAAAGGGAGATCGCTCACAAAGGAACTCTATGTACCTGACCACGTGCTGCTGCCTTCGTAAGTGAAACGATTCCTACTGCAGTGCACCCTCCATTTCCCCTTATTAAACGTGAGGAAACCGACTCAGCAATAGGTCACATGCAGAGTAAGAGGCAGAGCAAAGGTATAAGCCTGCACTTGCACTTCTGCTCTTCCCAACTACTTGTATGGTCAGTTACTCAGTCGTGTCCAACGCTTTGCAATCCATGGACTGTAGCCCACCAGGCTCCTCTGTCCATGGAATTTCCCAGGCAAAAATACTGGAATTGAGTTGCCATTTCCTTCTCCAGAGGATCTTCCCGACCCAGGGATCGAACCCACGAACCATCGAACCGTTGAACTCTTATATCTCCTGCACTGGTGGGCACATTCTAACTAGCTTAATGACGGGTAATTGTTTTCACTGTGCTGTGAGATGTTGGTGGCAGCACCTTTTTCTGAGATTGGCTATGAGAATAAAAATGGACAAGGTCATTCATACACATGTATATATCCCCAAGGTCATGGTCTTGTCCATAGTAAGTGCTCAAGAAATGTTGCTTTATCTTCACTCCTTCATTAAGCAGTCAGAACGCAGGCAACCCGGTGTCTCTCAGTCAGTTGCCAAGCTGGGCTTGAGTCAAACCTTCGCACTTTGGGGGAAAAAGATTTTTGTAGGAGAAAACTTTAATTTTATGAAATAGGCTCTAAGAGACCTGGGAGATTGCTGAGAATCGAGTCCTCGGTTTCATTATATAGAAAAACAACAGAAGCCGCTGGGCAAGGCAGGGTAATCAATTACAGGTGACTGTCATCCAGGAGTCGTATTTATTGGGAAGCAGTCTAGGAGCACAGCAATATTGAAACACAGTGTGAGTTGCGTGTTCCTTAATGGCTCTGGCCCTCTAAATGCAGGCAGATGTGTGGAATATAGGCTTCTTTCAACTACATTATTCCACCTCCTGAGGGAATTTCAATTCGGCTCCACGAGCTCATCTGCATACCATGCAGGTCGTCGCTGGTACAAAGTGTGTCTTCGGAACGGACTGTGGTGAGACTTGGAATAAAGAATCAACTCCTGCTTAATGCAAAGGAAACACCAAAGCTAAGTAGAGGACTGTGCAAATTAACACCATCTGGGTTAATAAGGCCACTGTTGACAGAGTTTAGAATTGCTTCCGCAATTAAAGAGCCCAAGGAAATCTATATGTTTGTGTCTGCATGAGGACACACCAAATAGTAAGGAAGATTCTTGTTTCTCTAAAAATAAAAGCAGCGGGGCTTTACTTCCTACATTTAAAGGGAAGGGGGTGATGCGAGATAACCTGACCCATGCGATGCCCCAGCCAGCATCCCTGGCAGCAGTCTGTTTATGGAGGAGCCAGGTCACAGCACCGCCTTCCCAGGGGATTCAATCAAGCCTTGGCACATTCCTTGGCATAGAAGGAAAGCACTCTTTCTTTCCTCCAGAGTCCTGTGCCTTGCATTGAATAAACACTTGTTATCTTGTACTCCCTGAAGCTGCATTTTACGGAGTAGAAAGTTGAGGCACGGAAAAATCCAGAATCGTGGCCAGTGAGTGGCAGAGTTTGCATCAGATGTGCTTTGCTCCTCTGTCTCCAGGGAAGGTGCACGCAGGCTCTTGGTTGTGGAATCAGGCTTGGTGGCATCCTCTGTTCTGTATTGACTGGTGGCTCTTGCAGGGTGGCCAGCCTGGCCTCTGAGTATAGCATTGGGTGTCACATCACAGACATGCCTGGAACTCTCCTAGACTCCTCTCTCCTTGCTCATAGCAATATATCTATGACAACTCAGTTATTTGAGTTGACTTATTTAACTTTTGAAAATAAAGCAAGCATCAGGTCAGCAACTTGATAAGGAAGTGGAACCATGCTGCTAAAATGCCATCGGGGAATGTCCTTCCTTCACCGGTGAGGTTGGAAGTCGGGGGCTCTTAGGATCATCCTCCCTGGCCCCTTCTGAGTGCGTCAGCCTCAGTTCTTTAATGTCTGCGTTCCTTAGCATCTTCTCCAGTTGCGACGCGTCCTCATAGGGGGCTTACGTTCCTGGAAGCTTTTAGAAACCAGCTGTTTTTGCTTTTCTTTGTGGAGAGAAGTAGAAGAAACTGCAGTTCTTTCCTTGGTGACTCATCTTGATCTGTCTGTTCTGTCTATTCCTTCCTGCCTCACACCAGGAGTTCTGAAGTTGGGCTCTGCCCATGGGCTTCACAGACCCTCAGGAATTACAGGCACATTTGTATGTGTGCATGTTCACATGTTTCTGAAAGGAGTGTCTGTGGCTTTAATCAGATTCTCGGAGAGGTCTCATGACCGCCCAGAAAGTTATCTTGCATGGCTCTGTGATTTTCCCTTGAGGGAACAGATAGGGTCTTTTGGGTTTTGGGTCCTTTCTTCCTACTATTTCTCTCCATTTTATATTCTGTATTATATTCGATGTTTAGATTTCTCTAATGCAGTGTAATAAGTATGCTTGTTTGTTGCTGCCAACTTATTAATTTTGGACTCCAAAAATGTGGGAAAGTTTTTGTGGAGAGTAACTTATCTTTTTATCATTTTCCTAAAGTTGAGGTTGTATACTGGTTACCCATGGGTCAACTGTGACCTGCAAACAATGTTTTAAGGATGATTATAATTTTTCTTAATGGGGGCCAATCGTCAAAAATTGAGAACCTTTTCCATTAAAATTGGGCTTCCCCTGGTGGCTCAGTCAGTAAAACATCCACCTGCAATATGGAAGATCTGGGTTCGTTTCATGTGCTGGGAAGATCCCCTGGAGGTGGGCATGGCAACCCACTCCAGTATTCTTGCTTGGAATAGCAACAATCCATTAAAATTAAGGTTGTTGGCTTTTCGTACATTTGAGGGACCTACCAATGCTAGGTTCATATTCCCACATGAAAACACAAGCCAGCTGAGTTTGCCCTCCAGCTTGCCCATCTCTATCTCTCCCTGCTCTCTCCCTGATGCCAAGGTCACGGGAGTCATTTCTGACAGCAATGTATTTTTTTTTTTCTTACAGTAGAGAAATATTTCTCTGTACCTATGGCTTTCTCCTTCATTTCCATGCTTCTTCCTGTAGGCATTTAAACTTAGCTTCCCTGTTCTAAAATGTAGTGATGAGAATATGAGAAGAAAGGTTGAAAAGAGTGAATTTCTATGGGGAAAACTTGATTTCCAGCCCAGATCTCCAGCTTCCCTGAATGTTGGCTGCTAACAGCTCACAGACTCCACGTTCTCACTTCTACCACCTTGTTGGGAAAGTTACTGCCCTTCCAGACTAAGTTACCTCCCAACACACACATCCCCCTCAGCCCTCAGCCAATGACTGGTTAACCCAGGATTCAGAGATAACAGGGCCTTGGCTGAGCGGTGTTTGTCCAGAGTTCCCTGTGGGGTGAGGCTAATATGAAGCTCCCGCCAAGCTTCAGCTGCTGTCCCGCCCTTGCCATCTTTTGAGGGCACTCTCCTGAGAATTCCTGCTGTAGGCGTCTTCAGGAAATCCAACCTGATGAGGTGCTGTCTGTGGAGAGTTGCCGTAGGAGTGATGGTGAACCTGTGATTGACCAGGTGAAGTTTTGTGATGGGAAAAGTGAGAGCCTGAACTGAAACAATACTTTAAGATTCTTGAATTCCTTTACAAGAATAATTCCTCTTCCAGGGATGGCAAATGCATTTTGCCCCTCATCCCAATACTGTTAGATGGATGTTGCCTACTTAGGGTACTTTATTGGAGATTTGACAGGGAGGCTCAAGGGGACAGAGTCAGTCAGTTCAGTTGCTCAGTCATGCCTGATTCTTTGAGACCCTATGGACTACAGCACACCAGGTTTCTCTGTCCATCACCAACTCCCAGAGCTTGCTCAAACTCATGTCCATTGAGTCGGTGATGCCATCCAACCATCTCATCCTCTGTCATCCCCTTCTGCTCCTGCCTTAAATCTTTCCCAGCATCAGGGTCTTTTGCAGTGAGTCAGTCCTTCGTGTCAGGTGGCCAAAGTATTGGAGTTTCAGCTTCAGCATGAGTCCTTCCAATGAATATTCAGGACTGATTTCCATTAGGATGGACTTGTTTGATCTTCTTTCAGTCCCAGGGACTCTAAAGAGTCTTCTAAAATACCACAGTTCAAAAGCATCAATTCTTCAACACTCAGCTTTCTTTGTAGTCCAACTCTCACATCCATACATGACTACTGGAAAAACCATAGCTTTGACTAGACAGACCTTTGTAGGCAAAGTAATGTCTCTGCTTTTTAATGCGCTGTCTAGGTTGGTCATAGCTTTTCTTCCAAAGAGCAAGCGTCTTTTAATTTCATGGCTGTGGTTACCATCTGCAGTGATTTTGGAGCCCCCCAAAATAAAGTCTCTCACTATTTCCATTGTTTCCCCATTTTTGCCATGAAGTGATGGGACCAGATGCCATGATCTTAGGTTTCTGAATGTTGAGCTTTCAGCCAACTTTTTCACTCTCCTTTCAGTTTCATTGAGTCTCCTTAGTTCTTCACTTTCTGCCATAAGGGTGGTGTCATCTGCATGTCTGAGGTTATTGATATTTCTCCCAGCAATCTTGATTCCAGCTTGTGCTTCATCCAGCCTGGCATTTCGCATCATGTACTCTGAATGTAAGTTAAATAAGCAGGGTGACAATATACAGCCTTGACATACTCCTTTCCCGATTTGGAACCAGTCTGTTGTTCCATGTCTAGTTCTAACTGTTGCTTCCTGCATACAGATTTCTCAAAAGGCAGGTCAGGTGGTCTGATATTCCCATCTCTTTGAGAATTTTCCATAGTTTGTTGTGATCCATACAATCAAAGGCCTTGGCAAAGTCAATAAAGCAGAAATAGATGTTTTTCTGGAACTCTCTTGCTTTTTTGATGATCCAGCGGATGTTGGCAATTTGATCTCTGGTTCCTCTGCCTTTTCTAAAACCAGCTTGAACATCTGGAAGTTCACAGTTCACGTTCTGTTGAAGCCTGGCTTGGAGAATTTTGAGCATTACTTTACTAGCATGTGAGATGAGTGCAATTGTGAGGTAGTTTGAGCATTCTTTGGCATTGCCTTTCTTTGGGATCAGAATGAAAACTGACCTTTTCCAGTCCTGTGGCCACTGCTGAGTTTTCCAAATTTGCTGGCATCTTGAGTGTAGCACTTTCACAGCATCATCTTTTAGGATTTGAAATAGCTCCACTGGAATTCCATCACCTCCACTAGCTTTGTTCATAGTGGTGCTTCCGAAGGCCCACTTGACTTTGCATTCCAGGATATGTGGCTCTAGGTGAGTGATCACACCATCGTGATTATCTGAAGATTTTTTTTTGTATAGTTCTTCTGTGTGTTCTTGACACCTCTTGTTAATATCTTCTGCTTCTGTTAGGTCCACACCATTTCTGTCATTTATTGTGCCCATCTTTGCATGAAATATTCCCCTGGTATCTCTAATTTTCTTGAAGCGATCTCTACTCTTTCCCATTCTATTGTTTTCCTCTATTTGTTTGGGTTGATCTGAAGAAGGCTTTGTTATCTCTTCTTGCTATTCTTTGGAACTCTGCATTCAAATGGGTATATCTTTTCTTTTCTCTTTTGCCTTTAGCTTCTCTTCTTTTCTCAGCCAATTCATAAGCCCTCCTCATGCTACTGGAGAAGGCACTGGCACCCCACTCCAGTGTTCTTGCCTGGAAAATCCCATGGAGGGAGGAGCCTGGTCAGCTGCTGTCTATGGGGTTGCTAAGAGTTGGACATGACTGAAGCAACAGCAGTAGCGGCAGCCTCATGCTACACATGAAAGAAGATAAGGTCTGTTGGAGGTCAGGATGTTGGAGGGGGTGGCTTGCACCATTCCTATCCCACTCTTTTCTTCAGGGCTCAGCCTGGGTGTCCTTCTAGAAAGCCTCCCAGGACCTATGAGTAGGTGCCTTTCTCTGAGCTTCTTCAGCAAATTGTGATGACTATATCGCCACATTTCCCAAATTGCTTTTTAATAGTTATTGAGAAGCAATGGATCTCCATATTTAATTTGTGCAACCTGATAAGTTTCAACAGATGAATAACCTGTAAAACCATCTCCACCATTATGTTTAGCAATATATCCTAATCACTCTGCAGCCTTTCGGCTAAGATCAAGTGTGACAATATACTCACTCCTTCCTTAAATGTCCTTACACTCTTGGCGATCCCTCCTGGCAGTTCCTCCCCACCCCTCTCCTACTCCCGCCCTCCCCAAGCAAACACTGATCTGCTTTCTGTCACTGAAGACCAGATGGATTTTTTGAGAGTTTTATATAAATAAAATCATTTGCTATGGGTTACTGTTGTTTATAATAATTTGGCTTTTTCTTTTAGTTTGAAACCTGTATTTCCCATTTTGAAGTCAGTTTGTCCAGATAAGATTGCCAGCAAGGATCATGTGGCAGGCCAGGGTGTGCTGCCTGGGAGCTTAACTTCTCTGATTCTGTCCCAGAGTTGTTCTAGTCCCTTCTTATGTGTCTCGGATCTCCCAGTGGAGTATAAGACTTCTGCTCAACATAATTAGTTTGAGGTTCATCAATGTCGTCTGTATTAATGTTTTATTACTTTTTATTGCTGAGTATTCCATTGTATGAATATGTCACAATTTGTTTATCCATTCGCCTGTTAATGACCACTTGTAGTATTTATATTCTAAGTAAAGCTGCTGTGAACATTCATGTACAAATTAGAAGAATGGTAAGGCAATCCATAGATGAGGAGAAGACAGTTGCAATGCATGTATCTGAGAGAGGACTTTTATCCAGACTATGTAAAGACCCCTTTAAAACTCAGTAGTAGGAAAATAAACCAATAAAGAAATGAGAAAAGTATTTGAACAGAATAAGATATGAAAATGATAAATAAGTCCATTAAAAAGCATGTGAGAAGATGCTTAGCATCATTGGTCATTAGAGGAAGTTTAAATCAAAGCGAGATATCACTGCACAGTGATTAGAAAACCATTTGTATGTTTCTTAAAAAGTTACACCCACATCTACCATATAATTCAGCTCTGCTACTCATATGTACCCAGACTGAATTTTGATTTCTAATTATTTGACTTTTTCTTTCACTAGAACGTAAGTGTAAACACTTTTTAAGATTGGGAACTTTTTTTTTAATCTTATTTTGTCTTTTTATTTAATGTGTGTATTCCTAGAATCAAGTATCCTGCCTGGAGTCTGGTAGTTACTCATTAAATGTAATCCTGTGAAGCCTATGTTGTCCTGATTGAAAGGTGGGCAATGAATAATATTCCAGAATTTGAGTGTGGCTGGGGACGATTATCATTTTAAAAAACAAAAGGGATCATATGGTAGCTCTCAATGAATTTCTTTGCAAAGCAGAAACAGAGTCACAGATTAGAGATCAAACATACGGACCCCAAGGCGGGAGGTGGGGGTGGGATGAATTGGGAGATTGGGATTGACATATATACTATTGATACTATGTCTAAAATAGGTAAGTAATGAGAACCTCCTGTGTAGGGAACTCTACTTAATGCACTGTGGTAACCTGAATGGGAGGGAAATCCAAAATAGAGAGGCTGTATGTATGCCTATAGCTGATTCATTCTGTGGTACAGTAGAGACTAATACAACACTGTAAAACGACTATACTCCATGATTTCCTTTGCATTTCTAGCAAGAGATTTTCCAGGATCGCCTTGCCATGGCTACAGCCGCTGCTTATGGAGACACTTCCCAAATCATAATAAACACCTGTAGGCTCCTCACCTCCTCGGTGACACTTACCTATCTGCTTTCATAGTTATTAATGTGTATGAGACGGTTAAGTTGTTTAAGGGTAGAATTCAGTTCTGATATATTTTTATGCCCCTCACAGCGTCTCATTTAGCAATTTCTACATACATTTGCTCAACTAAATATGGTGATTGGATGAATTAAATACAGCTTGACATCCTGAGCATGCTTTTTTACTCTCAGGAAATATGGGAGCTATTTACAAAATAGACAATTATTCTGTCCTTATTTAAGTACTGGTGCTATCTCTAAGACTGGATTTAGAAAGTGTTAAAGCAAAATCCAGAAGTGATTTTCCCTGGTATAAATGTTATTTATGCCTATCACTGAACATGTAGAAAATATGGAAAATGCAGTGTTAGTGGAAAAGTAAATGTTGTGCATGTCTTTTTGGAGGAGAGTCTGGCAACCTACCAGATGTTTTGACATTTGTCTTTGGCTGCTCTGGGTCTTTGTCGTGTGTTGGCTTTCTCTAGTTGCTGTGAGCGGGCTGCCCTTCCTTGCAGTACACGGCCTTCTCATTGTGGTGGCTTGTCCTGTTGCAGAGCATGGGCTGTGGAGTGCTCGGGCTTCAGTAGTTGGGGCTCCTGGGCTCTGGAGCACAGGCTCTAGAGTTGTGGCACACGGGCTTAGTTTTTCCTCGTGGCATGTGGAATCATCTCAGACCAGGGATCGAACCTGTGGCCCCTGCACTGTCAGGCTTAGTCTTTATCCCTGGACCACCAGGGAAGATCCCCCAATTTTTAACTTATTTCAGTTTTTTATCTGGTATGTCTATTTTAAGAAAATTATCCTGGCCTTCCATGCTTTCTCCTATGTAGTTTTTAGTGGTGATGGGACGTGGTTTTGTACCCACATTTTGTCATTTGACACAAGATTATTATGAAACAATAATGTCTTTGTGTTGTTTCAGAGTCTTTTACATACCATTCTTAATGCCTGCATGACTGTTTATCATGAGATGGTACCAACAGTTTTCCTCTTGTTAGCCATTTGGTTTCTTTGCTGGGATGGGAGTAACTTATAAATACTCTGCGACAGATATCTTTAGAATAAAGCTTTTCCTATGTATCAGGTTCTTTCCTTATTTATGCATATCATTTAATTGTTCTTTGGAAAGCTTTCCAAAAGGCATGTGCCATTAATTGTACCCCTAGAAATGCATGAGTATTTTAAAGGAAATTTTAATTGCTTTCAGAAATTCACTTGATTCTGAGTCAAGTACTTGGCTGTAAGGAAGGACAGGCCAGGATTGATGGCTGTTTATTCAGTCCCTGACACCAACTACAGAGCATCTTCCTGCTATGTGCGTTTTATTTTCACTATTTGCTTATTAAATAAAGCAGAAGTTTAAATATAGCAGAAGACTAATGATTCTTTGCCACAGTTGATGTTCCATCAGTTACAAGCACTGATGAAGGATCAAAAGAATCTTGCAGTTCTGTGCTCTAATTTTTGCATCAAAGCCTTCATTTGGCACTCAAACATCCTTAATGATATGAAAGTATGGCAAGCAGTATCCTGATTAATTTATTTTCTCTGGTCTACACATTCTCACTGCTTTCAAATAGCTACCAGAATCTCCTGAAAAGTGAAATTGAAGGGATTTAATGATCATCTTGCAGATAAACAAAACCGCCAAATTTCTAATCTAAGGTTTGCCTTCGTCCAAGTAACAAGGCTTTTCAGCGTTATGGAGAGAGAGGTACAACTCTAATCAGGGTAGAAGAAATGGCAACCATCAATATGGTATGGGCTTTGAATTGTGAATAGGAGAAAAAGGAATAATAAGAAATGTAATAAGAGAAAGTGAATATGAAGCTCTCATCTTTCTTTTTGAGCATACTGTTGGCTCTTAGATTTGTGAAGGGATTTATATTTACTTTGTTTTCACTGGAGATACTTATTTTTATCTTTGTATTTCTATGTATGTGGGTATGCCTATCTATCTATCTATCCATTTATAAATAGCAGTGCTAGGTATCAAATGATTGCCTCTCTACTCCAAGTCTGCTTCTGTTTGTGAGTTGTGATTTGGGGTGAACACTGCAGACACTTGACCTTTGAGAGCACATTCAATATTTTTCAGTCGCTAAGTCATATCCAACTCTTTGTGACTCCATGGACTGCAGCGTGCCAGGCTCCTCTGTCCTCCACCATCTCCAGGAATTTGCTCAAATTCATGTGTACTGAGTTGGTGATAGTATCTAACCATCCTCTCCTCTGCCACCCCCTTCTCCTTTCACCCTCAATCTCTCCCAGCATCAGGGTCTTTTCCAGTGAGTCGGCTCTTTGCATCAAGTGGTCAAAGTATTGGAGCTTCAGCTTCAGCATCAATTCTTCCAATGAATATTCAGCTTTGATTCCTTTAGGATTGACTGGTTTGATCTCCTTGCTGTCCAAGGGACTCTCAAGAATTTTCTCCAGCACCACAGTTTGAAAGCATCACTTTTTCAGTGTTCAGCCTTCTTTATGGTCTAACTCTCACATCTTTGTGTGACTACTATAAAAACCACAGCTTTGTCTATATGGACTTTTGTCGGCAAAGTGATGTGTCTGCTTTTTATACTGTCTAGATTTGCCATACCTTTCCTTCCAAGGAGCCAAGTGTCTTTTAATTTCATGGCTGCAGTCACAGTCTGCAGTGATTTTGGAGCCCAAGAAAAGACAATCTGTCATGGCTCCCACTTTTTGCCCTTCTATTTGCCATGAAGTAATGGGACCAGATGCCACGATCTTCATTTTCTAATGTTGCTTTACTGTCAGGTTTTGTCAATAGAAGGGGCTAGAGAGACACTGCGGCAGAGCAAAGAACAAAGCTTTTCCTCTGCACTTTTCTCTTCTTCCTTCAGCTGACCAGTTGCTTGTGGTGAGTGGGTGGCCCAGTGGCTTTTCATTTCCAGTTAGATTCTCCAGCACTTGGTAGAAATCTTCGTGCAGACCAGTTACAATCTATCGGCACTCCCTTGGGTACCTTCCAGTGGACCAGCTGCACCCCTTGGCACCTCAGTTGAACCTCACCAACACCCCACCACATGACTCCAGCAGCTCAGCTCTGGCCCACCGCACCCCTTGAATTTAAGAATTTTTTGGTATAAATTATTTTTTTTCTGTTCAAATTCCTGATGTGATGTCTTGTTCCTGACTGGACCTTGACTGATTCTGTAACACAGTTACTGAGCTCCTGTTATGTACCAGACTCTATGTTGACAGGGTTCCTGCCCTCAGTGCCCCTACAGTTTCCATGATGAACAAGTCAGGTGTTAGGCTTGGCAGGGAAACCTGTTTTAGGATGAAATGCATGGCGTGGGGTCAACGTGTTTACAAGGAAGTGACACTTCAACCCAAACTAAAAACCAATAGAAAGTGGCCAGACGAACAGGCAGGGGATGCCTGTCCCAGCAAAGGAACTTGACGCTTGTCCTAGACCAGTGTAAGAACTGAATGGCGGTTACAAGACCTACCCCTTGGGAAGCACACTGCTGAGGGGCTGGGGGAAGAGGCCGAGATAGACATGGAGGCCGGGTGTCTGGGAGCAACCACAGATGACCACGTTTGAGATTCTAAACTTGACTCAGTAGCCATGAAGGTTGTTGAATCATAATTTTTTTAAAATAAATTTTAAATTTTTTAAAGATTTTTTTATGTGGACCATTTTTTAATGCCTGTATTAAATTGGTTACAATATTGCTGCTGCTTCTTTTTTTGGTTTTTAATATTTTGATTTCTTGGCTGTAAAGTGTGTGGGATCTTAGTTACCCAACCGGGAAACCGACGTGCACCCCTGCATTGTAAGGCGGTCTTAATCTCTGGACTTTATATCAGGGAAGTCCCTGGATCATAATTTAGAGTGGTGGTTCTCAGTTGAAACATGTACTGTACTTAAAATCTGGGCTGACCCCAGACCAATTAAATTAGTCTCTCTAGGAGTCTGGGGTATAAGAGGTATCAGTAAATTTAAAGTTTAAATTTCTTCAAGTGATTTCATAGTACAGGCAAGGCTGAGAGTCAGTGATCTTGAGTAACCAAAAAAAAAAAAAAAAGACGGTAATGAGGATTAAATTACCAATTGAAGGACAAAGCCCATTTGTTGGTGAAAGTTTTCTAGTCTAAAGATTAAAGTAATCTATAATTCTGCTTCATTATGTCAAAGTCATTTAGAATTCCAGAGGCACTGATTTTGGCATTGTTTCTAAATAGAAAGTGGTTACAGGGGGCAAATATTTTTGATGTAAATTTCCTCTGATACTCAAGGCAAGGGTGATATCACTGTGGAATTAGGCAAATATTTAAAATGAAGAAAATTAATGCAGCATGGAATTTGCTAGTGAATTTTGCTTTAGTTTTTTTTTTTTTTAAGTCTTCAGATGGTTAAACAAATATTTACTAAGTGAGTGAAAGAGTGAATGAATGACCTCTCTGTGATTTGATTTTAATTAAACAAAAAGAAGCGTATCTGCCACCTCTTGACTAAAATTAATTAAACATCAGTTTCTCATCGGAGAGTAACCTCAAGATAAAACCAGCTCTCAGAGCCATGTTTGACTAACTTAGGAAAATCTATATTTAGCAGGTGGGTGAGGACTACCGGTACCTTTGATTTCGTTTTTTTTCCAGGCACTAAAAACTCAAGTCAGTTTCAAAAGAATCTTAAGCACTTTGTTCGGCTGTATCACCGCTTCTGTTGCTTTCTGACCTGCTGTGCTGACCTCCAAACCATGCTGTTTACCTTACTTGAGAGGCTGAATCAGATGTACCACCTCCAGAGACTACACAGGTTAAAGAAAATAAAAATCATTAGGTTTTGCATTACAGAAGCATTATAGGGAGCGGGGACTGAATTCATAATGTAGCCACTGCCGATCAGCTAATCTCTTTCAGTGGGACACGGTTCTTGTCGTCTGATCATGTGGGCTGACGGTGGACCCACATGTGGCTCTCAACAGAGAAGAAATCAATTGGTTATCAGGGGTAGTCTAGTCAATCCATAAGGTAGCTGAAACATGAAAATTAATGTTATTAAAATTCCCTTTGAATCGTATATCCCCTTCTGGGGTACTTATTTTCCTATCTATCTTTTGACCCTCTATTTTAGAAGATGCTGTTGTACATTTTTCTGTAGTACTGGGTTGCATGCTTGCAAATAAACCTCCATGAGTGTAAACCCCACTGAGATTATAGTACCAAGCTCATTATAGAATACTTCCCTTTTATGCACCTGCCTAGTGAGGAACTAGGGTCAGACCTGGGCTGTGCAGTTAGTGCTTTTGGAATTACATTGGATAGTGGCTTGGGTTTGTAAGTCATTCCATAAAGAAAACATGTGACTGAATCCATGGTTATTGTAAAATATTATAATATGCTGTAAAGTAAAAGACCACATCATTCCCTGGGGTTTCACTGTACGGTATTTTGTACTCACTCAGCTCCCTCATGCATATTCCAGCTCTAAATTGCTGTGATACAGGAAACTATGTGTAATGGGATCTGAATTAGGAAAAAGTAGCAAACAAATATGTTCTCAGCATTATGTGTGAGTGGTATGTATGATGTATCATAATGTACAAATGGTGCCTGAAGACTCAAGAACAATTCTTAGTGGAACATAAAAGTAAGTGGAGACTGTTATCTTAATGACTGAGAGAATTAGGAAATCTCCTAGTTGCTCAGAGGCTCAATAAGACCCATCATTAGGGTTCCACTGATAATTACAACTATTTATATATTATTGGCTATGCATGCATGCTCAGTTGTGTCCAACTCTTTGTGATCCCATGGACTGTAGCCCACCAGGCTCATCTGTCCATGGAATTTCCCAGGCAAAAATCCTGGGGTGGGTTGCCATTTTCTATTCCAGGGGATCTTCCTGACCCAGGGATGGAACCCATGTCTCCTGTGTCTCCTGCATTGGCAGGCAAATTCTTTACCGCTGAGCCATCTGTACTGACCTCCATTTTGCTTCTGGAAATACAATGCTGGATTCTTCATTAGTCAACTCATCACTTACATCTCTCATTAATAGTCCTATTGAAAATATTACCCAGCCATAAAGAGGAATGCATTTGAGTCAGTTCTAATGAGGTGGATGAACCTAGAGCCTATAATACAGAGTGAAGTAAATCAGAAAGAGAAAGACAAATATTGTATATTAACACATATATATGAAATCTAGAAAGATGGTGTCCATGATCCTATTTGCAGGGCAGCAAAGGAGACACAGACGTAAGAACAGACTGGGTCACGGTGAGGGAGGGAGAGGATGGGATGACTTGAGAAAGTAGTATTGAAACATATACATCACCAACATGTAAAGTGGCTGCTGCTGCTGCTGCTTACTTGCTTAGTAGTGTCTGACTCTGTGCAACCCTATGGACTCCAGCCCCATCAGGCTCCTCTGTGCATGGGATTCTCCAGGCAAGAGTACTGGAGTGAGTTTCCATGCCCTCCTCCAGGGGATCTTCTGACCCAGGGATCAAACCCAGGTCTCCTGCAACGCAGACAGATTCTTTACTGCTGAGCCACCAGGGAAGCCCATGTAAAGTGGATAGCTGGTGGCAATTTGTTGTATGCTTCAGGGAACCCCAAACCTATGCTCTGAGACAGCCTAGACGGGTGGGATGGGGAGGGAGGTAGGAGGGAGATTTAAGAGGGAGGGGACATGTGTATGCCTTTGGCTAATTCATGTTGATGTATGGCAGAATCCAGTACAATATTGTAAAGCAATTATCCTCCAATGAAAAATAAAATTTTAAAAATAGTCCCAAGGGAGGTAGAGGAAGGAGAATTGGGATGTATAGGCTCTAGCTTTTAGGCTTAACCATTGAATAACTGTGCGGCCTTTGGAAATTCCTTTGCCTTTTGGTAGGAGATAGAGATTTGGAGGGGATTCTAAACTTTTTAGCCAACACAAAGGAATCTTTGCTGGCAGAGCCTCTTGTAGATTCAGCTTCCTTTCCTTGCAGGCACTTTCCCTTCTTTAAAGAAAGAGCCAGATCATTATTTATGATATAACCTTTTCTTTTGCTGGGCAGCTCCAAAGATTTAACAGATTTTATTTACATTGAGCTAAAATCTGTTCATATATAACATCCATCTCTTGATGCTAGTTCTTTGAAAGGTGGGTTTTGGCACATAGAAAACACATGCAAATGTTAGTCATAATCATGGTAACTATTATTAATAATCCCATGTTACATCACCACCTTTTGGGGGGAAAAAACTCTTTGAAAAGCTAATATAGCGGTAGAAGGAACCAATGTTTGGAGTTAGAAGACTTCAGCGTGAATTCTACCTTCTAATGAAATGATTAGAAGGTAGAAGTATAAATTCTACCTTCTAATTATTCATTAGAATTGATTAATCTATTATTTATGAGACTCAATTTTCTTATATCTACCACGAGGAGAATTTCTAGCTCATAAGATATTATCTGTATAATGCTATGACTGACTTTTTATATTTTTTCAGATTTTGTTTTCTTCTATTTTTGTGATGACAATCGTCTCATTCCTTATAAGTCCCTCCCTCCTTCAGTTTCAAGACCCATGAGATGTGTTCTGAAATGGCAGACCCACGGTAGCCCATGCCCTTCTTTCTGTCTCTTCTCCCCTTCTGCTGCTGCTGCTGCTAAGTCACTTCAGTCGTGTCCGACTCTGTGCGACCCCATAGACGGCAGCCCACTAGGCTCCTCTGTCCCTGGGATTCTCCAGGCAAGAGTACTGGAATGGGTTGCCATTTCCTTCTCCAATGCATGAAAGAGAAAAGTGAAAGTGAAGACGCGCAGTCGTGCCCGACTCTTAGCGACCCCATGGACTGCAGCCCACCAGGCTCCTCTGTCCATGGGATTTTCCAGGCAAGAGTACTGGAGTGGGGTGCCATCGCCTTCTCCGCCCCTTCTGCTAGCACCTATTATACCATGTTGATGTCTGCTTCCACCACTGTCTATGAGCTCACTGAGAGAAAACTTTACATCACTGCTTCTTTTAATCAAACTGAATTGGTTTACCTATATGTGCCGTGCTGTGCTGTCGCTTCATCTGCGTCCGACTCTTTGCAATGGCCATAGCCCGCCAGGCTCCTCTGTGCATGGGATTCTCCAGACAAGAATACTGGAGTGGGTTGCTGTGCCCTCCTCCGGGGGATCTTCCTGACCTAGGGATCGAACCCACATCTCTTGTGTCTCCTGCACTGGCAGGCGGGTTCTTTACCACTAGTGCCATCCCTGGGAAGCCCTCGTTTACCTATAAGGAGGATTAATGTGAAGATCACATGTTCTATTACAAGTGAAAATAATTTTGAACAGATGCTGTGTCAGGTGAAATTGAGGCTGAATTGTTGCTATTGGTTCCCTGTTAAAGAAAAAGCACTCTCTTAGCATCTAGAAATACCATGATGTACTGTATTTTACACCTAGAGTTAACATAATATTCAGTGTCAACTATGCTTCAGTAAAAAAGAAAAAGAAAAAAAAAAAACCATGATGACATAGTGAAGAGTAGAAGCATGTTATTTTCAGCTGATCTAAGATGGTTTCATAAACTTTCGTGTTTCTGAACCTAACTGATGACTGACTTTGTAAAACACCCATAATTTTACTACTTCTTCCTTTCCATCCTACAGATTATTTCTTTTTTTAAATATAAATTTATTTATTTTAATTGGAGGCTAATTACTTTACAATATTGTATTGGTTTTGCCATACATCATCATGAATCTGCCACGGGTGTACACGTGCTCCCCATCCTGAACCCCTCTCCCTCCACCCTCCCCGTACCATCCTTTTGGGTCATCCCAGTGCACCAGCCTCAAGCATCCAGTATCATGCATTGAACCTGGACTGGTGATTCATTTCATATATGATATTATATATGTTTAAATGCCATTCTCCCAATCATCCCACCCTCTCCCTCTCCCACAGAGTCCAAAAGACTACAGAATATTTCTAAAGGACTAGAGTATTTCCTCTAGAACTGTTTAATTCTGGAATCTCTGTGCAATTTCTTTACTGACAGAATACAGATCTCCTCTAAGTATTTGTAAAAAGGATCTTTTTTGTTGTCATCAAAGTGAGAATCTTTATTTGTTGAAATTCATAATGCAGATTCCTTCAACCCAGTACAACACCATTTCATCTTTTTTTCTTAGTTTCAATACTAGTATCTTCTTGGACAAGGATCAGAGCATTTTCCTGTAAAGGGCCAGATAGTAAATATTTTTTAGGCTTTATGGGCCCTAAGTTCTCAGTCACAACTATTCCACTCTGGCGCTGTAGTGCAAAGCTAACTCTAGACTGTGTAAACTGCTGGGCGTGGCTGTATTTCAACCACACTTCACTTACAAAAGTAGGCAACTGGCCAGACTTAGCCATCAGGCAGTAGCTTCCTAACCCCTGATTCAGTACGTGGCTACTTAAAGTGTGCTCTGTAGACCGAGTGTCAGCATCACTTGGGTGGGAGCTTAGTAGAGAGGCAGAATCTTAGACTCCACCGAGACCTACTGTCTGGATTGGAATTTTTCTTTTTAAAGATAGAAGCTGATTTCTCACTTACTTCCCCGAATGTGTTTTGATGAATGTTCTGGGTTCTCTGAGTGTTGGTGACTCTCCAGAGAACAAGGAAGAGAATGTGGAGGGTGTCCTGGGGATGTTATGTATTTGTTTTTGGCTACCTGCGGCCTTTCTCTGGCTGTGTGAGTGTGGCTGCTCTCTAGTCGCGGGGTGCAGGCTGCTCACTGCGGTGACTTCGCTTGTTGTGGAGCACAGGCTCCAGCTGCACACGGGCTTCAGCAATTGCAGCACAGGGCTTAGTTGCTCCGAGGCATGTGAAATCTTCCCAGACCAGGGATCGAACTGATGTTCCCTGCATTGGCAGGCGGACTTCTAACCACTGGACCGCCAGGGGAGTCCCTGGATCTGCATTTTAGCAAGAGTTCCAGGTGATACCCAGGCATGCGCGAGTTTGAGAACTGTAGATGAGTAGCACAAAGGAGACATCTGGGAGCATATTGTAGCGTGCCTACTGGGGTGGGCTGCCTTCTCAGAATGCAACTCGAGGGCCTTTTCCAGTCTCTCCTTCCTTTGCCAGTTTTCTTCCCCTGGTACGTTCTCACCCACTAACTGCCTGCTCTGCTTCGGCTGTCAGCTTGCCTCACCACCTCCTCAGCCTAGCAACTGCTCATTCCCCAGCTTCTCTATATCTTCAAGGGGGGGCGTTGGGAACTCATCAGATGGAAAGGGGGTTTCGTTCGCTTGCAGCGTGGCTCACTGTGATTTGGAGGTGTGATTTGTAGATTACCCAGTGCCTCAGCGCCCCTGCCCCCCACCCCCCCTTCTGTGCCCGCCTCTCCTTTCAAGAGTCCATGTAAATGGAAAAGGAAGCCCCAGGAGCTGAGGTGGTTTCCCTTCATGTTGTGATGCTAAAGAGCCAACACTCATGATGAACACTTCTCAGTCACATAATAATGGTAACAGCAAGAAAAAACCCTAAAGAGTACCAGTGAGCAAAGCAATTGAGCTGTTCCAGCATTTTCTTAAATGGAGCCCGAAGGCCTTAATTATGATGTATGTGTCTTCAGGTAAGACTTTCAAGCAATTTGGAATAGGCAGTTATGTAATTTTCCTGCTGTTCTCTCCACCCCTTTCTCTTTTATCTTTCTTTATTAATATAGACACCAATTGGAATGAAGGGGCCCACACGCAATTTTGCATCGATTCAAGTGGGTGCAAGTTGATTATTCAGCCCAGAAACCTGATTAACACTCTCTCTCCCCTGGACTAGCCCACTTGCTGCATTTGCTTTTCTGGGGTGGAAGATGCCCTCTGCTGGCTCCTGCCATCACACACTTAATACACACAGTGATAGACAACTTAATCTACCTGGGGTCTGGTAGCTCTTATATATCAAGTCCTTGATGTGTGTTTGTTGAAAGCATGCCTTTTCTTCCAGGGCAGTACCTGACACCTGGTAACGGACCTTACTGAAATCTGTAATGTCCACCTCTTAATCTTTTTACTGTCTTGAGATACCCTAGCATGGGTCCTAGACAAAAATGCCAAGTAAAAAAAATTGTTTTTAATAATTTATGGTGCCTGCCACTGTACATTCATTTTCTCATTTAATCGTCACCATAAGTAGTTACTATTATGATCCTTATTTTAAAGCAAAGGAATCTGAGGCTTTGAGAGGGTAACTTGTCTGAAGTTACAATTAGAAAGTGGAGGAGCTAAGATTTGAATCCAGTGTAACAGAAATGGAAAGCCTCTTAACCACTAATAATACTGTCGGGTTCATGGTAGAAATTTAGGGTGTATGGGGTTTTCCAGTGACTAGCATTTTCGGAAACTTGGAAGTATCAGTTGCAAAGTGAGTTCTGGATATGCACAGGAGGCTATCATGCATGGGTCATCAGGAAAGACATTGAAAGCAGCTCTGACATCCTATTAGTTCTACTGAAGTGGAGCAATACAAAAATCCCTCCGTTTGTCAGGGGCCCTACTACAGTCAGAAGCGTGGCTCTGGTAAACACATAAATTAGTGGTGGTTCCCCGCAGAGTTAGCAGTAGAGTCCCCGAGGTCACCTTTCACTTTCTCCTTGATAAAAGGTGTTCAGGCTTCTCACCAAAGCCTCTAATGCAAACCCAGGATTGCCAGCTGTGCTTCTTGGTGTAAACAGTGCATTAATGGTGTGAAAAATTGCAACTCACAAGCCCTTCCTTGAGCAACTGCAGTGACAAACAGCTGCTTCTGCTGCCATGGGGGCAGGTCTCCTGGCAGAGTATACAACTGAGAACCGGAGGAGCCTGCTTCACCTCGAATGCATGGAAATTAGCATTCTGTTCAGATTGCTGTGGTCATCAGCCTGAATATTTACTTGGAGCCCTGCTGTTTCAGGCAGTTACCGAGGCCAATAGATCTGGGAGAGAGAGGAGCCAGAACAACATCTCAGCTACTCTGAAAGATCAAACCTGAAAGAGCACACTCTATTTTTCCGTTCCTCTGATTGATAATGACAACACACCATTATTTATGGGTGGATGCCACAGAAGTTACCTTTCTGGATGGTGGGCTGAGAAACGTGAAATCATTTTATGAAATTCAAGTGTTAAACACAAAGGCAAGAAGAATGCACTTCTGGTGAACACTGGATTTGCTCCTGGAAAAATAGAAGGGTCTGGGCAGACAAGGAGAGGAGAAAAAAGTGTGGTGAAGAGACCAGCATGTACACGTAAGCTGACAGCAGGTTCTGTCTTGAATGTCATGTGCAAGCATTGGAGTGGAGGAAGCTACCAGGGTGGTTTAAATCCATTTCAAAACCGACCGCAATAACTTGCAGCACCCACCTCTCCTGGGAAGACATACCTGTAACTGAGCTAGGGCGTTTGTTTCAGTCTGTCGAACTCCCTCAGACAGCATCTAACTTCCCTCATTCTCCTACTCTCCCATTGCTAGCCAACACCCTTCTATTGACACCTTTTAATTCAGATCCATTCAGTTACCCAATAGATACTTATCGAACCCTGCCACATGTCAGACACTGGGACACAGATAAATAAGATGGGCAGTGCCCTCAATATCTGGTAGGATGAGAGACAAACACAGGCAGGAAAAGGGTGTCATGGATGGATCCTGTGAACTTACTTGTACGGTGTATAGTTGGGAAAGAAGGGAGAAGGGAGCAGGTCCCCTCTGAGAGGGAATAGGATGGAGGCAGAGCAGGAGCTTCCTCAAGCAGGTCTCTGTAGTCCTAGAGATGGTTATGGCTCTGCAGGGAACTTTGCATATTCCTGAGCTAATCTATTGCATCCAGTCTAGAAGGAAATCTTGTTTTCCTTATTTCCAAATCAGTACTGGGTTCCATGCCAGGCACCGTGCTAGGAAGTGTGGATTTGGGAACTTACAGTCTAGTCTGGCGGCAGACATACAATTAATTCCCTGGGGGCTCAGCGGTAAAGAATCTGCCTGCAATTCAGGAGACACAGGTTTGATCCCTGGGTTTGGAAGCTTCCCTGAAGGAGGAAATGGCAACCCACTCCAGTATTCTTGCCTGAGAAATCCCATGAGGAATCCACAGAGCAGCCCAGTGGGTTACAGTCCATGGGGTTGGAAAGAGTTGGATATGGCTGAGCATGCCTGCATGCATGCACAGAAGTCCAGTCCAGAAAAAAATTAGGTGGCCTTCACACATGTTACTGTCTTGAAATATGTCTAGAATTCTTTGCCCCTGACCTCCTCTTCCACTTCATGGGACTAACTAGGACCCTGATTTCATGGTTGCGTCAAGTTGTTACTTGCTCTGCAAGCCATTACTAAGCCCCTGGGAGGGCTGCACTTCCTAGTTGGGTGCAATCACATGATCTGTCTTGGCTCAGGAGAAGTAGGCAGAGTGACAGGTGATATACAGGCGGACTGGATGCCGCTGTTAGGCTCTCGGTGTTCTCCTTGTTCCCGTGCTTTTAACATTTGATGCCATTGGAGGTGATGACTGTCTTATCACCTGGGTCCCTGTGTTACCATGATTAGCAGAGGCCGTTGGTAAACTGCAGTGGACAGCTAGGGTTAGCAAGGAATAAACTTTTGTTGTTTTAATTCTCTGAGACTGTGGGTTGTTAATTACCACAACAGAACCCAGGGTGCTTTGTGGCACATTTTTTTGGGAAGGCCACCAAATTCCACTAAATAGGTTAGGTCTCTCATCTGCATGCATGATTGCTCCCTGCACACACTCCTTCATTAAAAAAAAAATCATGCTTTATTATGTGTTCAACAGGTTAGGCTATAAAAGGAGGAGAACCATACTTGTCTTGTTTATTACCATATCTCTAGAGCCTAGCACAATGATTAGCACATATGAAATAAGTACTTTTTGAAAGAATTAATGAATGAATGAGTGAACAAACGAACTGGGGATTGTTGTATGGAATCATAACATTTTTGAAGAGACTCAGCTCTTCATATAAATATGAAACAGCTTAAAGTCCTGGGAGCCTGTCAATAACTTCTAAGCATTTTTCTCCTCCTCCACCTCTATTCTCACCACCAACAAGCTTAAGGTCAAACAATTCTAATTCCAATAGGACAAATTATAGTTCTCAAAGGAATCAGTTTTGCATGATCTGTTTGTTGGGAGCACGAATTTTCCCTTCACCAACCCAGAATTTGCTCCCTGACCTTTGCCTGTGTTGGAGGAAGTGCATTTTCCCACAGGATGTTGCCCTTGGGCCTCCAGTTAGACCACGAGCCTCTGATGTGCTCAGTAGCTCACAGACTCTGGACCAACACACGTCTCCTGAAAACATCTTTGATGAAGCTGCTCCCCTCCCTGCACAAACACAACAATTAACTAAAGCAGGTAAAATTGTGTCTTGGGAAGATAATGAGGTTTGCTTCCCTGCCTGTATAATTTTGCCTGTGTGTGTCTGGTATCCTGGCTTGGATCTCATCCAGCCCACCCCAGGGGAAACATAGCTGGTATCCTCCACAGCACTTTAATGAAGCGCCCGCCTGTGCTAAGAAAACATCAAAGTTGCTCCAGCTTCAAAACAAGTTAAATTTTGGCAGCTGCAGTTTGGGGGGCAGTATAGGGAACTAATGACAGGAACACAGGAACCCCTACCATTGTGTGTCATGTGTATCCCTGAGCCCTGAGTTTTAGCTCATCTATTTCATATGCTATCTCTGCATTTAGTCTAGGACATAGGAAACGCTAGTGGTAAAGAACCCTCCTGCCAATGTGGGAGTCAGGAGAGATGTGGGTTTGATCCCTGGGTCTACAAGATACCCTGGAGAAGGGCATGGCAACCCACTCCAGTATTCTTGTCTGGAGAATCCTATGGACAGAGAGGAACCTGGCAGGCTACAGTCGATGGGGTTGCAAAGAGCTGGACACGACTGCGGTGACAGCACACAGCACGTGGGAGGCACAGGGGACAGGCAAGCCGGAAGGTCCTTCTACTCTGGCTGGTGGTCCAGAGGCCTGTGTCCTTGAGGAGACTGGGCAGCAAATGCCAAGGCCCCCACCAATCACTTCCAGCCCCTCTCACCTGTTCTTGTCCTGGCATCTCCGCCAGTCACTTCCAGCCCCTCTCACCTGTTCTCGTCCTGGCCTCTAGCTGACTGACAGTCTCTTCTGCCTCAGGTATGAACCTGTTTCCGGCATTCCCTCTGAAGCCCGCTGAGCATTCACGCAGAGGGGCATTGGCTGCATGGCTGATGCAAGCATGGCCCATGCTCACTGCCTCCTCTCTTGTTAATGCTTGCTTCCAGTCCATCCATCTTGTTGCTAGTTTTTATTTCCCTGACTCTTTGGGATTGCCTGTGTTCTGCCATCGTAGGACTACTCATCCTTATTTTCCAGTGACAAGGACAGTTTCTTTTGTACAATTAGGGGGAAACAAGTATAAATAGCATGATTTATAGACCAGAGTGCCCAGTGGGGTGGGGGGAAGCTCTGTAACCTCTGTAGTGTTCATTTAGGGATACATGCAGTCACAAAATCAGGAAATGCAGAAGGTAGGTTGTCCATTCAATGTTATTTGTCTTCAAGTTGGAAGGACAATTCTGTTATATTGAAGAACTTACTATGAAGCTGTGTCAGTATGATAGCAAATCCATTTTGGCACATCTGCAGTGGGCAGGTAAGAGCATAATTCTAAGGAAGGATGTCTGTTCAAGCCCTAGTAGACCTGTATGTTTCCATAGGTCCTGTGGCCAGAGACAGCGGCTTCATCCTGAACATTATTGCTCGGAAAGGAGCCGGGGCAGGGGCGGGTATATGAAGGAATCAATGATCATAGGCACTGAGACAGTGCACATAGTGTGCTTAAGAAATCCAAGCCATATGCCTGGTCAATATCCTTTGGTTATATCTCAAATCAGTTTTGAGTTCAGTTGATTGGAGGCTTCTGTTCAGAGTTTATTTGTGGTTCTGAGCCTGATCCCCTTGAACCACTCAGTCAGCAGTTCAGTCTGTTTGTAAGCCAATGGAGAGCAAAGGGCCAGCATGTCTTATTTATCTTCTTTACCCAGTCCTTGGAAGGAAGCTGCACACAGAGGCCCTCTGTGTTTGTTGAAATTACTGAACTACTGAGTGGAGAAGGGCTAATATATGGTGAGCACCTACTGGGCGTGCTAGGCACTGATAATACAGTGAGGAATAGAGGCCTCTTTGCCCTCAGGAATCCATATTCAAGTCTTTCCTTGTGAATAATGAATGTAGAAAATGATCTGGACAGTGTAACACTGAATTGCCCGAGTTTGTGATTAATGGCTTGAAGGAGGTTTGTGGTACATTTTGGGCCATCTTTTCTTCTGCACATATTCTTAACCTGCTGGGAGAATGGAGAGATGGGCCTCCAACATCCACCTGGATATGGCATGGAAACCTGAAACCAACACCTAATTTTCCCTTCTCTTGATCAATAGATGTTGACTCAGAGCAAAGCACTCATTGATCAGGCTGGTCTCTCTTAGAGAAATGCTAATTCCCCTCTTTGGGGTTGATGGCTGGGATCATCTTACAAACACACCATGGGTCATGCCTGCAGTCTAAGATGTTGTTCAGTAGCTCTCAGATCTAACTCTGTCACCTTAGTGAAAATGAGGCTGTAACAGACGGCACCTGGGAAGTTCTGAGTGGTCCCTCCTCACGCTCCCTCTTAGCATCTGTACATCTCTTTTCCATAGACCTTGTCGTTGCAGAGTGATCATTTACTGCTGTGTCTTCTTCACTTGGCTATGAGCTCCTTGAAGATCCAGACTGTTGTATGTGTCATTGACCCAGAATCACCTGAAGGGGAAGCTCAGAGCCATGATGCTAAGGAGGGAAGCATTCCCTGGCAGAAGCAAGGCAGTTAAAACCTCTGGCTTCCAGAATTGAGACATGTGTACCCCAATGTTCATCGCAGCCCTGTTTACAATAGCTAGGACATGGAAGCAACCTAGACGTCCACTGGCAGATGAATGGATAAGAAAATTGTGGTACATATACACAATGGAGTATTACTCAGCTATTAAAAAGAATGCATTTGACTCAGTTCTAACGAGGTGGATGAAACTGGAGCCTATTATACAGAGTAAAGTAAGTCAGAAAAAAACACCAATACTGTATATTAATGCGTATATAGGGAATTTAGAAAGATGGTAATGACGACCCTATACACGAGACAGCAAAAGAGACACAGATATGAAGAACAGACTTTTGGACTCTGTGGGAGAAGGCGAGGGTGTTATGATTTGAGAGAATAACATTGAAACACGTATATTACCATATGTGAAATAGATGACCAGTCCAAGTTCGATGCATGAAGCAGGGCACTCAAAGCCGGTACACTGGTACAACCCAGAGGGATGGGATGGGGAGGGAGTTGGGGGGGGGGTGGTTCGGGATGGGGGAAACATGTACACACCCATGGCTGATTCATGTCAACATATGGCAAAAACCACCACAATATTGTAAAGTAATTAGCCTCCGGGGTTCCTGGGAAAATCAGACAGGAAGAGAGGCTCATGCAGGGCCGCTCATCGCAGTGGCAGGGGTACCAGTCACGTGGAATATAATGTGAATGGTGTGCCTGGAGCTGCTTCTGTGAACACTTGCCTTCCCCCACCAGTGGTCACTCCTGTGCAAAGGGGCTGCCAGTTCTCCAAGATTAGAGAGAGGATGGGGATTTAGAACCATAGCCTTAGCAGTATTGGCAGTAACCTGCAGTGTATTGGATGGGTGACTATGCCTCAGGGCTTTGCAGTGGCTATAGACAACAGGAAGAACACAAATCTAGGCATACTTTACCATCACTTAGAGTCATTGTCTTGATATCTTATTTATCTGGTTATCAGCCTTAGGCAGCCAGCCCATGGTAGCTCTTCAACACGTGATGGGGAAGGACTCACTGGATGACCACAGCTCATCCTTCATAATTCCTCTTACACAGTTACACACAGTAAGAATCATCAGTAAGCTAAGAAAACTTAAGGATACATTCAGACATTTCATGCCCACTGATGGACTGGGTTTTCTGCTTTTGCTCTCACATATTCCATTTCCTTGACAAAGGTCTATACAGTCAAAGCTGTGGTTTTTTCAGTAGTCATGTATGGATGTGAGAGTTGGACCATAAAAAGGAGGCTGAGTGCCAAAAAACTGTTGCTTTCAAACTGGAGCTGGAGAAGACTCTTACAGATACCCTTGGACAGCAAGATCAAGCCAGTCAATTGTAAAGGAAATCGACCCTGGAAGGGTTGGAAGGACTGATATTGAAGCTGAAGCTCCAACACTTTAGCCACCTGATGCGAAGAGCCAACTCACTGGGAAAGACCCTGATGCTGAGAAAGACTGAAGGCAAGAGGAGAAGGGGGCAACAGAGGAAGAGATGGTTGGATGGCATCACTGACTCAAAAGACATACGTTTGAGTAAACTCAGGGAGATGGTGAAGGACAGGGTAACCGGGTGTGCTGCAGTTCATGGGGTCACAAAGAGTCAGACACGACTTAGTGACTGAACAACAAATCCCATTTTGAACATTTTAAAAAGAACATAAACTTTAGAATCAGATTCTGGCTTTATTACTCGTATGGTCTTGCACAAGTTCTGAGCCACATTTTCCTCATCTGAAAAATGGGGATAATGTTACCTAGCATAGATGCTTGCATGCTAAGTCACTTCAGTGGTGTCACCTCTTGTGACCCTATGGACTGTAGCCCTCCAGGCTGCTCTGTCCATGGAATTCTCCAGGCAAGAATACTGGAGTGGGTGGCCATGCCCTCCTCCAGGAGATCTTCCCAATTCAGGGATCGAACCTGTGTCTCTTATGTCTCCTTCATTGGCAGGCGTAATCTTTACCACTAGTGCCGCCCGGGACACCCAGCATAAGTTGCTTAGTAGTTATTATTATGCTTATTATTATCTGTCCTCAAAACCTACATCTTCGCCTCCTTTGTGTCCAGCACCTCGTTATCCTTTCCCACCGTGTTTCATTTCTCACAGACTTTTGGTATGACTGTGGTATGCCATGAGTTTCTAGTTTTCATCCTGACATTCTGGATCTGTACTGTCCAGGATGGTAGCCACTAACCAGATGTAGATGGTTAAAATTTGAATTAATTAAATTAAGAGTTAAGCAGTAGGCACACTTCAAGTGCTTGGTGGACACATACAGTTACACGTTGGACAGCTAGCTATGACATATTGCGTTACTGCAGAAAGTTCTGTAGTTCTGTGAAGCCCTGGATACTCTTATCTCTGACATCTGGACTGTCACAGACTGAATCCCCCAGGAAACGGACTTGGTGGTGGAGATTTACATTCAGGAAATTGACTGAGGAGTGGTCTTGGGAACCAATCTGGGAGTGAGGGAAGTAAGATTAAGCAAAGGGAGAGGCTAAACTGTGAAGCAGCCACAGAGGGGGCCTCAGTGTATCTCAGGGAGAGCTCTGAACCTGGGATGGCTCTTCGGAAATACCTGAAATTGAGGCAACCATGCCAAACCTCTGTTCCCCTTCTCCCACAGTCATTGGATACTGGCTGACCCACTCTCCTCCTGAGGAAGGGGCATGTCCTTGGGGAAACAGATTTCTTCTTGTAAGGGGGTGTCCCAGGGAAGGGACTCAGCTGTGAGCTGTCAGATGCCAACACTGCTAGCAGCTGAGGAATAAGTGTCTGGGTCCTGAAGGAGCAATGGGGTGGCTCAGCAGTGTCCCCTACGTGGCCCCGTTGGAGCTTTGATGCTCTCTCACATTGTAGTCTGCTGATAACTGGATATCTTTGCTCGGGGCTTCTGGCCCATCAACTCCTTTCTGGGGCTGTTCTTGTCCAGTGAAACACAACTGATGGGCCATAAATGAGAGCGTTTTTCAGAGATTCAACATTGTTTCCATCTTTCAAATGATGGCACTAATTAAAGCCTAAAGCAAGTGATTTTGGAGCCATATGTGTGTTATCTCTTCAGGTCTTAATCTTCTAACCTTTAAAATGAAAAGAAAAGGTGGAGTGAATAGAGAACAACCATGTAGCTGGGCATCAGCTGTCTTCTGCAGTCCAGTGTGGAGTGCTGAGCACAACAGTTGTCTTTGGGTGATTCTGATGTTAAGTAATAGAAATCAACTCAAGTTAATCTAAGCAAAAGGGAAATTTATGAGAAGGATACTTGTGTATCTCATGAAATCCAAGGGCAACCCAGTTGGAGTCCCATCTGCTGTTACACCAATTATCATGTTAGGTAGAACCACTTTTTCCCCCAATTAGCATACTCATATGTGGGAAGACCTCTGTTAATATTGGACTCTTGGCTACTTCCCACCCCTTCACTTATTCCTCCTTGGGGAAGGGTGACTTATTTAACTGGAGAATATGGAAGAATACATTGGGCATATTTGGCTTACCCTCTTTTGGGGATCTACTGCTTGCTGAGAACATACACTCTGCTCTGCTTCTTCATCCTGTGTGTTTTAAGATGCCTGGAAGGTGCTTTAGGGAAGTGCTGTGGTGTCCAGCACTGTCTGTGACTGGAAGGGTGGTTCTGCCCAACCTGAAGTTGTGAACTGGGAAGCCAACTTGGTCATATACCTAAAGCTGCGGTCGCTAAACTGCATCACAGATAAAGGGGCGTTTTGATTTCAGTCTATATCCCATGTCTTCTCCTTGATTCAGAACTCAGGCAGGGAAGACGGATCTTTGTATTGGGCCTTTTCCAACTCCATTGCATCTCTCTTCTTTCATTTACTTCAGTTAAGCTTTTTCTGATTTTTTCATGAACATGGGAGATGAATGGTTTCACATTCTTCAGTTCCAAAGCCACTTGCAAAAACTGACTGGTAGGCTTGCAATCTCAATTCCAAATTCATGGGATAAGAATATCTGATTGACTTAACTTTGGTCAGATGCTCACCTTTGGTTGAAAAAACTGGGCACAACTGGGTGGAGAAAGTGAGTAGGTAAGCTTCCATATTGCCAGTTCAGTTCAGAAACTCAGTCATATCTGACTCTTTGCAACCCCATGGACTGCAGCACGCCAGGCTTCCCTGCCCATCACCAGCTCCCAGATCTTGCTCAAACTCATGTCCATCGAATCGGTGATGCCATCCAATCATCTCATCCTCTGTCATCCTTTTTTCCTGCCAACAGAGGATGAGATGGTTGGGTGGCAATACAACATTGAAAGCTTACGTATTATAGAAGTGACTTTTCTGGGTGGCAAACTAGCTGTCAGAGAGTGAGTTGTGACTTCCCAAAGCAGTCTTTCACACATTCATGACAAAGGTATTTTGGACCAACTAAACGTTTTCATTATATTGATTAAAAAGTGGCTTTTAAGTCAGTTCTTGTCATGGTGGTCTTCGTGCTTCTGTTGCTACGAATCTACATTCTTTTGAAATTGAGCTTTCAGCTCAGAGCTGTTTACATGCTGAACTCTAGATGGAGCCCTGAGAATCATCTAATTAAATAATTTCTTCAGTCTGTTCCCCCCCAAAGGTCACATGCTGTTGAAGGTTTTGCTGGGCCATTGTGTGCAAAGGAAGAGATAAAAGGGGCAAAGTCAGTATTTCATGGGACACAGGTCAAGCCAACAGGTAGTATGCTGCCAGAAGACAGATTCCCCTTTATTTAGAGTCAGATATCACCAAACTTCATACAAATGGTACCCTTCAATAGCTTGTCAAACCATCAGATAGTCTCTTACTTGAGTTGTGATGCTCCATAGTAAAATATATTATCAAACCAGAGCATCCTGTTTGCTTTTATTTTGGAGTAACTCATATTTTCTGGAAACCCAGAGCCAGCTCACAGTAGTTTTCTTTAATAATCATTAAGGTCATCTGACCTATGTCACAGTAAAGGCAGGCTATCGATGATGAGCAACCCTGCTGAGAAATTAATCTTCAATCAACATGTGTATATGTGTCCTCTAGAAGTCACCATTGATATTGTGTGGTTTCTTTTACTGTAGAACCGAGGGGCATGTTACATGTCAAGATGAAATCAATGTGAAATTGATGGGCTGAGAGGAATTTGGTCTTAAGGGCTTTGCAATAGTATAACAATCAAGTTATTCTTTCCCCTGCCTTACTGAACTCTCTTATTTGCAGCAGCAAATTCTCCACCTAAAATTCTATGTTCGCTTCCAACATAATTCCTTTTTTTTAAGTGCTCTTAATTTCATCATTATATTTATTTTTGTTTTATTATAACATTGATATATGCTCACTTTTAAAGTTGGTAAAATAAAAAATGAGAAAGATGAAAAATTACTCATAATCCTACCATTATAACATTTTGGACTGTTTTCTACTAGTTTATTTGAATTTCAAAAATTAAGTTTATTTTATATCTGTAATTTTGTTTCTGCTTTTTTCCTGACTACTATTATAGCAGACATTAATCGTATTGTTATAACTGTCCTTTACACCCAAAATTTTTAGTGACTGCGTGACCATTCTCCTTTTGTTGGATATTTTGTTTGGTTTCAATATTTACAAAAGGTTCTGTAACTTTAGAACTGTATAGATGATACTACAATTTGTATACTAGATGTACATTTATATATATGTATATATGTATTTTTTTTCCTTCAAATTAATTCCCAGAAGTGGAATTGGAATTACTAGGTCAATGCTTCTTTTTAACATTCTCTTCTTGACTCAGACCCCCAAAGATTTGCTGGATGCTTGAGAAAGATATGCTTTCTTGGTCTGAGATTGTTTGGGGATCTATTAAAACATGTTCTCTTCATTTCAGCAACAATGATTACATCCCCTTTTGCTTTGGATTGTTTTGAGATGCTTTCATTCTCCCTGGCCCCTACCCCTCAACACTCCCCAAAACGCACATGATTCCATCATAGAAAATGGCAAGTTTCTGCTGATCTTGTTTTGGCCAAGAAAGAAATCTGGCTGTTTTGAACACTATAGTTGAAAGTACAGGAGTTCTAAGTGATTTTAAGGTGATTCTTTTTTTCTTCTCTTTGGGCATGCTGTACACATTTGCCGGCGAAGGCAATGGCACCCCACTCCAGTACTCTTGCCTGGAAAATCCCATGGATGGAGGAGCCTGGTAGGCTGCAGTCCGTGGGGTCGCTAAGAGTTGGACACGACTGAGCGACTTCACTTTCACTTTTCACTTTCATGCATTGGAGAAGGAAATGGCAACCCACTCCAGTGTTCTTGCCTGGAGAATCCCAGGGACGGCAGAACTTGGTGGGCTGCCGTCTATGGGGTCACACAGAGTTGGACACGATTTAAGCGACTTAGCATACACGTTTGCTACTGAAATCAGTGACCTCAAATGCCTGTGGAGTTACTGGGCTGGCCAAAAAATTCGTCTAGGTATTCCCAGGTTATAGAAAAACAGAGAAAACTTTTTGTCCAGCCTGATAAAAACCCTGGGTGGGCCCTCGCGGGACGGAAGAGGTCACGGTGGATTTGGAGTCATGATATCTGGCTCAGGCTCTGCTGTCCTGTCACCTTTGTGTCTGTTTCACTTACTGTGTTTATTTCCTCTCCACGGCCTCATTCAGTCCTTATGGTGACCCCCTGAGCTAGCCATCATCTCTCCCATTATATGGCTGGGAATACTCAGGGTGAGCAGTAACATAACTGCCTAAAGATAGGCTTTAGGAAAATCAGAATTCTGATCCTACACATTTGTCATTCCCATTGTCCCAGGCTGTTCTCGTTATCCATGTTTCCTTGAACAAGTACGTAACCCCTCTGAGTCTTACTCTGTTTAAGATGAAGATAATCACACATACCCCACAGGGCTTTTGTGACAGTCAGATGAGACAGTTTAAATTGAGTGTGCTACTTAAAGTGGAATATAAGTGTTAGGAATTATGAGCATGCTAATGAAAAAGGTGACTAATGTTGTTGGTTTTTCTTCCCTGCCAGGGGTATTGCTTACTTGCTTGCTCTCTTGATTTTATTTAATTTTATTACTGAACCAAACTTGGGTCCACTTGGTGGTCTGCTGACACCAGATGGTGGTGAAGGAAAGTGCATCATTTATTGCAGGGCGCCAAGCAAGGAGGGCTGCTGCTGCTGCTGCTAAGTCGCGTCAGTCGTGTCCGACTCTGTGCGACCCCATAGACGGCAGCCCGCCAGGCTCCCCCGTCCCTGGGATTCTCCAGGCAAGAACACTGGAGTGGGTTGCCATTTCCTTCTCCAGTGCATGAAAGTGTAAAGTGAAAGTGAAGTCGCTCGGTTGTATTTGACTCTTCGCGACCCCATGGACTGCAGCCTACCAGGCTCCTCCATCCATGGGATTTTCCAGGCAAGAGTACTGGAGTGGGGTGCCATTGCCTTCTCTAGCAAGGAGGGAGTCCAGGGCATCTAGTAGTTAAGAGATCTGAACTCCCTGAAGGCTTTCAGGAAAACGTTTTATAAAGATAGGGTGAGGGAATGGGGTTGTGAAATGGGTGATCAGCTTGTGGACATTCTTCTGATTGGTTGTTGGTGAGGTAATCGGGGGTCAAAATCATCAACTCTCTGTCTGGGGTCTATGTGCTTGTGGGGAGCATACAGTTAACTTCTTCCATCTGGGGGTGGGGGGTAGGTTTCAGTATCTGTGAAAAAGCTCAAAGAACATGGTTCAGAATATTGTCTGTAGCCCTTGAGGAGGAACTGAAAGTCTCTGTGTATAATGGCTAAACTATGGTTATTTTGTCTTGCTTGACTGTTTTCCTATCTAACTGCACTTCCTCACTTCTCTGATTCAACTTATTCTTTGACCAAAGTTTTCCTACAGACAGAAGACAAGGATAGGACATGAGGGTAGTCCTGTTCTGGGAAGGTCCCACAGGGCCTTGCTTGGTTACACTTTTATTTTTTAATTGTATACAGTTGATTTAGGCTTCCCTGGCGGCTCAGTGGTAAAGAATCCACCTGCTGATGCAGGAGACCCAGGTTTGATCTCTGAGTCGGGAAGATCCCCTGGAGAAGGGAATGGCACCCCACTCCAGTATTCTTCTCTGGGAAATCCCATGGACAGAGGAACCTGGTGGGCTACAGTCCATGGGGTGCAGAGTTGGACACGACTCAGTGACTAAACAATGACAACAGTAGTTGATTTATAATGTTGTATTAGTTTAAGCTGTATAGCAAAGTGATTCACTTGCACATATATTTATGTATATACATGTGTATATTGTTTTTAAAATTCTTTTCCCTTATAGTTTATTATAGGTTATAATGTTTACTTACATTGGCTCATATAGGCTTCTAAAAATTTTGAGATTTATTTTTTAGTTCCTATTTTATAAGTTTTCATTTTATCTGTTTTCTTTTTAAAATTTTTTTGTCTAGTAAGTTTCAAGGAAATGAGATGCAAAAACAGTTAATAATTAAATGTTAAGGTATGGATTAAAGCAGAGCAAGAGGTTTCAGTTCTTTTAATGTAAGTTTCTCTATCTCATCACTATTGACATTTCTGGGTGGGATAATCCTTTGCTGTGGGAGCCTCGCCTGCATACTGTAGGAGGTTTATCAGCATGCCTGGTCTCTGCCCACTAGATGCCATTGGCACCCCCATCCCATCTGTGACAATGACAAGTATCTGCAGATATTGCCAAATGCCCCTTGAGAATAGGGTATGTGTTTGTTCCCATTTAAAAATTACTACTTTAACAGAATGTCAGTCTCAAGAGATGCAAATTTTATTTACTGGGATCTTGGTTTGAGTGTTTTTATTCCTTATTATGTCAAAGGTGTAATGTAGGAGGGTTAATTCTGCAAAGGAAACTATCTTTAGCATTTATTACCTTTAGCAGGTTGCCTTCAAGTTTTTGCAGCCTTGTTACTAGATGAACATTATTGTTGTCCTGATCGCCCAGACACTCTTCTCTAACTGCCAATACCAAATCCGAGCGCAAGAAACAAGAAATAAAGAAAAATAAATATCCACACAGTTATAATGAGAAGCTTGTTCTGGAGATAACAGCTCCTGTAAAACTTCCCATTTTTATTACCATTTTTGATCTCAAGAATGGATTTGTATTGTGCTATTTTCAGTTCTTGTTACCATCACTGTCACAACAGGGAATGAGCCAAATTGCAGTGCGGAGGAGAGTCTGTCACATGCGATTGTGTGGGGGCCCTGCCCTGACCTTGTGTTATTCCAGAGCAACAAGGAGGCACAGTCGCTGACCAGTGAGATGCTATCTCTGGAGAGATCGGAGGCCACTGAGGCCTGAGTGGCGTGCAGTTTAGCCCTGGAGGTTCTGTTTAGCAGTGTATATTGCAGCTGCTCCATCTGTCCAGAGCGCAGTATGGCACACAGGTACTTGACATCACTCGGAGGGAATCCTCATCAAGGGAGAGAGGAGACCAAGAAGAGACCTAATATCCTTAACACCTACAATATGCCATTGGACTAAGAGCTTTACAAGCGTTTGTTCACATAACCTTTACACCAAATGTATGATGTAAGTATTAGTATATCTAGTTTTTTACTCCAGGAAGTAAAGTAACTTGTCTAAGTTCAGGTAGAGCTTGGAGTTCAGATCATGGATTGAAAATCTCTATTTTTACTAACTCTGAGCACTTAATATTACTGAATTTTCAGATCTTTTCAGCTCATAGGAGGCTCAGTTCTTATTTTCCTGGTTGAGATTCCAAGAGATTTTGTCATTTAAGTTCTTTTTCTGACTCTAGTGTGGAAAATTCTGAAAGAGATGGGAATACAAGACCACCTGATCTGCCTCTTGAGAAATTTGTATGCAGGTCGGGAAGCAACAGTTAGAACTGGACATGGAACAACAGACTGGTTCCAAATAGGAAAAGGAGTACGTCAAGGCTGTATATTGTCACCCTGTTTATTTAACTTATATGCAGAGTACAACATGAGAAATGCTGGACTGGAAGAAACACAAGCTGGAATCAAGATTGCCGGGAGAAATATCAATAACCTCAGATATGCAGATGACACCACCCTTATGGCAGAAAGTGAAGACCTAAAGAGCCTGTTGATGAAAGTGAAAGTGGAGAGGGAAAAAGTTGGCTTAAAGCTCAACATTCAGAAAACGAAGATCATGGCATCCGGTCTCATCACTTCATGGGAAATGGATGGGGAAACAGTGGAAACAGTGTCAGACTTTATTTTTCTGGGCTCCAAGATCACTGAAGATGGTGACTGCAGCCATGAAATTAAAAGACGCTTACTCCTTGGAAGGAAAGTTATGACCAACCTAGATAGCATATTCAAAAGCAGAGACATTACTTTGCCAACAAAGGTTCGTCTAGTCAAGGCTATGGTTTTTCCTGGGGTCATGTATGGATGTGAGAGTTGGACTGTGAAGAAGGCTGAGTGCCGAAGAATTGATGCTTTTGAACGGTGGTGTTGGAGAAGACTCTTGAGAGTCCCTTGGACTGCAAGGAGATCCAACCAGTCCATTCTGAAGGAGATCAGCCCTGGGATTTCTTTGGAAGGAATGATGCTAAAGCTGAAACTCCAGTACTGTGGCCACCTCATGCGAAGTGTTGACTCATTGGAAAAGACTCTGATGCTGGGAGGGATTGGGGGCAAGAGGAGAAGGGGACAACAGAGGATGAGATGGCTGGATGGCATCACTGACTCGATGGACATGAGTCTCAGTGAACTCTGGGAGTTGGTGATGGACAGGGAGGCCTGGCATGCTGTGATTCATGGAGTCGCAAAGAGTCGGACACGACTGAGCGACTGATCTGATCTGATCTGATCTGACTCTAGTTAAAATTACAGTGGGCTTCTCATCCTTCTGACCCAGTGGGCTTGGACCAGAACATCTGGCTACACTGATCTTGCCATTCTCTGAACTTCCCATTCACTTAGTCTGTGCTGTTCATTGTCTAAATCCATCAGGGACTCCTTAGTCCTCTCGTGTGGCTGCTTCTGCAGTGTATGCCCATTTCCCCACAGACTTAAGTTCTTTAAAGGCAGAGGTGATACCTCATACTTGGAAGGCAGTGTAGCATACTGGTTTAGAGCACGGACCCTGAAGGTAGACTGCCTGGGTTCAGATACCATCATTTCCGCTGTATCAGGCAGGGTAGGCTGGAGTGTGCGTCACTAACAGACAACCCTAGACTGTGTGGAGGCTTGATACACCCAGCAAAGGTGTGTTTTTTGCTCATGGTAAGTGGCCCACTGAGGTTGGCAGGAGGCCTGTAAGCATCATAGTCACTTAGAAACGTGGACCAGTGGAGGCTCCATCCCAGTACCTCCTCAGTGATCACCGAGCCAGGGCACAGATAACCTGGCAGATCACACCCTGGCTCACAGAGGTTCTGTGAGCGTGTGTGTGCTCAGTTGCTTCAGTTGTGTCTGACTCTCTGAGATCCTATGGATGTAGCCTGCCAGGCTCCTCTGTCCATGGGATTTCCTGGGCAAGAATATTGGAGTGGGTTGCCATGCCCTCCTCCAGGGGATCTTGCCAGCCCAGGGATCAAACCTGTCTCTCTTACCTCTCCTCCATCGGCGGGTGGGTTCTTTACTGGTAGGGCCACCTGGGAAGCCCCCATAGAGTTTTAAGCCACGTTAAATTCTGTCACTGCTCTGAGTAGATCAGAGGTATTTGCAAACAGCTCAGGTCTTCTGCCGGAGAAGGTAGTGGCACCCCACTCCAGTACTCTTGCCTGGAAAATCCCATGGGTGGAGGAGCCTGGTGGGCTGCCGTCTATGGGGTACACGGTCAGACACAACTGAAGCGATTTAGCAGCAGCAGCAGCAGCAGCAGATCTTCTGTAATTTCTTGCTAGCAGTAAAACTTGAGGCACGTTGTTTAAAATTTTTGTGCCTATTTCCTTTTATTTAAGATGCGGGTAATAGTAGTACTTAGCTCTTGTGAGAATTAAGGGTGACGTATATGTAAAGTGCTCAGTGTGGATGGTGTCCAGCTCATTGCTGATGCGGTACGAGTGTTGGCTGGTGCTCCTTGTAAATACTTAAAGTCAGAGCTACTTGCTTGTTTCTTTTTATTCACATCTCTACCTGGGAATCCGAAATCCTGAAGGTACCAGCATTGGCATGCTTCTGGCATGACATCTTGATAGAGTTACTTTCTGATCTTTCATCTCTTATTCATGTAGGGACAGACATTTCAACTAGTGGTTGTGTGTGCTGTTCTCTTGCCTTATAGCTTAGCTTTCTTCTGAAAAATCGATTTTACTGCAAAGGTTCGGCTATCGCTTTTCCACTGCAGTGCCTACCCCCTCTTTCACAGAAAATGGCATTCTAAACAACGGTTGATAGTTCAGAAGCATAATTACCTTTTGAAAATAAACTTCACCAGAAGGGCCAAATTAAATATCTGCCTAGGTTTGGTTTAGAGATTTTTGTTCTTTTGGTGGCTCAGATGGTAAAGAATCTGCCTAAAATGTAGGAGACCCAGGTTCGATCCTTGGGTCTGGAAGATCCTCTGGAGAAGGGAATGTCAACTCACTCCAGTATTCCTGATTCCATGGACAGTGGAGCCTGGTGGACTACAGTCCATGGCACTGCAGAGTCAGATACAACTGAGCAACAAACACACACATTCTTATTTTCTGGATAGACTCCCCTAAATAACTTATCAGATCCTTAGCACTGTTGGGAAGGAGTTTTTTATTGGCTCAAATTACTGTGCTCAGCACTGCTTTGGGGCCTGGGTGGGGTGGAGTGGGTGGGCGGGGAAGCATAGGATTACCAGCTGCAGAGCCCTGACAGAAGTTTCAGGCTTTCCATCAGAAATTATTAGCATTAGTTAGGAAAAAGAAAAAAACGAGTTTTAGAAAAGCTGCCTAGAATAATAAAAAACGGGCTCTATTCTAATAGAGAAGAAATGTGGTTTGGCATCAACAAGGGAGTGGATAAGATTCAGTGTAACCAGAAAAATGCAGCTTCCAGCCTCATCCTGTGATCAAAGCAAATGTGTTCTTCTGAGTGGTTAGTTGCTCGGGTATTTGCTTTAGCACACCCACCAGGGGGCCTCAGTGAATTTTTTTTTCTCTCTCCAGGAAGGATGGTAAATAGAACTTTGATCCAATGGTGAGTGTCTATTTGCATGATGTCTCCAGCTTTGTCTTTCTAAATCCACAGAGCCTCCTTCCATTCTATTAAGGGCTCCACCAAGCCCACAACGAGCAGGGGTGGCACCTGGTGGTTTGTGCTGACACCCCCTGCCTTGAACTGAGCCTTAACCTGATTCAGCTGGTGGTTTTTTCTATCGCTGATTCTGATTCCTCTGGGATGTTGCCTCCCTCTTCGCTTTCCTTTCGGTCATCTTTTGTACCCTTTCCTCTCTCACCATTTCTCTTGATCTCTACTGGTCTAGCTTGGATATCAGATTTTGCTTGAGTGTCATTCAGCTCAGCAGGCTAGGTATTATTTTGTTCTGTTTCTTGATGGAGGAAAATAAGACTAAAGCAAAAGAATGGGCTTCCCAGGGGGTGCTAGAGGTAAAGAATCTGCCTGCCAATGCGGTATACACAGAGATATAGGGTTTGATCCCTGGGTTGGGAAGATCTCCTGGAGCAGGAAATGGCAAACCTTCCCAGTATTCTTGCCTGGAAAGTTCCATGGCTAGGGTCTGGTGGGCTACAGTCCATGGGGTTGCAAAGAGTCGGACACTGCTAAGCGCACGCGCGCGCACACACACACACACACACACACACACACACAGAAAGAAGGTGCGGGCATCTCAGCGTAGCTTCTGTGCTTGGCGCCCTCCAAGTCCTGTGTGTTGGATCTGGGCTGGAAGTTAGGACTCACTAGTGGGTAAGTCACCCACTGACAGACGTTTGACGCTGCTGACGACAGCCTTGGAATTACCTGTCTACATATGGCATTTTGATTAACCTAGCAGTCCAATGAAGTGCTTGCCGTTATTATGTCCACTTTATAGTTAGGAAAAAGGAAGCCTGAAGAAGCGGAGGGATTGCCAAGGTCATACAGATTTGACTCTAGAAAGTCAGATTCTGAAGTCTGTCATCAAAATGAACGTTTGTGTCTCCTACAAAGTTCTTATGTTGAAACCTCATCCCTGGTGTGAGGGTATTTGAAGGTGGGGCCCTTGGGAGGTGATTAGATCCTGACGGTAGCGCCCTCGTGAATGGAATTAGTGCCTGTATAAAAGAAACCCGAGAACGCGCTCGTGACCCTTTAGTCGTGTGAGGACTTGGCAAAAAAGATGGCCACATGTGAATCAGGAAGTAGGCTCTTGCTGGACCCCGAGTGTTCAGACATCTTGATCTTGGACTCCCCAGCCTCCAGAACTGTGAGAAATAACTCTCTGTTGTTTAGAAGCTACCCATTTTGTGGCATTTTGTTGTATCAACCCCGTCAGCCTAAGACAGAGCCCAAGCTCTAAACCACCTGGTGATGAGACGTTAGCCTCTTTGGGTCTTAGTGTTTTCCCATGCAACATCATTCAGTTATCCTGAGGTTTCTCAGTCATAGCACTATTGATATTTTGGCCAGATAATTCTTTGTTATGGCATTTATCTTGTATATTGTTAGACATTTAGCAGTATTTTTGGCTTGTACCCACCAGATGCCAACAACTCCTCTGCCTCCCTCGGCCAGTTGTGATAAAGAAAAATGTCTCTAGTCTTTGCTGAATGTCCTAGCCAGGGCGAGTTGGGGGGTGGTGTGAAACTGCCCCTGGCTGAGAACCACTGGCCTCAATAATTTCCATGGTACTTTCCAGAATCAACTGTCTATGGTTCCTTGTGTGTTTCTCTGGTTTCCCTTTCTTAGTTCTACTTTTGTGTTCTTGTTTATCCTTCTGTAAGTTAGGGGTAATTAAAGTGCCCACCTTCACATATGGTTATTTTGAGGATCAAATGCTGTAATGGTGCTAGGTCCTAAGGACAGTCTTTGGCACATTTAAGTGCTTGATGGAACCATCTGTGTTGTTGTTAAAATCCTTGTCCCTATGAGCAGATGAACCCTATCTCCATTTGTCAGAGACAAGCTCTGTCCCAGCTCACTGTGAGGCGGGAGGAGAGAGGAACACAGCCACTCTGGAGACCTAAAGGAAGCCCTCCTCTGTCCTCTTGGTCTGCAATCCATATGCAGTATTGCAGGCGAGAGGTTCTTGTGGTTTGGGGGAAATAAGAGCAGACTTTAAGTGGAGTCAATTAATTGTAGCAAGTCACTCTCCTTTCAGTCAGATTTAGGTAATGGCTTATCTCACATGACCAACCCTGCTGTTCGTCATCTTCACTAAGAAAACCCTCTGCTGCTTTCCATCGGTGAATTCTGAAGAGAGGCTGATAGGTTTCCCTTGTTTAAATATGGCACAGATGTATTTTTAAGAACCCATTCCTCCTGAAGGGAGTGCAATTGACAGACTCGTACCTGAACCCTCATGTGATATACCGATGCACTGTGGAGCTTGGCGTGGCCGTTTTTCAACCCACCCTAGAGCATTTTCTGTTTCTTTCCTTGGTTCTATTTTAGACTCCTACTTTACATACTACCTGCAACTGAGGCCAGAAATTATCTTCCTCAGAGAGAAAACTAAGAATATTTTTCTTCTGCAAAGTTTTAAGATCCTTCTCCCTTCCTCTTCATAACCAGACATATGTAATGTCCCCATTTACCTGAAAGATATTTATAGCTTTTCCTTCTGCTTACCTTTCATACTGCAACCATTGGGTCAGGTATCTCTTTAGCCAAAATCTTTTTGGTTTAGAATGGATACATGTATATGGATGGCTGAGTCTGAGCTTTCCCAGTGGCTCAACAGTAAAGAATCCACCTGCGATGCAGGAGCCACAGGAGATGCAGGTTCGATCCCCAAGTTGGGAAAAATCCCTGGAGGAGGGCATGGCAACACACTCCAGTATTCTTGCTTGGAGAATCCCATGGACAGAGGAGCCTGGCGGGCTGCAATCCATGGGGTCGTAGAGTCAGGCACGATTGAAGTGACTGAGCACACACATGGCTGAATTCCTTTGCTGTCCCCCCAAAACTATCATAGTGTTGCTTATTGGCTTTACTCCAATATAAAAGAAAAAGTTTAAAAAAGAAGGGAAAAAATCTTTTTTGGGGAATGAGGCCTTGTGAGTGGTTGAACTGGGCCAAAAGTCTCCTTTGAAGCCATAGTTTCACTTGCCTGTCGACCTTTTGAGGTGCTGCTTCAGGAAACAGCGTCAGGTACCTTCTACCTTTCTTGCAATATCTCGCCATTGTGTATCCTTTACAGTTTCTGTTCTGTCCTCTGCATTAGTCTCGTTCTTTCCTTCTCACTCTCGTATGAACTTCATTTACCATCCAGAGGAGGAAGAGGCAGAGAAGTGTGTTTCCTACTGCCTTCTGGTCCAGAGGGAACTTGTAGGCAAAGGCACTTCCCACAAAGATTTACTCCACAGACGATCGATTGTTGGATATTGTCATGGAATTGAGTACCTGGTGGTGGTGAACATCACGTGTGCCGGGTTAAACATTAGTAATTTTAAAAAATTAGAGCATTTCTCAGACTTTTGAACATGGTAATATGAATTGTGAATTTTTAAGAAGAAAGATGACAAATTCAAGTTTCTCAAATTTATTGCATATCCCTCCTTTTTATAGCAGAGGATCTTACAGTTTTTGGTGCAACACATTTTGGGAAGCACTGTTCTAGGGTATTTTACTTGTATTCTAAATACTCCTTGAAATTCTATATTTTTGATATTTTAAAACCAAAATTTCCTTGCTTTTTAACCTAACAGTGGACCTTCTGATGGCTCGAAAGAACATGAATTTACAAAAACACAAAAAGCACAGCCTAGGTAGGATTCCTTCTTGAAAAGTATTAAAGAACACAATGCTTTGTGTTACTGATGTAATAAATGAGATGAACTTAATGAGGATACACCTGTGGAAAAGATTTTACTTCCTTAATGATGACTTTAAAAGGGCAAGGGCAGTGCTGACTCGCTCACCTCTCACTGTGTCTTGTGTAGACACAACTTTCCAGGCACTTTGAGTTAGAAAGTACCGTAGTTTCCCTGTACTCACAGTTTGGCTCTCTGTGGTTTTAGTTACCTGTGGCCAACTGCCTTCTAAAGTTATTAAATGGAAAATTCCAGAAATAAACAAGTCATAGGTTTTAAATTGCATGACATCCTGAGCAGCGTGATGAACTGTCTCTCAGTCCTGGTCAGTCCTGCCCAGGACATGAATGATCTTTCTGTCCAGAGCATCCTGCTCATTATTCACTTAGTAGCCATCTCAGTTATCAGATTGACTGTTGTGGTACCATAGTGCTTGTGTTCAGGTAACTCATTTTATTTAATAATGGCCCCAAAGCACACGGGTTCGATCCTTGCCTTGGGAAGATCCCCTGGGGAGGGCATGACAACCCACTCCAGTATTCTTGCCGGGAAGATTCCATGGACAGAGGAGCCTGGTGAGCTACAGTCCATAGGGTCACAAAGAGCTGGACACGACTGAAGTGACTTAGCCCCAGAGTGCCAAGAGTAGTGGTGCTGGCATGAGATGTTCTCTTACTGTGCCTATAAACGAAACCTTACCACTGGCATGTATGTATAGCAAAACAATAGTAGATATGGGGTTCAGTGCTATTTGCAGATGCAAGCATCCATTGAGGATCTTGGAGAGTATCCCCTGTGGAGAAGGAGAGATTATTGTAGTGTCATTTAGGGTAATTAAGACTCATGTATGGATATGAGAGTTGGACTGTGAGGAAAGCTGAGCACTGAAGAATTGATGCTTTTGAACGGTGGTGTTGGAGAAGACTCTTGAGAGTCCCTTGGACTGCAAGGAGATCCAACCAGTCCATTCTGAAGGAGATCAGCCCTGGGATTTCTTTGGAAGGAATGATGCTAAAGCTGAAACTCCAGTACTTTGGCCACCTCATGTGAAGTGTTGACTCATTGGAAAAGACTCTGATGCTGGGAGGGATTGGGGGCAGGAGGAGAAGGGGACGACAGAGGATGAGATGACTGGATGGCATCACTGACTAGATGGACGCGAGTCTGAGTGAACTCCAGGAGTTGTTGATGGACAGGGAAGCCTGGCGTGCTGCGATTCATGGGGTCGCAAAGAGTCGGACACGACTGAGCAACTGAACTGAACTGATATATGTATTTTTTATCTGATTTAGGGTAATGTAAACCACAGGTTCAATCTCACATCCAGTTCAGCCTTCTCCCTTCTCTCCAGCAGGCTGGAGTGTGGCTAGGGGACCTCTAATGGGACATGTGGTGTGATTGTTCTTCTTTGCTATCTCCTGTTCGATTATTTCTCTTGTGTATCCTAAGTCTCATAGATTTGGAGTAAGGAGAAAGAAGACTGGAGGAAAAAAAAAAGGCAAAAGTCTTTTGCTTTGTCTTATTGCTACTTGCATATGCCTTATTGTAATTTATGCTTTCCACAATGGGTGTCTAAATGCTGGCTCTTTTTGTCTTGGGCATTGATGGATATTCTGCAGGCTGACTGGACCACTCACTGTGTGCACCCAGTAAGGGCAGTGCACTTTCTAACTGATTTCCTATGGCTTCTACTACTGCTGGTGGTCGACCCAAATCTTGGACTGCTGGCCAGAGTACTTAAAAGGTGGCCCATTTATCTTCCAAGGCATCCACTTCGTTCTCAAGAAATTGATGCAGCCTTACTGGGCAATCTGTCTTTGCTATGCCATCAAGGCTTCTCCAGCCTGACTCCTACCTTCAGAATTCTCCAGATGAGAGGCAGATCTACTGTGGATGTGAAATTTCAGTGGACACATATCAAAGTCTCATGAAAACTTCTTTATCCCCCTTCATTCAGGTGGCTGCACTGGTTTAGTTCTCCAAGTGTCTGCAGCTCAGCAAACATCTAGATGACCTGAGTAAGGCCAGCCTCCTTTCACACAAGGCTGTCACTCTGTGGACACTTTTTTGGACCTTTCTTTTTTAATTTCTGAGGGGGGAGGCATTCTCTATCCTCTCCAAATAGAGGAGGGACAAACAATCCATTGCACTTTCACCTCAGGAAAATCTCCTACAAATTCTCTCCTATTGCCTCTTGGAATTTCTTGTTTTCCCTTATTGAGACAATTAGGTAGGTGTTGGGATTAATAATCACTGGGGGCAGTTCTATTATTTTTATTATGATAAAACTAACATTCTTTTTTTAAGGAAGTGATGAGGCATGGATCTTTATTATATAGTTTATTTTGTTACAAGCTTATATAATTTAAATTTCAGAGGTGGTTATATATAATTATCAGCTCATAAAATTCCTGAAATGTTAACAGTTGGCTCTTAGGAGTTTGTGAGCTGGCTTCAGCATACCACTGCCAAAGTGATTTTTTAAATTAATTTTTATTGGAATGTAGTTGATTTGCAATGTTATGTTTCTGCTGTACAGCAAAGTGAGTTGGTTATTAATATACATATATCCACTCTTTTTTTAGATTCTAGCCCCATATAGGTTATTACAGACTATTGAATAGAGTTCCCTGTGCTATACAGTAGGTTTTTATTAGTTATCTATTTTATATAGTGTGTGAAATTAGCATTTTTTCTTAGTGTTAACTTACAGTCTATTGAATTGCAATAGACAACAGGAAAAGACTGATTTAGTTTCTCAATGCAAATATTCTTTATAATATTTTCTTTTGTTTGTATTGATTAATTTCTAAAACAATTTCCATTGTCTGAAAGTCTTTTGTTATTAGAGTTATTGCAATGTGAATACGTGCCTCATTCATATGCTCTTTTCTTGTGCTCTCTTCCCAGGAACGGCACATCTAGGTTAAAGGGCATTAAGGACTCCCCAGCTCTTGCCACGTGATGGCTAAAGCGTGGAGTAGATGACTGCTAAGTGCTTAGGAGGGAGTTTATTAAACTTTTGAATAACACTACATGTACATGTACAGGAGCTAGAATAGTAAGCACTTAGTGGATTTTATATTTAATTTCAGGAAATGAAATGGTCTAATTAAACAATTCTGGGTAATCATTTTTAATTTTAGCTACCTAGAGCTGTGTCCTCATTGGAAAAGACCCAGATGCTGGGAGGGATTAGGGGCAGGAGGAGAAGGGGGATGACCGAGGTTGAGATGTTTGGATGGCATCACTGACTCAATGAACATGAGTTTGGATAAACTTCGGGAGTTGGTCATGGACAGGGAGGCCTGGCGTGCTGCGATTCATGAGGTCACAAAGAGTTAGACACGACTGAGCGACTGAACTGAACTGAGAGCTGTATCACCACACCAGTTCCGTGATCTGTTTGGGCTGGTTTCCCATGAAGTGTTAGTCTCTTGGTCATGTCCTACTCTTTACCACCCCATGCACTGTAGCCTGCCAGGCTCCTCTGTCCATGGAATTCTCCAGGCCAGAATACTGGAGTGGGTAGCCTTTCCCTTCTCCAGGGGATCTTCCTGAGCCAGGGATCAAACCTGGGTCTCCTATACTGCAGGCAGATTCTTTACCTCTGAGCCACCAGGGAAGCCCCTGTTGTTTGCTTGGTCTCAGGTAGTATCATTTTCTGCTGGCTTCTCCACCTGTGAGTCACTCCCTTACGTCTCCCGCCCCCCCACTCCCCAGCTGTCTCTTTGGGCAACATCAAACTGTTGATTTTAACACATTTAGTTAGCATTTAGCTGGGCCCAGGGAACTCTGGGTTAACTTCTAAAATGTGTTTATGATGCAAAGGTATATTTTGTAAGCCTTTCACTCAGGGGAGGAATAAAAAGGTATAGAGGTTTGAGGTTTTAAATAGTCGCCATCTCAGAAAAGCACAGAAACCAGACAAATAAGTAACCCAGGAGTCCAAAGGAACCCAAAGCCCACAGCTCTGTTTCCTCTTGAGTTGGGGGCTAACATTGTTTTGCCTTCACTCAGGCTGGGCTGTCTACTGGGAAAGCAGCACTAATACCTGTCAGGCAGGAACCCCTGAAGTGGACAACACAAGAAGATCCTTTTATGAAGGCACTGATTTTCAAGTGTTCCAGTCTCCTGGAGGCATGTTGTCATTTCTGAAGCGTTCACAACATGCAATGGCAAGAAAGAGAGCCTTTGTTTGCTCTATTTAAGGAGGAAAATTGAGATGCAGCTGGGAGAAGCAGGAAGCATCCAGTCAGCAAGATAGCAAGGAGAATTTATATTACATGGCAGCCTGTGGATGTGTTTGGTTTAGGACAGACACAGTGCTGCCTGAGCAAGGCAGGATGTAAATGATTTTTAAAAAAACAAGTGTTAACCTGTGTTTTGACTTGAGGTGGTGCCCTGTGAACCTGGGTATTCAGTAAACGCTCTGAATGAATGGGGGCTCTAGTCCAGAGCTTGCTACAGAGCAAGCCCTCAATACAGTTCTTTGACGGTCTTGCTCGCTATTTTGTAGCATTCCCAACTTGGCATACAAGGAGGATGATAAAGTACATGTGCTGTGCTCACTTGTGTCTGACTCTTTGTGACCCCATGGACTGTAGCCCGCCAGGCTCCTCTGTCCATGGGATTTCCCAGGCAAGAATACTGGAGTGGTTTGCCATTTCCTACTCCAGGGGATCTTCCCGACCCAGGGATCAAACCCACATCTTTTGCATCTCCTGTATTGGCAGTTGGATTCTTTACCACCTAAGGAGGCCAATAAAGTACATATTGATAGAAAAGCTTTTCCATTTTCCTGACTGCTAGTGCCACTTATAGCAGGATATAAGGAAAATTCATGGGGTTCCATTATTTCCAGTGAACCACTTCATCCCTGATCATCAGATGTCAATAACATTCAGGAGGCCTTCAGAGCTCTGTGACTTCCTAGTAAAATCCAGCACGCTTTGCCTCAGCTCCGTAGCCTCCTCACCTCTCCCGAAGTGTGTCAGCTCATGTCCTCCTGGAAGCAGACTCCAGGGCAGAGTTACAAGTGTGAGAGATTTATTGTGGAAGATGTCCACGGGAGATGATGGGAGAATAGGCAGACACAGACAAGGAAAACCTCAGACCTAGAAACAGTTTTGATATCTGTAGGAAAAGGAGGGGGATGGAAGGAGATTGGTAGGGAGAGCCTCAGACTGTAGGGTGGCCCTGAGATGGTCTTGACAAGGGCAGTGTGGGGACTTAGATAAAGAGAAGTCCTGCAGTTGACAGGAATGGTCTTTTCTCTAGCACTTCCCCCTTGCTTGGTCTGGCTGGGAGGAACCCAGCAAAAGTGTGGTCTTGGGGTGAACACTGCGGTGGGTCACTAAGACGAGGCAGCTGGTGGTTGTGAGTTAAAATAAGGTTCCCTTGAGCAGGGGGATCAGAGCAGCTGGCACCCCACGCTGCCATCCATGACACCATCCACTCCTTTACCAACTGTGAGATGGATTCTGAAAAGAACCCTCTCATTAGAATCCACATTCTATCAGACCTGATCATATTATGCTTTATAGTCCTGTTTGCCTCATACACAGTCAAAAGCCTAGGCTTCAGGAAACCTATTGTTTTTTCTTTGAGGTATAGTACAACAGATGTTTAATGTTATGTGAGTTTCAGGTACATAATATAGTGATTCACAGTTTTTAAAAGTTACATTCCATTTACAGTTATTATAAAATATTGGCTGTACTTCCTGCATTGTACAATATATCCTTGTAGCTTGTTCATTTTTTACATAGTAGTTTGTAACTCTTAATGCTGTGCCCCTATATTAACCCTCCCCTCTTCCGTCTTTCCATAGGTAACCACTAGTTTGCTCTCTATATCTGTGAGTCTGTTTTTTTTTCTGTTATATTCTCTATAGTTTGTTTTATTTTTTTAGATTATATGTGTGCATGATATCGTACAGTATTTGTCTTCTCTGTCTGACTTATTTCCCTAAGCATGATACCTTCCAAGTTCATCCATGTTGTAACAAATGGCAAAAATTTCATTCTTTTTTATAGCTGAGTAATGCTCCATTGTGTGTGTAAGCATGCATGTGTATATATCACATCCTCTGTTGTCCACATGTAACACCCATATGGCATTCTTTTTTACTTATTTATTATTATTTTTAAACTTTACATTTTGTCTTGGGGTATAGTCAATTAACAGTATTGTAACAGTTTCAGGTTAACAGAGAAGGAACTCAGCCATACATATTCATGTATCCATTTTCCCTCAAACTCCTCTGGCATCCAGGCTGCCACATAACATTGAGCAGAGTTCCCTGTGCTATACAGTAGGTCTTTGTTGGTTATCTATTTTAAATAGAGCAGTGTGTACATATTCATCTCAAAATCCCTAACTATCCTTTCCCCTCTGACACTGCTGTTCCCTGAATCTCTTTCTGTTTTGTAAGTAAGTTCATTTGTGTCATTTCTGTTTGGATTCCACATATAAGGAGTGTCATGCAGTGTTATACATCTGACTGTGTTGGGTCTTAGTTGCAGCCCCCGGGATCTTTGCTGTGGCATGTGGGCTTTTCTACTTGTGGCGTGTGGGCTCAGTAGTTGTGGCGTGTGGGCTTAGCTGCCCTACCACATATGGGATCTTAGTTTTCTGACCAGGGGTCGAATCTGCGTCTCCTACATTGCAAGGTGAATTTTTAACCACTGGGCCACCTGGGAGGTTCCCTTGTATGGCATTCTAAATATCTTAATGAGATTCTGACACCACTCCCTGTCCACCCAAACCTTTCCACCTGCTCTCTTGACCTCTCAGAGTGTCATGAGCAAAACTGCCCATATCCTCAACTCTTTGAAGAATGTTGTCTTCCCCTTATTCTCACGGAACCTGACTTACCCCAAAGATAGTGCTTCCTTCTCAAGTGGTGATTATTTTTTGTCTCATAAGAATATATCCTGGTTATGGAGGAGAGTGGAGTGGACTAACTGCTTACTTATTATTTCTTTCTAAACTACATTCTCCCTCCTTCCTTTCTCAGTGTAGTATCTCCTTTAAAGCAGTGGTTCCCAACCTTTTTAGCACCATGGACTGGTTTCGTGGGAGACAGCTTTTCCCGGCTCCCCATGGGGAGCGGCTCTAAATACAGATGAAGCTTCGCTTAGTTACCCACTGCTCACCTCCTGTTGTGCAGCCTGGTTCCTAACAGGTCATGGGCCAGTAGTGATCCATGGCTCAGGAGGTTGGGTACTCCTCCTTTAAAGACACCGTCAAATGATACTCCATACTCACTTCCTTGTTACTATCATGTCTCAATCCAAGGTCACTCTCCTCATTCATAGAAGATTTAGTGCTGTCTTCCTTTTTACCACTACCTCTGTTTTTACTTTTTTTTTTTTTTTTTAAACTGGCTGATCTATCCAGTTTTCTGGCTGATCAGGTGGATGAATTATTCCTGGTTCGAGCTAGGGTCAACCTCTCTACTTGGCATTGGATCCTTCCCCTGTCTACTCAGGGACATGACTCTTAAAATTATCTCTTCTGCATTCAAACTGTGCCCACTTACCACTGGATTATTCTTATCAGCTGGTAAATTTCTTATTTTAATTACATAATAAATAATAATAAATAATTATTTTTCATTCTAAAATAAAGCCCCTGTCTTGACTTAACATTTGCCCTAGTTGTCACCCCATCTAATCCTCTCCTTTAAAGCGAAATGCCTTATTTATACCTTGATGTCCTCACGTCTCTCAACGTCTCACATGGTTTTCTATGCCCTTATCTTTTCACCATTTCCTTCACTTAGGTTCAGAATCACCATACTCACTGCTGCCCCCGCTCCTTCACTTTTGGTGGCTTCTCCTCCATTTCCTCTCCCTGGCTTTACTGAGATATAATTGAAAAATAACATTGAGAAAAATAATATTCATCTTAAGTTTAAGGTGTACAACATGATGATGTGATGTACATGTATATTGCAAAATGATTACCACAGTAAGGTTAATGAACACATTCATCACTTTATGCAGTTACCGTTTTTTTGGTGTGTGTGAGTATATTTTAGATCTGCTGTCTTAGCAAAGGGGAAGTGTATGATACAGTATTGTTGACTACATTCATGGTGCTGGGTATTAGATTCCCAGAATTTATTCGTCTTATAAATGAAAGTTTGTATTTCCTGACCAAGTTCTCCCAATTTCTTCCACCCTGGAGCTCCTGGCAATTGCCAATCTATTTCTTTGAATTTGACTTTTTTACATTCCACATATAAGTGAGATCATGCAGTGTTTGCCTTCCTTTGTCTGACTTATTTCATGTAGCATAATGCCCTCAAGGTTCATCCATGTTGTTGCAAATGGCAGGATTTTCTCCTTGTTTATAGCTGAATAGTATTCTACTGTGTGCATAGTTGGCCCTCTGTGTCACTGGCCTCCACATTCAAATATTCAACCAATCACAGATCTAAATACATATATTTTTAATTCCAGAAAGTTCCAGAATGGAAAACTTGAATTTTCCAGCAAACTATTTGCATAGAATTAACACTGTATTTGTGTTTTTACAGAGCATTTATATTATAAGTAATCTAGAGATGCTTTAAAGCAGGGGTCCCCAGCCTCCAGGCCGCAGACTAGTACCTGCCCTCAGATCGGTGATGGCTTTAAATTAGAAATAAAATACATAATACATAAAAATACATAATACATAAAATACATAGGCATCCTGAAACCATCCCCCTCCCCAGGTCTGTGGGAAAATTGTCTTCCATGAAATTGGTCCCTGGTTGGGGACCACTGTTTTAAAATATACGTGAGGATGTGTACAGGTTATTTGCAAATACTATGCCATTTTATATAAGGGACTTGAGCATTCTCAGATTTTGGTATCTATCAGTTCAGTTCAGTTCAGTTGCTCAGTCATGTCCGACTCTGTGACCCTATGGACTGCAGCACACCAGGCTTCCCTGTCCATCACCAGCTCCCGGAGCTTGCTCAAACTCATGTCCGTCAAGTCAGTGATGCCATCCAAACATCTCATCCTCTGTCGTCCCTTTCGCCTCCCGCCTTCAATCTTCCCCAGCATCAGGGCCTTTTTCAATGAATCTATGGAAATCCTGAAACCAGTTCCCAACAAATACTGAAGGAATGACTATAAATCCTCCTTCATTTTTTGAACTTTGAATGTTAGCATGCCTTGGGGTTCAGGCCCTCATATTTCTCTATTTACACCAACCCCTTAGCTGATTTCATGTAGATTCTTCACTGATCACTACATTCCTATATACAGCTGCTTAATGACAGTTCACCAAGTGCATATGAAACTAACCACAGCCAAACAGCACCACTGGTTTTCTTTTATCTTAGCATGTGCATATGTACATGCATATATACACTCCTGCATTCTTTCTTCATTTCAGGTATGGCACATACTCCCCCAGTTGCTAAGACCAGCAGCCATGGGGCATGTTTAATTCCTCTCTCTCCTTCACAAACTATATCCCTTTGCTTTGTCAATAAATCCCATTAGCTCTAGCTCCAGATAATATCCTGAATATGATATCTTTTAGCCATCACCACTAATAGCATCCTGTTAATGCTCACCATCACTTCTCTCCTATGATTGCAATGATTTCCTCAGTGGTTTTTCCTTTCTAATTTTTCCTCACTGCTGCTCATTCTCAACATCATAGACAGATTTTATGGAAATAAGATCACATCGTATGCCTTTGGGGATGGCCATAATCACTCTGGATATTTCAGTTTAATTGATAGAGAAGAGTATTACATTTAATAAAAACTTGCATTAAACTTTCCATTGTTTCTTCCTTTTCATATGTCTGCACCTCTATCTACATACAGTCTCTAAAGCCTGACAGATCTTCCCACCACTATACCGCTCAGCCTTCAGTTCGCCTTGCAGACCTCTGGCAAGAAATAACTCCTCCACGTCTAATATGATTCTCTCAGGCAGAGTTGGTTGTTGGATCATTTGTGTCTCACTATACATGATTTTCACCTCTTCATGGGATTTGCCTCATTCTTTTGTCAACACATTTTATCTATCATTTAACTTCCATTGGGCTGTTGGCTCCTTATATCCCCAGTACTTTGGCCACCTCATGCGAAGAGTTGAATCATTGGAAAAGACTCTGATGCTGGGAGGGATTGGGGGCAGGAGGAGAAGGGGACGACAGAGGATGAGATGGCTGGATGGCATCACCGACTCGATGGACATGAGTTTGGGTGAACTCTGGGAGCTGGTGACGGACAGAGAGACCTGGCGTGCTGCGATTCATGGGGTCACAAAGAGTCGGACACGACTGAGCGACTGAACTGAACTTAACATGGTGTGGCACAGGGGGGGAGGAGCCAAGATGGCGGAGGAGTAGGACGGAGAGAACACTTTCTCCCCCACAAATTCATCAAAAGAGCATTTAAACGTCTAGTAAATTCCACAAAACAACTTCTGAATGCCAGCAGAGGACATCAGGCACCCAGAAAAGCAACCCAACTCTTCGAAAGGAGGGAGAAGAAATACAGCTCCACCCACCAGAACACCGACACAAGCCTCCCTAACCAGGAAACCTTGACAAGCCACCTGTACAAACCCACACACAGTGAGGAAACGCCACAATAAAGAGAACTCCACAAACTGCCAGAATACATAAAGGACAACCCAAACTCAGCAATTTAAACAAGATGAAGAGACAGAGGAATACTCAGCAGATAAAGGAACAGGATAAATGCCCAGCAAACCAAACAAAAGAGGAAGAGATAGGGAATCTACCTGATAAAGAATTCCGAATAATGATAGTGAAATTGATCCAAAATCTTGAAACTAAAATGGAATCACAGATAAATAGCCTGGAGACAAGGATTGAGAAGATGCAAGAAAGGTTTAACAAGGACCTAGAAGCAATAAAAAAGAGTCAATATATAATGAATAATGCAATAAATGAAATTAAAAACACTCTGGAGGCAACAAATAGTAGAATAACAGAGGCAGAAGATAGGATTAGTGAATTAGAAGATAGAATGGTAGAAATAAATGAATCAGAGAGGATAAAAGAAAAACGAATTAAAAGAAATGAGGACAATCTCAGAGACCTCCAGGACAATATTAAACGCTACAACATTTGAATCATAGGGGTTCCAGAAGAAGAAGACAAAAAGAAAGACCATGAGAAAATACTTGAGGAGATAATAGTGGAAAACTTCCCTAAAATGGGGAAGGAAATATACACCCAAGTCCAAGAAACCCAGAGAGTCCCAAACAGGATAAATCCAAGGAGAAACACCCCAAGACACATATTAATCAAATTAACAAAGATCAAACACAAAGAACAAATATTAAAAGCAGCAAGGGAAAAACAACAAATAACACACAAGGGAATTCCCATAAGGATAACAGCTGATCTTTCAATAGAAACTCTTCAAGCCAGGAGGGAATGGCAAGACATACTTAAAATGATGAAAGAAAATAACCTACAGCCCAGATTATTGTACCCAGCAAGGATCTCATTCAAGTATGAAGAAGAAATCAAAAGCTTTTCAGACAAGCAAAACCTGAGAGAATTCTGCACCACCAAACCAGCTCTCCAACAAATACTAAAGGATATTCTCTAGACAGGAAACACAAAAACAGTGTATAAACTCGAACCCAAAACAATAAAGTAAATGGCAATGGGATCATACTTATCAGTAATTACCTTAAACGTAAATGGGTTGAATGCCCCAACCAAAAGACAAAGACTGGCTGAATGGATACAAAAACAAGACCCCTACATATGTTGTCTACAAGAGACCCACCTCAAAACAGGGGACACATACAGACTGAAAGTGAAGGGCTGGAAAAAGATTTTCCATGCAAATAGGGACCAAAAGAAAGCAGGAGTAGCAATACTCATATCAGATAAAATAGACTTTAAAACAAAGGCTGTGAAAAGAGACAAAGAAGGTCACTACATAATGATCAAAGGATCAATCCAAGAAGAAGATATAACAATTATAAATATATATGCACCCAACACGGGAGCACCACAGTACGTAAGACAAATGCTAACAAGTATGAAAGGAGAAATTAACAATAACACAATAATAGTGGGAGACTTTAATACCCCCCTTACACCTATGGATAGATCAACTAAACAGAAAATTAACAAGGAAACACAAACTTTAAATGATACAATAGACCAGTTAGACCTAATTGATATCTATAGGACATTTCATCCCAAAACAATGAATTTCACGTTTTTCTCAAGCGCACATGGCACCTTCTCCAGGATAGATCACATCCTGGGCCATAAAGCTAGCCTTGGTAAATTCAAAAAAATAGAAATCATCCCAAGCATTTTTTCTGACCACAATGCAGTAAGATTAGATCTCAATTACAGGAGAAAAACGATTAAAAATTCCAACATATGGAGGCTGAACAACACGCTGCTGAATAACCAACAAATCACAGAAGAAAGCAAAAAAGAAATCAAAATTTGCATAGAAACGAATGAAAATGAAAACACAACAACCCAAAACCTGTGGGACACGGTAAAAGCAGTCCTAAGGGGAAGGTTCATAGCAATACAGGCACACCTCAAGAAACAAGAAAAAAGTCAAATAAATAACCTAACTCTACACCTAAAGCAACTAGAAAAGGAAGAAATGAAGAACCCCAGGGTTAGTAGAAGGAAAGAAATCTTAAAAATTAGAGCAGAAATAAATGCAAAAGAAACAAAAGAGACCATAGCAAAAATCAACAAAACCAAAAGCTGCTTCTTTGAAAGGATAAATAAAATTGACAAACCATTAGCCAGACTCATCAAGAAACAAAGGGAGAAAAATCAAATCAACAAAATTAGAAATGAAAATGCAGAGATCACAACAGACAACACAGAAATACAAAGCATCATAAGAGACTACTATCAACAATTATATGCCAATAAAATGGACAACGTGGAAGAAATGGACAAATTCTTAGAAAAGTACAACTTTCCAAAACTCGACCAGGAAGAAATAGAAAATCTTAACAGACCCATCACAAGCATGGAAATTGAAACTGTAATCAAAAATCTTCCAGCAAACAAAAGCCCCGGTCCAGACGGCTTCACAGCTGAATTCTACCAAAAATTTAGAGAAGAGCTAACACCTATCCTGCTCAAACTCTTCCAGAAAATTGCAGAGGAAGGTAAACTTCCAAACTCATTCTATGAGGCCACCATCACCCTAATACCAAAACCTGACAAAGATGCCACAAAAAAAGAAAACTACAGGCCAATATCACTGATGAACATAGATGCAAAAATCCTTAACAAAATTCTAGCAATCAGAATCCAACAACACATTAAAAAGATCATACACCATGATCAAGTGGGCTTTATCCCAGGGATGCAAGGATTCTTCAATATCCGCAAATCAATCAATGTAATACACCACATTAACAAATTGAAAAATAAAAACCATATGATTATCTCAATAGATGCAGAGAAAGCCTTTGACAAAATTCAACATCCATTTATGATAAAAACTCTCCAGAAAGCAGGAATAGAAGGAACATACCTCAACATAATAAAAGCTATATATGACAAACCCACAGCAAACATTATCCTCAATGGTGAAAAATTGAAAGCATTTCCTCTAAAGTCAGGAACAAGACAAGGGTGCCCACTTTCACCATTACTGTTCAACATAGTTTTGGAAGTTTTGGCCACAGCAATCAGAGCAGAAAAAGAAATAAAAGGAATCCAAATTGGAAAAGAAGAAGTAAAACTCTCACTATTTGCAGATGACATGATCCTCTACATAGAAAACCCTAAAGATTCCACCAGAAAATTACTAGAAATAATCAATGACTATAGTAAAGTTTCAGGATATAAAATCAACACACAGAAATCCCTTGCATTCCTATATACTAATAATGAGAAAACAGAAAGAGAAATTAAGGAAACAATTCCATTCACCATTGCAATGGAAAGAATAAAATACTTAGGAATATATCTACCTAAAGAAACTAAAGACCTATATATAGAAAACTATAAAACACTGGTGAAAGAAATCAAAGAGGACACTAATAGATGGAGAAATATACCATGTTCATGGATTGGAAGAATCAATATAGTGAAAATGAGTATACTACCCAAAGCAATTTATAGATTCAACGCAATCCCTATCAAGCTACCAACAGTATTCTTCACAGAGCTAGAACAAATAATTTCACAATTTGTATGGAAAAACAAAAAACCTCGAATAGCCAAATCGATCTTGAGAAAGAAGAATGGAACTGGAGGAATCAACCTACCTGACTTCAGGCTGTACTACAAAGCCACAGTTATCAAGACAGTATGGTACTGGCACAAAGACAGAAATATAGATCAATGGAATAAAATAGAAAGCCCAGAGATAAATCCACCCACATATGGACACCTTATCTTTGACAAAGGAGGCAAGAATATACAATGGATTAAAGACAATCTCTTTAACAAGTGGTGCTGGGAAATCTGGTCAACCACTTGTAAAAGAATGAAACTAGACCAATTTCTAACACCATACACAAAAATAAATTCAAAATGGATTAAAGATCTAAACGTAAGACCAGAAACTATAAAACTCCTAGAGGAGAACATAGGCAAAACACTCTCTGACATACATCACAGCAGGATCCTCTATGACCCACCTCCCAGAATATTGGAAACAAAAGCAAAAATAAACAAATGGGACCTAATTAACCTTAAAAGCTTCTGCACATCAAAGGAAACTATTAGCAAGGTGAAAAGACAGCCTTCAGAATGGGAGAAAATAATAGCAAATGAAGCAACTGACAAACAACTAATCTCAAAAATATACAAGCAACTCCTACAGCTCAACTCCAGAAAAATAAATGACCCAATCAAAAAATGGGCCAAAGATCTAAATAGACATTTCTCCAAAGAAGACATACAGATGGCTAACAAACACATGAAAAGATGCTCAACATCACTCATTATCAGAGAAATGCAAATCAAAACCACTATGAGGTACCATTTCACACCAGTCAGAATGGCTGCGATCCAAAAGTCTACAAATAATAAATGCTGGAGAGGGTGTGGAGAAAAGGGAACCGTCTTACACTGTTGGTGGGAATGCAAACTAGTACAGCCACTATGGAGAACAGTGTGGAGATTCCTTAAAAAACTGGAAATAGAACTGCCTTATGATCCAGCAATCCCACTGCTGGGCATACACACTGAGGAAACCAGAAAGGAAAGAGACACGTGTACCCCAATGTTCATCGCAGCACTGTTTATAATAGCCAGGACATGGAAGCAACCTAGATGTCCATCAGCAGATGAATGGATAAGAAAGCAGTGGTACATATACACAATGGAGTATTACTCAGCCATTAAAAAGAATACATTTGAATCAGTTCTAATGAGATGGATGAAACTGGAGCCTATTATACAGAGTGAAGTAAGCCAGAAGGAAAAACATAAATACAGTATACTAACGCATATATATGGAATTTAGAAAGATGGTAACAATAACCTGGTGTACGAGACAGCAAAAGAGACATTGATGTATAGAACAGTCTTATGGACTCTGTGGGAGAGGGAGAGGGTGGGGAGATTTGGGAGAGTGACATTGGAACATGTAGAATATCATGTAAGAAACGAGTTGCCAGTCCAGGTTCGATGCGCGATACTGGATGCTTGGGGCTGGTGCACTGGGACGACCCAGAGGGATGGTGTGGGGAGGGAGGAGGGAGGAGGGTTCAGGATGGGGAACACATGTATGCCTGTGGTGGATTCATTTTGATATTTGGCAAAACTAATACAATTATGTAAAGTTTAAAAATAAAAATTAAAAAAAAATACATGGTGTGGCACAAAATCATAGTAGGATACAGTATGTGTATGAAGAGTAATTAAGCAATGTGGTGTACAAATTTATGCTTGTGTTGTAGGGAGAATATGATCAGTCAGCATGATGTTGAATCTTTTCCTAAAAAGAAGAAGAAAAACAGTCCATTTAGGACAAGTTACTCAGAGTACCAAAGATTGTTGTCTCTTCATTAATGAAAGGAAAACATACCCATGATGTCTAATCAAAGAGAATGTAACTGGGTTTTCCTTATGAGAAAATCCTAAAGTTAGTCATGTATACCTTGGTTATAAAGAAATAACTAGAACTTTTCCAGCCTTTGAAAATGAAGGATATGAATCTGTTTGCTGACTTTAAACAGATACTTTATTATATTCTGCGGCTCCATGAATAACTTCTGTCTTGGTTTGGGGTAAAAGTAAACCAAAAAGCAAAAACTGTATGTTTGAAACAACCTTTCATTTCAAAATTATTGCTGAACTATAGACTCATTTTCCATTCATTTTCAAAAAAACAATGTCTGCTCTGTGTAGTAAATAGTATTTTAATCTTTTCTGCAGAAGTGTGAGTGGTGTGCACACTAAGGGGTAATTCTGTAGGAATAGACTTTTAAATTCAATTCAGCACTTTTATTGAGAATGGAGAAGCTTAAAAATTAAGCCAGCAGGCATCCAAAGCCTGAGAGAACACTACTGGATGCATTCTTAATTAGAGCCAATAAAGTGTGTTTTTAGGGAAAGCTTTCCCACCGAAAGCTCAATGGCAGAACTCAGAAGAAGCAAACAAATTAAATTCTTTATATTAACTGCTTGGCACACTGCTTCTCAATGAGTTATTTAGCCCAACACGATAGTTGACAAAATTTCACTTTCAAAACTTCAAATAACCTGAAGATAAAGTACCAACTACTTGCACATTTTCCCCAAATACACAACAATCCATACTAATTTCAAGTCTTCCTAGGATACTAGAAGAAAAGAGAATGCTGGAGTTGATGAGTTGAATGATGGATGAAGCCTCAAGAATGTTAGGTTTGTTTTCATCACTGATTTTTTTCTTTAAAAAAAAAAACTCAGCATATTTATGTTATGACTTGGAGTATTTGTAGACACATGTATAACCCCCATGCAAATACACAGGTACTGTTCATAGGAGGCATGTGGAGCTTCTGAGAGATGTTGAGTACTGTATTTCAAATATGGTGTGATAAGTAGCATTTTAGTCTTTTTTGAAGATATATGAATGGTGTATACAGCACAGTAAACTGATTACCAGAAGGTTAAATTAATCTGAGAATTTATTTTCCTCAGTTTGCAACTAATACAGCATACATGTACCTAATGAATTAAATGTAAAATCTTATAGACCATTGTGTGATGAATGTTTTACAATATTTTAAGTGTACAAAGTATTCAGAAATAGATTGAATTGACATTCACTAGACTGTGAGTTTCTGAGGGCTTGTGCTTTATCTCACCCATACATTGATTCATTCATTTATTTATCCAATAAATGATTTTTAAAAATCTTATTTCTGGATTCCCAATACCTTGCACAGAGTTTTGCATGTAATAGGTGCTCTCCTGCGTTGTTGAATGTATGAATGAATGAACAATTACTAGTCACTCATTAAGACTTGGGCTTTCATGGTGGCAGAGAGGGTAAAGAATCTGCTTGCAATGCAGGAGACTCATCTTCGATTCATGGGTTGGGAAGATCGGGAATGGCTGCCCACTCCAGTATTCTTGCCTGAAGAATTCCATGGACGGAGGAGCCCAGCATGCTGTTGTCTGTGGAGTCACAAAGAATCGGACACGACTGAGCAACTAGGACTTTTACCTGGACTTCCTTTCCTCTGAAAAAGCTTCCTAAACCTCCTTTAGAAGGAGAATACATGAGAAAATTATTTTACTATGTCTCTGCTCCTAGCATAGTACTTTCTACTTCAGTGACACTAAATAAATACTTGGGAGAAAAACTCAAAACTATAAGAGATGGGAATATTTAGAGAGGAGAAAGCTTAGGTTCAACAGCTAGGAGGTCTTCAAATATTTAGGTCTCCCATTGCATTTGGGAGAAAGATTAGACTTTATATTGTTGAACGTGCTTTAATGAGGACCAGCTGTTACTAAACCAAACTTGCATCCACTTGTCCATGTGCAGTAAAGCCAGCCTGCTGTGTTGAAGGAAAGGGCAGCATTTATTGCAAGAGCCAAACAAGGAATACGGGTAGCTAGTGTTTAAAAAGCCTGAATCTTACTCTGAGTTTTACTTTGTTCCTTTTAAAGTTATTATGCATACCCGACAGGGCTTTTGTGACAATCAAGTGAGACAATTTAAATTGAGTGTGCTATTTAAAGCAGAATATAAGTGTTTGGAATTATAAGTATGCTAATGAAAAAGGTGACTAATGTTGTTCCACCCCCAGGGGATATTGCTTTATTTATTTGTTTAGTTTCATTACTGAACCAAGCTTGGGTCCATTTGCCTGTGGAAGTAAAGCCAATCTACTGACACCAGGGTTGTGGTGAAGGAAAGCATAGCAATTATTGCAGGGGCCAAGCAAGGAGCCCAGAGCAACTATTGCCTCAAAGGCCTGAACTCCTGAAGGTTTCCAGGGAAAAGTTTTTAAAGACAGGGTTAGAGAAGGGGGTTGTGGGGTATGTGATCAGCTCATGGATATTCTTCTGATTGGTTAGTAGTAGGGTAATCGGGAGTTAACATAATCAACCTTCTGGTTTCAACCAGTCTGGGATCTGTGTGCTTGTGGGGAGCATATAGTTGACTTCTTCCATGTGGTGGGTCTTTCAGTATCTGCAAAACAGCTCAAAAGACATGGTTCAGAATATTATCTATATCCCTTGCTGCTAAGTCGCTTCAGTCATGTCTGACTCTGTGTGACCCCATAGACGGCAGCCCACCGGGCTTCCCCATCCCTGGGATTCTCCAGGCAAGAGTACTGGAGTGGAATGCCATTTCCTTCTCCAATGCATGAAAGTGAAAAGTGAAAGTGAAGTCGATCAGTCATGTCAGACTCTTAGCGACCCCATGGACTGTAGCCCACCAGGCTCCTCTGTCCATGGGGATTTTCCAGGCAAGAGTACTGGAGTGGGGTGCCATTGCCTTCTCCTATATCCCTTGAGGAGGAACTAAAGGTTCTTGACTTTGTTTAATGGATACATTATTATTATTGTGTCTTGCTTGACTCTTTCCTTTTCTGAATTTCCTCACATCTCTGATTAAATTTACTCTTTGTAAATCAAAGAAGGCCCTAGAAGGCTAAGCTTTTTCTACAGGCAAGAGGCAGGTGGAACACATAGGGTAGGAGGTCTGTTAGGGGAAGGCCCCATAGAGTCCTGCTTGGTTGCACAATGAATGAGAAGCTCCAGGAGGATTTTAGTTTATGATCTAAGAAGGTCCGGAACTGCTCTGGGATATACCAATTTCTATTTTTTTCTCTTTCTTTTTTATTTTTTAAAATATGAAAGTATGATAACACATTTACAGGAGACTTGGAATATACAGAACAAAGTTACATATAGTCCCACTATATATTAAAATTATTTTTTTAAAGTAGATAAATTGAGATTTTTAGTTGGAGTGTCAATATCAAACTCTCAAAAATTAATAGAATAAATATACAGAAAAGTAGGAGGATATAGTAGACATGAAAATCACCAAGAACCAACTCAACATAATTAATATTTATACAATTTTCACACAATAGTAGGATATAGATTTTATTCAGGTTCCTATAGACTGTAAGCCATGAGGCACTGGAACATATCCAGGGCCATAAAACAAAGGGCAAAAATTTCATGATCTAAAAGTATGAAATCCTGCAGTCTGTCCTCTTACCACTTAAAATTATGTTAAAAATCAATATCAAAAGATATTGGAAAATAACCCACGTATTTTCAAGTGCAATGTGACATTTACCAAGAAACATCTTTGACTTGGGGCTTCCCTGGTGGCTCAGCTGGTAAAGAATCTGCCTGTCATGCGGGAGACCTGGGTTCAATCCCTGGGTTGGGAAGATCCCCTGAAGAAGGCAATGGCCTGAAGAATTCCATGGACTGTATAGTCCATCGGAGAAGGCAATGGCACCCCACTCCAGTACTCTTGCCTGGAGAATCCCATGGATGGAGGAGCCTGGTAGGCTGCAGTCCATGGGGTCTCGAAGAGTCAGACAACTGAGCGACTTCACTCTCACTTTTCACTTTCATGCATTGGAGAAGGAAATGGCAACCCATTCCACTGTTCTTGCCTGGAGAATCCCAGGGATGGGGGAGCCTGGTAGGCTGCTGTCTATGGGGTCGCACAGAGTCAGACACGACTGAAGTGACTTAGCACTATAGTCCATGGGATCTTTGATTTAGCCATTGAAAGTCTCAATGAAGTTAGAAGACAAAACACACAGAGGGTGACTGCAGAGAAGAAAGCATTTAAATAAGAAATTAGTATCAAAATGAGAAATTAATATCAAAGATACTTTAAAAATTCCATGTATTTGGAAATTGAATATCCACTTTTAAATGATGGGTGTGGGATACATCAGTTTCTGTTCACTGGAAGAATGTAATAACAGTGGAAAAAATGTGTTGAGCAAGCTGAGGAGAGCATTTCAGCCCCAGATGGATGTTTGAAGTGGACGACTAGCAAGGTTCCTTCTAACACTAGAATTCTTTGATTGAATAAAAGAAGAACAATGTGATCCCCCACTAAGACTCCACTTGAATAAAAGCACCTGATGGTTTAAGGCTGTAAGTCTTCCCATAGCCTTTCTGGAAAAAATTTGTTCTATCTTCACAAAGACCCAGGTAAATGCAAAGCTAGGGAGAAATATTACTTGGAAAAGGCATTAATTTCCCTGGTTTCTTCCAGTACTTTAAGAAAACACTTTTGAGTGTCTTGCTTTAACCAGCTCCACGTAAAGTTTTAGTTCCTACTGCTACAGAAATTTTGTTTGTGAGTGGGAGTGAGGGTTGGTGATGGTCTTAGGGGTTCTTTAAGAGTGCCCCCTTAGATTTTTAAGAGAGAAATTGGTAAAAATTAGTTTATGTTAGTCTTTCTGGTTCTATGAATGTGTAGTCATATGAGGCTAAGAGCTGTTTTATTTCCTTGATGAAAGAGTTTTCCAGATATGTCTTTTTTTAGCTCATGCATATTACATGGGCAATAAAAAAAAAATAATTAGCTTCTATGTGAATAGAGAACTCAGTCTTTTCAGCATATCAATCTAATTATGTTTTGGAGAATTTCACACGAGTCTGGGGTTAATTATTAACCAGCAGTGTAGGTCAATGCTTAATGTTTAAACTATTATTAGTTTACAAATAATTATAAGCAAAAAAAAAATGTTTCCTCTGAAAGGCAGTGCTACAGAGGAAGTAACATTATTATTTATAAAGTTCTATTTAAGCTCAATTTCTATGTTAAATTGCCACTGAAGAATTTAAATCGACTGCATTTGTGTTTATTGCCCAGCATAAAGCATGTAAACAGAATAATAACATGTGCTTCAAAGTAAGTACCTACTAATGTAATAAGTACCTGAAGAAATACCTAATTATTTTTTATGAACTTGCAATGGTACATGTGATATTTCATTATTTTATTGCTTAAGTAATCAATTATTCTTTTATTCTTAAAATGGAGAAAAGGGCCACTGATGAAATTTCAGTGGAGACTGTTCAAAATTCTCACTGAATTATTGATATAATGAAATCAATGAATAAAGTATCATAAAATTAGAGCTGAGGGAGCCAAGAAAAAGCAAATATAAAAGACTCTCCTGGAATTCATGCAAAAGGTAGAAAATTAAGAAAATCCACATTTATGAATGCAATAGGAAGAAAAGAACTGTATGAGGTCCTGTGGTTCTGAATAACACATTGCAGGCAGTTTGTTACATTGCAGATAGCTTCAATAAATATACTGAACACAACAAAATTTTAGTAATCAAAGATACATATGAACAACAGGAAATTTATTGATAGATATCTCTTGTTTTATCTTTCATTGGATTACACATCACTTATTGTTTTGTTTTTTTTTCTAATTTTATTTTATTTTTAAACTTTACATAATTGTATTAGTTTTGCCAAATATCAAAATGAATCCACCACAGGTATACATGTGCTCCCCATCCCGAACCCTCCTCCCTCCTCCCTCCCCACACCATCCCCCTGGGCCGTTTTTTTTAAAGTTATATATTTTTGTTTTTATAACAAGTTAAACATATAGTGAAAAAATTCCACAAGAGATTTGTTTCTAGTTATGGTGGAGTAGCTCATTGGAGATCATTGCTATCACTGAAGACAATGAAAATGCTGAATTAAAAAAAAAAACTATTTAAAGACATGAGAGATCTGTTAGAGTAAGCAGGTCGACAGGGGCCAAGTTTGTGGGAAAAGGGTAACTGCAGAGAGGTGAGCTGAACTTCTTCAGTGTCATTAATTGGGGAGGCACTTGCTGATTGTGAGTACAAGGCAAGAGGCTGTAAGAATCCATGGGTTTCCCAGGCAAAGGGGCTGTGTTGCAGGACAAAGTAACCAACAGAGGTTTGGGATCTTATGGGACTGCTGCTGCTGCTAAGTCACTTCAGTTGTGTCCGACTCTGTGTGACCCCATAGACAGCAGCCCACCAGGCTCCCCCATCCCTGGGATTCTCCAGGCAAGAACACTGGAGCGGGTTGCCATTTCCTTCTCCAATGGAGAGACATAATTGGAGACTTTGGGGGCCAAGATCCACTGAAAAGGGTGGTATAGAGAACACAAACTGATTTCCTTTTCAAGATACTGGTTGAATTCTGAACAGGCCACAAAACCAAGCAGAAGGTCTGTGAAAAACCAGGCAGCTATTTCATCAGCCTTAAGATACTGATGTGGATAGATTCAGGACCCACCAGGTGCACCAGTCTCAAGTATGAAACCCTGGAGGCTTACACCCAGGAACTGAGGTGAACTGGAGGTAAAGGGAAACTTACCAGGGTGTTGCCCAGTTCTGATTCAGTTTAGCCTCAGAGGAAAGGGTGAACGTTTTCTGAAGGAAATAATATATCGAGACTATATATATTTTACAGGGAATACCTGACGTTCAATAAAATGTTTCTAGGCATGTCAAGATACAAGGCTATAACTTAAAATGTAAGATTTTTTAAAAAAGAGTTTAACAGGTGATTTAGTTATTGGAACTAACATAATAGCTTTAAAATAACTGTTTAAGTAATACCCCACCAAAATAGAGGGAAATATAAATGAAATACATAAGAACATGGACAGTTTCACCAGAGTGCTAGAATATACAAAAGAATAAAGTAGAAATTTTAGAATTGAAAAATACAATAACTTAAAAAGTCAGTGAGAGGTATTTTAAACAAAACAGTGCACACAAGAGAAGGTCAGAATAGTGAAAGTAGAATGAAAGAAAACAAACTGAAGCTTAGAAAGAAAAAAGGCAGGAAATACAGGGGGGAAAAGCATGAGACATGTTGTTCTAGTGAAAAAAATTTATGTACGTGAAATAGAAATCCTAGAAGGAGAAGGTGGAAATAATGGGGCAGGAGAATGTTTGAAGGAACATTACAGTTCAGTTTCTCTCAGAAATATAAGCTGAAGAGTTACAATTTGTATTTTCTGTATTCAAGTTTCCCTTAAAATTTAAAAGGACAAATACTTATTACAGCAAAATTTGGTATTTTATGATGTATATACTATTAATATGATACTGAAACTCTTGCCATATTGGCACTTAGCAGAAGAGCTAGAGCAGAATGGCAAATGTTTTTAGTTTTTATTTTCTGACTTCAAAATTGTTTAAAAGTTTTCAATATAAAATATATGGCAGAAAATGAAAAACTGTAAGATCCCATTATATGTGTCGGTATGCATTTATATTTTCCCAGTAAGAATATAATCAAATTACACATAGTATTTTGAGTTAAACATATATCGTGGATGTCTAGTTATATAACTATTTCAGATTTAGTAATGGATGCTTAATATTCCATAACTTACATTTTAACAATTTGGGTTGAAAATATTTTTCAAAAAATACTTCTTCTTATGAACAAAAGGCTGTTTCTTCAAGGGAGGTGATCAATATTTCCATCTTAGTGGTGTTGGTTTAGTTGCTAAGTCGAGTCCGACTCTTTGTGACCCCATGGACTGTAGCCCGCCAGGCTCCTCTGTCCATGGGATTTCTCAGACAAGAATACTGGAGTGGGTAGCCGTTTCCTTCTCTAGGGGATGTTCCTGACCCAGGGATCAAACCTGCATCTCCTGCATTGCAGGTGGCCTCCTGCGTTGCGATGGATTCTTTACTGCTGGGCCACCAGGGAAGCCCACTATCATCTCACTGGTTCTTTTTGCTTCCTCATAAACGCGATTTGGGGGTAGTTTTCCCTTGGTGGAGTAGCACACTTAGGTTTTCTTCCATTGAAGTATATTTATGGTTTCCTTCTATATACCGGGGACCGTGCTAGACAGTGAAAGTAAGAGTAAACTGCACAGACATATTTGCTGCCTTCAGGGAATTTAGCAGGAGCGTATATGCTGGACATGCTCCAGTGATGTACAGCAAGGTCTAGCAGAAGGAGGGAGTGATGTCAGGAAGGTGTACCCTAAAGAAGACTCAGAGTATGAGTAAGTTTCCAAGTGAACAGGGACAGGGGAGAGGTCTGTATACATGAGGAAAGATCATCAGGTTCAACAAAGGCTATTTTCCATAACCTCAAAGCCTCATACAGTAAACTTTCAAAAGGAACAATTATTCTAGAAGTTTATAGTGCCAATGTATGTCTGTTTTGTTGCATAGAAAGCTTATGGACTACAGAACCTGGTGAATGGTTTATATGTAATATGGATATAAGTTTCATTTAGATAAATGTATTCATTTTTTTTTCCAGAGAATTTTGGAACACTCATTGATCAAAAGTCACAAGAACATGATGTCCTAAGGCAAAAATTTACTTGAAAGTCTAAGACAATTTGTGAAAATAAAGTTTTCAAATAGCCCCTTCCTTTATTTATTTTTAAAATTTTCTTTATTTTTGGCTGTGCTGGGTCTTCATTGATGTGCGCAGCTTTCTCTAGTTGCAGTAAGAGAGTAGACTAGACTGGACTCCTGTTGCAGCGTGCGGGCTACTGTTTGTTGTGGTACATGGGCTTCTCAAGGCGGTGGCTTCTCGTTGCGGAGCACGGGCTTTGTTTCTCTGAGGTATGTGGGATCTTCGCTGATGAAGGATCGAACTTGTGTTCCCGGCATTGGCAGGCAGATTCCTTATTCACTGCGCCACCAGGGAAGTCCCTATTCCCTTATTTAAAAATGCAAAATACCGTAGTCTATGAGGAAAATGAAAATGAGAAATGTTTATGAATCCAGGGTTGTTCTCCGTATCCCATATTCTTGGGCACAGTTTGGAGGGTCGTGCACCTGCCTCTGGGCTGCACACTGTGAGGGCAGCATCACTGAGGCCACACTGGGGCAGCTCCCTGAGAGCTGGAGCAGAGCTACAGTAGAGCTCAAAGCAGCCAGAAGCCACCAGACTGAGACCGAGGTTAATGGCATGATGACGCAATTCACATAACTGAACAATCTCAAGTGTTTTCTTGTTTGTTCTCCAGAGGGGCAATTTGAATAATGAAAATCTTATATCTGAAGTGGCTTCACTTAGAGGTTGGAGGGATACTAGTATGGTTAACCAGAAGGTCAAACAAGCATCAGTTCAGTTCAGTCACTCAGTCGTGTCCGACTCTTTGCGACCCCATGAATCGCAGCACGCCAGGCCTCCCTGTTCATCACCAACTCCCAGAGCTCACTCAGAATCACGTCCATCGAGTTAGTGATGCCATCCAGCCATCTCATTCTCTGTCGTCCCCTCCTCCTGCCCCTAATCCCTCCCAGCATCAGAGTCTTTTCCAATGAGTCAACACTTCGCATGAGGTGGCCACAGTACTGGAGTTTCACCTTTAGCATCATTCCTTCCAAAGAAATCCCAGGGCTGATCTCCTTCAGAATGGACTGGTTGGATCTCCTTGCAGTCCAAGGGACTCTCAAGAGTCTTCTCCAACACCACAGTTCAAAAACATCAGTTCTTCGGCGCTCAGCTTTCTTCACAGTCCAACTCTCACATCCATACATGACCACAGGAAAAACCATAGCCTTGACTAGACGAACCTTTGTTGGCAAAGTAATGTCTCTGCTTTTCAATATGCTATCTAGGTTGGTCATAACTGTCCTTCCAAGGAGTAAGTGTCTTTTAATTTCATGGCTGCAGTCACCATCTGCAGTGATTTTGGAGCCCAGAAAAATAAAGTCTGACACTGTTTCCACTGTTTCCCCATCTATTTCCCATGAAGTGATGGGACCAGATGCCATGATCTTCATTTTCTGAATGTTGAGTTTTAAGCCAACTTTTTCACTCTCCTCTTTCACCTTCATCAAGAGGCTTTTTAGTTCCTCTTCACTTTCTGCTATAAGGGTGGTATCATCTGCACATCTGAGGTTTTTGATATTTCTCCCAGCAATCTTGATTCCAGCTTGTGCTTCTTCCAGCCCAGCGTTTCTCATGATGTACTCTGCCTAGAAGTTAAATAAGCAGGGTGACAATATACAGCCTTGATGTACTCCTTTCCCGATTTGGAACCAGTATGTTGTTCCATGTCCAGTTCTAACTGTTGCTTCCTGACCTGCATACAGATTTCTCAAGAGGCAGGTCAGGTGGTCTGGTATTCCCATCTCTTTCAGAATTTCCACAGTTTATTGTGATCCATACAGTCAAAGGCTTTGGTATAGTCAATAAAGCGGAAATAGATGTTTTTCTGGAACTTTCTTGCTTTTTCAATGATCCAGAGGATGTTGGCAATTTGGTCTCTGGTTCCTCTGCCTTTTCTAAAACCAGCTTGAACATCTGGAAGTTCACGGTTCACGTATTGCTGAAGCCTGGCTTGGAGAATTTTGAGCATTACTTTACTAGTGTGTGAGATGAGTGCAATTGTGAGGTAGTTTGAGCATTCTTTGGCATTACCTTTCTTTGGGATTGGAATGAAAACTGACCTTTTCCAGTCCTGTGGCCACTGCTGAGTTTTCCAAATTTGCTGGCATATTGAGTGCAGCACTTTCACAGCATCATCTTTCAGGATTTGAAATAGCTCAACTGGAATTCCATCACCTCCACTAGCTTTGTTTGTAGTGATGCTTTCTAAGGCCCACCTGACTTCACATTCCAGGATGTCTGGCTCTAGGTGAGTGATCACACCATCGTGATTATATGGGTCACGAAGATCTTTTTTGTACAGTTCTTCTGTGTATTCTTGCCACCTCTTCTTAATATCTTCTGCTTCTGTTAGGTCCATACCACTTCTGTCCTTTATCGAGCCCGTCTTTGCATGAAATGTTCCCTTGGTATCTCTAATTTTCTTGAGGAGATCTCTAGTCTTTCCCATTCTGTCATTTTCCTCTATTTCTTTGTATTGATCACTGAGGAAGGCTTTCTTATCTCTTCCTGCTATTCTTTGGAACTCTGCATTCAGATACTTATATCTTTCCTTTTCGCCTTTGCTTTTCGCTTCTCTTCTTTTCACAGCTATTTGTAAGGCCTCCCCAAGACAGCCATTTTGCTTTTTTGCATTTCTTTTCCATGGGGATGGTCTTGATCCCTGTCTCCTGTACAATGTCATGAACCTCCGTCCATAGTTCATCAGGCACCCTATCTATCAGATCTAGGCCCTTATATCTATTTCTCACTTTCACTGTATAATCAATCATAAGGGATTTGATTTAGGTCATACCTGAATGGTCTAGTGCTTTTCCCTACTTTCTTCAATTTAAGTCTGAATTTGGCAATAAGGAGTTCATGGTCTGAGCCACAGTCAGCTCCTGGTCTTCTTTTTGTTGACTGTATAGAGCTTCTCCATCTTTGGCTGCAAAGAATATAATCAATCTGATTTTGGTGTTGACCATCTGGTGATGTCCATGTGTAGAATCTTCTCTTGTGTTGTTGAAAGAGGGTGTTTGCTATGACCAGTGCATTTTCTTGGCAAAACACTATTAGTCTTTGCCCTGCTTCATTCTGTATTCCAAGGCCAAATTTGCCTGTTACTCCAGGTGTTTCTTGACTTCCTACTTTTGCATTCCAGTCCCCTATAATGAAAAGGACATCTTTTTTCGGTGTTAGTTCTAAAAGGTCTTGTAGGTCTTCATAGAACCATTCAGCTTCTGCTTCTTCAGCGTTACTGGTTGGGCCATAGACTTGGATTACTGTGATATTGAATGGTTTGCCTTGGAAACGAACAGAGATCATTCTGTCATTTTTGAGATTGCATCCAAGTACTGCATTTTGAACTCTTTTGTTGACCATGATGGCTACTCCATTTCTTCTGAGGGATTCCTGCCCACAGTAGCAGATATAATGGTCATCTGAGTTAAATTCACCCATTCCAGTCCATTTTAGTTCGCTGATTCCTAGCATGTCGACGTTCACTCTTGCCATCTCTTGTTTGACCACTTCCAATTTGCCTTGATTCATGGACCTGACATTCTAGGTTCCTATGAAATATTTCTCTTTATAGTATTGGACCTTGTTTCTATCACCAGTCACATCCACAACTGGGTATTGTTTTTGCTTTGGCTCCATCCCTTCATTCTTTCTGGAGTTATTTCTCCACTGATCTCCAGTAGCATATTGGGCACCTACTGACCTGGGGAGTTCCTCTTTCAGTATCCTATCATTTTGTCTTTTCATACTGTTCATGGGGTTCTCAAGGCAAGAATACTGAAGTGGTTTGCCATTCCCTTCTCCAGTGGACCATATTCTGTCAGACCTCTCCACCATGACCCGCCATCTTGGGTAGCCCCACGGGCATGGCTTAGTTTCATTGAGTTAGACAAGGCTGTGGTCCTAGTGTGATTAGATTGACTAGTTTTCTTTGAGTATGGTTTCAGTGTGTCTGCTCTCTGATGCCCTCTTGCAACACCTACCATCTTACTTGGGTTTGTCTTACCTTGGACGTGGGGTATCTCTTCACGGCTGTTTCAGCAAAGCGCAGCCGCTGCTCCTTACCTTGGAGGAGGGGTATCTCCTCACCGCTGCCCCTTCTGACCTTGAATGTGGAATAGCTCCTCTAGGCCCTCCTGTGCCTGCGCAGCCACTGCTCCTTTGGAGGTGGGTTTGCTCCTCCTGGTCACCGCGCCTGGCCTTGGGCGTGTGGTAACTCCTCTCGGCTGCCGTCCCTAACGTTGGACGCGGGGTAGCTCCTCTTGGCCGTTCCTGCACCGTCGCAGCCTGGAGCTCTCGGCTGCTGCCCCTGACCTCCGACGTGGGGTAACGCCTCTTGGCCGCGGCCTCTCTGGCATCGGGTCCTCTCAGCTTCTGCCCCTGACCTCCGACGTGGGGTAGCTCCTTTCGGCCGCGCTTAGCGGGCAGGTCGCAGCCGCCTGTACTCCTATAAGTCTTGAATGATTCAATTCAGAAAGTGATCACAGTAATGTAATTGCTCCATTACTTTGTATTTTTTTATTTTACGGCAACAAATGCATGAGGGAGATATGGGTAGAAAGTGACATCAAAAATAAGATAATTCTGCTAGGTAACAAGAGAATTTGTGTACGAGACCTGTCAGATGCATTCTTTGATCATTTATTGATCCCCTGAAGTTAGTGAGACTTTAAATTAAGAGTTCAGCGTGTGTTGACAGTGTG